>NW_017728909.1:35642355-35708376 GCF_001723895.1 Crocodylus porosus
GCAGGAGGTTGACACCTTTAAGCAGCCTCTATTTTAATCCTTCCAGTGAACAAGGGCTACTTTGCCTGTGAATGAGTTACCATACAGGTACCATACCATACACTCTGACTTGTGTGAACTAGTTCACATCTTCATTTGGTGCATTTTAGCCATTTGGGTGACTCACTGCAGTCAAGCCCATGATTCAATGCCCCTGCTCCCCACCCCCCAAAAGAGTGCCTTACATAACATTGTTCTCCCACAGCACGGCACTCAGCCCCAACCCACAGGCCAGAGATGCCCTGTGACATCCCCCCCAGGGTCACAAGCATGGTGGGAGGGGGAGTAGTAGGAATGAAAGCTGCCACCACTCCCCCGCTGTCAATTTTCCAATCTCTGCAGTGCAGAAAACACAACCCCTTAAATGGGATTTGGCTGGGGAATACAGGGCAGAGGCAGCAGGCCTGATCCTGAGCAGACCTAATCTGGGGACAGCAGGGCTGAGGTTCGGGCTGCCCCTACTCAGGGATGCAGAGATCTTGCTCACCCAGCCCCGAAAGCAGGGCCCCTCCTCCAGCTCTGGAACTGGAGAAGGGGGGTAGGGCTGGGGTCTTGCCCGAATAGCTGTGCAGCACCTGTGGGCTGAGTGGCACTGCATCTGGGGAGAAGGGGGCCAAGCCAGGCTGGGAGAGTCATGCCCTACTTGGAAGGGGGACAGGAGGGCAGCTGGGGCCAGGCCAGGAGCACTGCACCATGCTGCGCCTTTGAAGGCCATGGCACTGGGAAGGCCTTGGAGGCTAGAGCCTCCCAAAATTCATGTGGGCCCCCCTGCAGCTAAGCTACTGCCATCTGCCCACAGAGACATGGTGCAGGGGTGGCATTCCCTGTCAGGCCCAGCCTGGCCCTCCACATCTGCAATGTGCGGGGCTGCTCAGGACAACCAAGCATCAGCTCCCTGCACATAACTGTAAGGGCAGGGGGTGGCTGTGTGTGCAATTCCAGGAAAGTGGGGCTGGGGAAGCTGCCCCTGGCCAGCTCCCTCCTGCACTGTGGGGACTGTCCCACAATCCAGCCTGGCCAGGACCCCATTCACAGTGACCAAGTCATGGGACAATCAGAGCCTGGCACCTCATCCAGATGTGTGGCACTGGGCAGCCAAGGGAGGGAGGGCACATGCCACCCCTCCTCCCCAATCTTTGCATGGGCGAGGGCAGGCCACAGCTACAATGTGGGCTCAGCCTCTGCTCCATGTCTCTGCACCTCGCCACTACTGCTTTGAAAGCAGCAGGTGCCGCCATGTGCCTCACTGCATGGCCTGCCCAGAAGCAGGACACACTTGGCGCTGCTCACTGCTTTCAAAGCAGCAATGGCAAGATGCGGAGACTAGCTTGCAGCTGTGGCGTGCCCTCACCCATGCAAAGATCGGGTAGGGCCACACGCCCTCCCCACCTCAGGTGCCCGACACCACGCCTCTGGAGGAGCTGCTGGGCTTTTCCTGGAAACAACATGGGGTGGGCACAGGGATCCCGGGGACTCCACCCCCTTTGTCCTGTCAATGCAGCTGAGGCTGGCCCTGCTCTAGCCCCCCTCACTGAAGTGCATCTAGGGCTGGGGTGGGGAGGCAGCGGGGGTCAGGAGGCAGGCAGGGCCGGGAGATGGCCGAGGCTGGTGCAGCAAGTGCTGCTGTGGCTTGAAGGCAACCAGGGCCAGGGGGTAGCCAGGAGGCATGGTTGGGGCTAGGGCAGCACTGGGCAATGCTGCTCCCCCTCGACAATTTCCCCTCCACCCCCACTTTCCCATAGGGAAAAATTTACTCTCACGCGCCCCAATTTTTTCTTGTTTCTCCGCCTACAGTGGTATGTTTTGGAGAAGCTGGCGGGGCTTGCAAGCACTGCAAGACCCATGGCAGGGACAAGCGCTTCCGGTTTGGCCTCCGTGCTCTGCCGGCGCTCTGCCCTTCCCGCTCGCTCTGCGGCGAAAGGGGCGCAAATATAAGCGCTGGCCACCGGAGAGATTCGGTACACTACTGAGCGCCATTCCAGCGCTCAGGTCCTTTCGACCTCAGCCCCGAAAGCGGCTGCAGCGGGCCCGAAGCTCTCTCCAGCCTGTTCACCCCCGCCGCGGGGAGGGGACCCTGCCACCGCCGCCGCTACCTTGCTTGATGCGAGGCTCCCTGCAGGCGGGCGCCGGCCTGGGAGCGGGTCGCTTCGCCGCCGCCTCCCCCGCGGCGCCGCCGCCCTCGGCAGCCGCCCGGGCGCGGGCAACGGCGGTGGCCGCCGACACGGCGGGATGGACCGCGCCAGCCCCCGCGCCACCGCGGTGCTTCTTGCTCTTGCCACCCATAGCTCTGCTGCCTCGAGCGGCCGCTACACTCCGACTGGCCGCAGCCGGCGCCGCTTCCGCTTCCGGGGTAAAGGCCGCCCCCGTGTGTGGGGCTGGCTGCCTACACCGGGTGCGCGGTGCATGGTGGGAGAATTGCGTCCTTCCGGCGCGGCAGCCTCGCCTCTCATCGTTTCCGCCGCGCGCGGGGCCTCGTGGGACGGCGGCGGCAGCGATGGCGGACGCGTTCGGGGACGAGCTGTTCAGCGTCTTCGAGGAGGAGGCGGCCGCGCCTTCGGGCGCCAAGAGAGCCAGGACGGGGGCTGCCGAGCCAGCCAGCAAGGCCGGGTGAGGCGAGGGGGTGGGAGGGGTCGTGGCCGTGGTTTTCCCCCGCAGGGGCCGGGTCGCGCTGTCCGAGGGCGCCGTGAGCCGCCTGGGAAAGGGCAGGTGTGAATCGTATTTGCATTGCAGGAAACGCGCCAATGCCAAATCTCCAGCAGCCTCGCCCGGAAAAACCAAGAGAGAGGCAGAGGTGGACAGTACCGAGGATGCCGTGTTTGCAAAGAAGGTCAAGCTGGAGGATGGTGTGGCGGAGGAGGTGAAGTAAGTGCCAATTTGTTACCTGTTGCCTGTTTTCTGCAAAGTGGAGGGACTAACAATAACTGCATGTAGAACAGGCTGGTCAGTTGTGGGTTATTTAACTGGCGTTAGAGTCCTGCAAACAAGCATCGAGGTAACAATCATTCAACATCAACTTAGGCTGGGCACATCATCAGGGTGCTCAACTCCAGATTTCCAAAGCAAGCCGTATTCTCTCAGCTCTGCCAAGGCGTTCTTTCACTCAAATGGGGGCAGAGAAAGCCCTTCAAGGATGTCCTTAGGGCCAGCTTAAAAAAAACATTCATTATCTATGTCAGCCTGTGGGAGACTTGCTGAGGACTGCCCCCAAATAGAGGAAGAATCTGCTGCAGGCATCTCAGTACTTTGAAACCTCACGACAACAAGAGAAGATGGAAAAGCAGAAATGGCAGAAACAGCGTGTCGGGGAGCAAATCAAGAATCCAGCGCCATTCACTCTACATGAAAACACGTTAGAGTGACAGTAGAGTCTCTCGACCCCGACTTTCAGCTATCTTTGGACACGCACATAAGACAATCATGGAAGAAGATCATCTCTGGTTGCAACGGATTGCCAGAGATTTAACTGAATTTGTTTCCAGTTGGTTAAAAGAAGAATGAAAAAAGAATGCAAGTTATTCTATGGGTATGCAGTAATTTTAGCACGTAAGTGTATTTAGCTAAATTTCTGAACAGATACCATCATGGATGTTTTAAAATAAAAAGGTGTGAAAAACTGGTTAGTGAGTTCAGCTTCCGTATAAATTAATTTGAGGCTTGTGTTTATACAAAAAAATGAAATAATAGGAAGGCGCTTAGTGGTGAACAAACTTGCTGCTCTATCAACTTACTGAAGGAAATCATTGCTTCTGAAAGGTGGAGAAGACAGCAGCATACTGAGAACAGGTCTGTGTGCATAGACCCAAGAACACAGATGTAGGTTGGGTACTTAATGTGAAGTCTGGGCTTCTTGCAGTTGGTCTAGGTATAGCTGGACCCTGGGTGGATTGGGGAGGTTTACTAGAGCATTGTAAGCCGATCAACTTTCAAATTAAAGCCAGTTTGGGTGGCCAGAAACAGAACTACCTTTAAAATTTTTAGTTGGCTATGTGAAACTTTTTTGCATTGATGGCTTTCTCAACATAATAGATTCTGCCCAAAGTTTTGAACCCACCAATGTGTGGTGTTGACCTGTGAAATTCGGGAAGATTTTAGAGTGGGAATGTATACTACTTTTTAACTAATTCTATATGGGAACATTTGGAAGCAGAGTTGTCTTTCTCCATTTCACTGCTGCTGTAGGGAAAAATCAGACTTCCTGTAAATTCTGTGCACACTTGATAATGTTTCAAGAATTTTCCCCTCTCCCCTACCCAAGATCTATATCAGCCAAGGGGATTTTTAGTGTATTCCAATGAATTTTAGAATATATATGTTTTTTGTATCATCTCAGAGATAATAGCTTTCTTCTTCCTTTAGTGTGGGAAACTAAGGGAAAAAATCATGAGAGAGAGGATAGATGGAAGTTTACTTTACCTTGTGCTTTTTCTGCTACGTTACTCATTTCATATTACAAGGTAGCCCATCCTTGTAGCCATAATGATTGTTGCAGCTCATCGTGAGCCTGCTTTCTAGTGCAGGGTTTTTCAACCTTTTTTAAGGAGTGTACCCCTTCTGGTGGGTACCCATCCTGGGCTGTACCCCTTGGACAAACAGGGGTGTGGGGGGGGGGGTTCCCCCCAGCAGCTGGTTGACAAGCGGGGGGGAGTCCCCTGGCGGCTGGTGGACAAGCAGAGGGGGTGGTACTTGGGTGGAGGCAGCACGTGGCAGGAGAAGCATGGGTACCACCACTTCTCTGCTGTGTACCCCCGGGACCTTCCCAAGTACCCCCAGGGGTATTTGTCCCAGTAGTTGATAACCCCTGCTCTAGTGAATGAGTATAACTTTTGAGTTAACTTTTGTGTAGTATTTACAGTTGGTAACCAAGATGAAGAGTGAAAGCAGTAGTAGACATGTGAGCAGTATATTCTATTTTGATTAGTTTTGGTGAAAGTTTGCATTTAATTGAGACATTCAACTTTTGGTGCATTTGAGAGCGCTGGCAATACAATTTAGAACTGGTTTTTAAAGTATTGTTGCAAATTCAAAGAAGGGTGCTATTAAAATATATAACTTATTATTGAATTATAGGTGATATGTTTCCAAAACTTTCATCTTCTCATTAATGTAGTAACACTAAGAATTTTTTGTTTGCAGTCTTGCAGATCTGATGCCGAAAGTAAAGGTGCAAGCTGTGGAAACTGTTGAAGGTTGCACACATGAGGTGGGCACACTGTGAATGTTTAAGAATTGTCCAGAATTGTATTTCACGTTGATTTCTTGTTTTCTTTTTCTTTCTTGATTTACAATTTTTTATGAAGTTCTTTCGGAAAGATGTAACTTTATAACTTTCATTATTTAATTTCCTGCTTGATAATTTTACTTCACATTTCTGAACTCTCTTTAATTTGAAATCGCAAAGCATTTTATGTTAATATTTACCAGGTGCTCAGTGTGTTGAGCTCTGCGTGAAAGACAAGGAATAGACTTGTAGATGGGTTTTAAGGATGTTCTCACACAGCTTCCTCAGTAGGGGAAGATAGTATAAAGATAAGATTCATCTTTTCTGTATTTGGAAAGTGCTTAGTATACTGGGGCCAAACTTTTTGGCAGATGTACCCCAAGGTAAGCCCTACCGCCTCCCTCAGTACTACTCCAGTCTCCTTCTCCTGCCCAATCCATTGTTTTGCTGTCCTGCCTGCCCTGTTTTCCAGTGTTCTCCCAACTTCCTGCTGTCTACTATGTGCCACACAAAGCACTTGCATGTGCCATTTATAGCATGCAAGCCATGAGTTGGCTACCTCTGGCCTAGTGCATTGCCTTGCCCTGGAAAATAACGATTCCATCTAACCTTGAAATACAGTTGTGTTTCTGGTGGAAAATAGCCATTCAAAAGTCATTGACAACACTATATAAACTACTTCAGGAAATGCAACACCATAGAAAACACTGTTTTGATAGGCAGAAAGTAGAAACAGCCAGTTTGCTTTCATTGTTCTCCTTGAACATAAATGTTTGTTAATAAAAATATTTTTTAAATTTACTTTTTATAAGTAGAGGGATTAATACCACTACTGTGTTTCTTTTTTGATTGATTCTCTATTACATAAGCATCCTTTATTATGGTGGTAGTGAAATGATTAGGATATCTCCCATATGGCATACATCTGTCCAATCTAGTATTTTGCCAGAAGCCCATAATTAAAACTTTTCAGTTATGAAAAAGTTGTTTATGTGTAAATAACAAATGTATTTCAGTATAATCAGACTTTTATAGACTGCATTAAATACATGCAGGGCTTTTGTTTTGTCTGTCTCTTTTGAGTTCTATGTAAATGCTTGTCCTGCTCTTTCAGTTTTTACATATAGTAATGAGAGGATGTTTTTCAGTTTTTGCCAAAGTACTTGTAAAACTTGTGATGTTTCCATTTCTTTTTTTTTAAATTTAAATGTGTTGTTTTTTAATTGACCACTGGCTTGTAGTGTTAAAGGTCACAGGCTTTAAAGGCATGATTTTTCAGGTTTATAGAGTAGGTTTAGACTGTATATGTAAAGTCATTCTGGTAGAATTTTTTGCCTGACACTCTGGGCATTTATACACATACTTTTTTTGTCCAACAGCATGCCAGAGATCCGCATCTTTAGAACAGACTGTTAATCAAGTCTGCTTTGCACACAAGCTGACATGCACCACGCTTCACCATGTGCAAAATACATGTCAGTGCACAGAAAGTGGTGGCAGTGTGCTTTTGAACTAACGCAACGCTGATGTGTTCTAGTTCAAATGTGCGCCGCCACCATTTTTTCAGTGCTGACATGCATTTTTGCCACTTACACAACTGCAAGTGTTGCAGCGGTGGGTGCTTTCCAAAGTGCCTGGCACTACAGTGCTTGCATGTATAAAAAATGCCTCTATGTATATTTTAGTTGCTGTGTTTGCATACAAGTACCGTCTTTCTTTCCTCTTCCACAAATAAATCCTGGTGATTGTGCTGTGGATTTCATATGGTCAGACATCTTTTAATTGTGTATGCAATTTGTAATGGAGTATTGGTTTTAAGCTTGCATGTACAGAACTCTTTCTTTCTGAAGCGTCCAGTAGAAATACAGGAATTTGCAGTCATTCAGTAGTTGGAGAGTTTTTAAGTACTGATATGGATAGATACAAATTGGGGAACAGAGAGCTTGCCAATACAAACGAACTTCTAGAAAAGCAAATTGAGTAACAATTGCCTGTGTTGTATAAAACCAAAAATCAGAAGCTCAAAATATGTTTGGTTCTGAAAAACTAGCCACCTGAGTCATAAGACAGGAAAAAAATAGAATAGTATACAATAAATCATGGAAAAGGACAGAGTAGCATTTATTCAGAAATTATGAGAAAAAAGTAGAAGAAATTATTGAAAAGATGGGTGTGGAGAAGTAGTGCTTACAAAGGTGGATAGAGAGACTGTTCAGTAAGTAAGGAGCAGATTTATAGCAACTGGAAGTTTGGGGAATGGATTCCTGTACTGATGATAGTCTCCTGATATAATTGTGCTTTGTTTGTAAATGCTGATGGGATAGCAGTTTGAAGTATCATGGCTGCATTGTAAAATACACTTAGAGAATCCTAAAGTATTTCTTGTTAAAAAATTTTTATCAGGTGGCACTTCCTGCAGATGAAGACTTTGTAGGTCTAAAGCCGAGAAGTGGAAAAGCTGCAAAGGTATGTAATAAATTTTATTTTTAAATTACAGATTGCATTTTGTGTCCTATAGAGAATACATAAATAGTTGGGGAAAGATAGTGAGCCTTATCAATGGTTGTTGACAAAAGAAAATCACCTGCCATAAAAAGGCTGTTCTTGTATTTCAAAATTAGTAATAGTGTTTTATGTTGACCTAATGTGGGATACAGTGAGGTGGAGAGATTGCTGTGGTTTGGTTTCAGCTACTTGCCTAGCTCATTGGCTCCAGTGGTATATTGTTTGTTGGTCTTTGTAGTCTTTTTGATAAATATAAATACTAACCACCAAAGCTAGAATACTGTTACTTTCTACCTGTTGAGTATCTGGCTGATTTTATCCAAGATGCAATGCATGTAGAATTTTGTGCGTCTGCACTTGGGTGCACAATGCACACGTGTATGCATGTGTGCATAAAATAAAATATGGGGTGAAGTTGGTTAATCCAAATGTCTATATACAAAACTACCATAAAATACTATTTTATAGGCAGTATGTAACTAATTGTAAAATGTCCTGCCTGGCTGCACTTTTCATGCTAAGTCAGTCCGTAAACCAGGAACGCACAGCTTATGCTACACGTAAGGTGTACTTTCCATTCAAGGACTGCCTCTGTTGGGATTCACAGCTCAGCTATAAGCTCTTAGCATGTTTGCAAATGGGAGGCTGGACTGCAGATACAGGTGCATGCACAGATTAATAAACAGCACAGCAGGGACATCACTGTTTTCCTTTTAAAATCCTTTTTCATGGATTCTAAGATGGCAGGGTTCTTGAGATTGCCACTAACTGTCATACAGCCCACAGACCATGTGTGGTGTACCCCTGCTGCAAACTGTTTAAATTTTAAGTAACAAATTTGTGTATTTCTTTGAACAGCAGACTTTTTTTTTTTCTTTTTAGGAATATCCCTTCATTCTTGATTCTTTTCAAAGAGAAGCTATCCTTTGTGTGGATAACAAACAGTCTGTGTTAGTGTCCGCTCATACATCAGCTGGCAAAACAGTGTGTGCAGAGTAAGTAATCTTGTGATTTGATTCTAAAGGAAATATCAATGTATTTTTACTTTTAGCCTGTTAAATTTATATGGAGTTAAAAGAACATTTTTAAAGATGCACCTGCCTTATGTGATTTTTCTAATGTATCATTCCATATGGCTTAATGATTTTTGACAGCTCAGATGCATTTCAATTTTTTAAAACAAACAGCATGTTACATTTGATTTTCAAGTACCTGTTATGAGTTTTCTTTGTGCTCTTAACTTTGCACTTGCATTAACCTTCCTATATTGAAATAATCTGCTTTTCTTCAAACTTTTTATGTAAAGTGAAAGAAACACTTTCCATGACACAGATTTAGATATCTTAAAAAAAGAATCGTGCACTATTTTTTAGTACTGGCTGTTACTAAAGTAGCTGTATATTTTTTTCATAGTTTTTTGCGAGAGGCATTGGTGTGATTCCACTGCCGTTTGAAGTCTTGTTTAACCACAAACATATATATGGACATCCCTTGGACTTGGGTTTGGAAGCAGTAGGCCTCCATCTAAAGTTGGGGAGAGCACCCTGAAAGATGTTGATTCATATTTAATGATTTATTTCTCTTGAGAACTAATTGTGATATTGTAGTGTTTTGCTCCTTCTCGCCAAGTAAGTGTACATCTTTTAGGAACCGGATTAAGACATTCTTCATCTTACCATTTGATGGCTACATCATGCCTGTGTAGTGATTTTCACACCTGAATTTACGTAAATTTTCCGATTTGTATGTTTATCTTATAGAATCTCTTTCTCTTCATACTTAAGTATTACAATGTCAGTGGCCTGAATTGAAGCTTGTATGCTTTTTCATGTCTTGTTGGCAGTTTTCTGTGCTAGATCTTTTACAGTTAGTGGAAAATTATAGATTAGTAGAAAGGTGTGAATGTCTTTGTAACATGTACTTAATATTACCCTTCAGGTATGCCATTGCCTTGGCTCTGAGGGAGAAACAGCGTGTCATATTTACCAGTCCTATTAAAGCTCTGAGCAACCAAAAGTATCGTGAGATGTATGAAGAATTTCAAGATGTTGGTCTAATGACAGGAGATGTCACCATTAATCCTACAGCTTCTTGTCTTGTAATGACAACAGAGGTAAGTCTTAGGGGTTACTTCTTGGTATTTTTTTTTTTTGTTGGCCCTGTTGTAGCATCTGACTTATTCCAGTGAGGAGGGCTGAAACAAATAGGATACTAACACTGTTCTTTTTAAAACCAGTAAATTCAGTTTCTGATTATGGGGAAAAAATATTTCAGATGTTTCAGCATATTCATGCTTTTGGAAGGTCTTGGGTACTAGTGAGCCTCTGGAACCTTTTGGACAGCAGTCTGTTAGAGCTCCTTTTTGTCCTTTGTAAGCACTAAACAGGTTGTCACATGGACCCAAGCATTGCAGTTCAATTCCTTTCTTCATCTAGTTTCAGGAGAACAGTATTTCTTTCCATTTGTAGTGTTACAGTTTTGTTAGAAAACACTAGGTAGAATCAACCAATGCTGATTTAAGTTTTGCTCAAGATGTATAGTCTATAGAACATTTTTAAAGTTTGAATTAGGCCCCTTAGAACATAGATAAGGAATGCATTGTTAGCAAATAACCTGTCATAACCTTACAGATGTACATAGCGATGTCCTAAGAAAGTACTTGGACCAGATGTATGGCCACCTGCTTGTAGAGGACCATCCATTTAAATTGGAATGGTCGCTGTTGTTTTGATCCAGATCACAAACTGGCACAGTTAGGATTTCAGGTTACCTCAATGTAAATAGTTTTGAGGAGAGACAGTAGTAGGACGCTAAGACTTCAGATTTAAAAGGATTTTCTCCTAATAGTAATTGCCTGACTGGGATCTTTTGAGAGCTTTAAAAGATTTGGCTGAATCAGTTTTGAAGTTAAAAGTTTCATTCCTTATTCTTTTACAAACTTCACTTATTTAATTTATTTGTTTGTTTAATGTGAGGGGGTTTATATGCCGCCCTTCCCAACAAAGGCTCAAAGAAGCTTACAGCAAGGGAAGCGGAACAAGTTAAAAGGGCAGCTGAAATAAATAAAAACAGAATAACCAAACAAAACATAATGAAGCAGAGACCCTCTAAACAACAGAGAACCTGATGGTGTTTAACACCAAAAAGTGCAAGGTTCTGCACCTTGGGAGGCAAAGCCTGCAGCATCCTTATAGGCTCGGCAGTGCTACGCTGGCTAGCACTATGAAAGAAAGAGACTTGGGGATCATCATTGACCACAAGATGAACGTGAGCCTGCAATGAGATGCTGCGGGTAGTAAAGCGACCAAAACGCTGGCTTGTATCCATAGATGCTTCTGAAGCAAATCCCGGGACGTCATTCTCCCCTTATACTCAGCCTTGGTGAGGCCACAGCTGGAGTACTGCGTCCAGTTTTGGGCTCCACAATTCAAAAGGGATGTGGAGAAGCTTGAGAGAGTCCAGAGAAGAGCCACACACATGATCAGAGGTCAGGAAAACAGACCTTAAAATGACAGGCTGAGAGCCATGGGACTCTTTAGCCTGGAAGAGCACAGGCTCAGGGGTGATCTGATGGCCACCTATAAGTTTATCAGGGGTGACCACCAGGATCTGGGGGAACGTTTGTTCACCAGAGTGCCCCAAGGGATGACGAGGTCGAACGGTCATAAACTACTGCAAGACCGTTTCAGGCTGGACATAAGGAAGAATTTCTTTACTGTCTGAGCCCCCAAGGTCTGGAACAGCCTGCCATCAGAGGTGGTTCAAGCACCTACATTGAACACCTTCAAAAGCAAATTGGATGCTTATCTTGCTGGGATCCTATGACCCCAGCTGACTTCCTGCCCTTTGGGCAGGGGGCTGGACTCAATGATCTTCTGAGGTCCCTTCCAGCCCTAATGTCTATGAAATCTGTGAAAATATCTTGGCCTACTTTTGGGTGCTGATGCCTGCCCAAAAAGTACCCCACAACACTTTGCTTCAGCATGGGTTTAGAGCCACCTGCACCCCAGCCACATCCACTCTTGCTGAAGCTGCCTCAGTTCACTTGTATATCGGGGGGGTCTGTGCTGTGTAGGGGTACTCCAATAGAGATTTTTGGAGCTTATACCAATAGACAATTTTTAAGGGGGGATATTGGCTGATACCAATCCGATTTCTGATACAGTTGCGTGCAGCTGGTAAGTCTGGTGTGGTGGAAGGGGAGTGGGGTAGGAAGGAGCATGGGGGGAAAGATCAAGGCCCTTGTAGTGAGGGAGGAAGTGGGGCTGGTGCGGCAGGGCGTGGGGTAGAGCCGTGGCTTGTCCGTAGGTGGTAGGGGCACAGCTCTCATTGCTGCATGCACTCCACGAGGGCATGGGGGAGCATGTGCTCCCTATCTGGGCGGGGCAGGCTGCAGCTGCAGGCTGGGGCTGGCACCAGGGCGGTACTTGGAAGGGGCTATGGGGGATTTTTGCAGCCACCCCCAAAATCATTGTAGCCACCCCACAGCCCCCCTCCCACCACTGCCTACCCTGTGCAGATCTGGGGCTACATTCCCCCCCATGCGCTCATGGCCAAGCAGCGGGAGCTGCCAAATGAGCAGAAGAACCACTGAATGAGCTGTGTTCAGCAGCAGCAGCAGCCGCCTCCCCTTTCCCGCACCCCCTGGGAAAGCTGCGGCTCCATCCCACACCACCACCCCCACCCTGGCTGGGCAGTGACTGCCCCAGTCCCAACCCCACACTCTTCTCACTGTGGGGGCCTTGATCTGCAACGCCTCCCCTGCATGCTACTGGCTGTGCTTCTCACTGGATACCTGCTATGCTACAGCTGCATACATGCGTGGGCCATTTATCAGCCGAATTATTGGTCACTTCAGGCCAATTTCCAATACAGACAATTTTTTTTATCAGAGTTGATCCAATATTGGACTGATGTAGCAGTGCACCTCTAGTGCAGTTCAGTGGTGGGAGTGAATGCCTGGGTGCCATTGTGCCTGTGGCCAAGGTCAGTGCTGTTGCACAGATCCACCAAACTATTGAGGGAGTAGCTATCGAGGTCATTAGAAATGGCTGCTCACCCCAAGGAGTTCTGGAAGTCCACTGGTTCCATGAGTCCTCCAGGTCCTAGGTGGTCCTAGCTTTCCTCCATTTGTGGAGGGAAAGAAGGGGTCAAATAATTTTCTGGGCTTTTGTAATTAATGACAGGTGGCAATTCTTTAATTATGGGATTTAATTACAGCTTGCTGTATCTTGGGAATCTTTGTAGGAGTTTATCTTTTAGATTTTTTTTTTAGTTTTTATTTCAAATATAGATATATTACCACAGATAGTAAAAACTACTAAATTTTAAATAACAGAAAGCAGGCCACTGATTATTACTGTTGAATATGAATAGTCTCTATTTAACTGCTGAATGCATTACTTGTGCATTCTTTTCTTTCAGATTTTGAGAAGTATGCTCTACAGGGGTTCAGAGGTTATGCGAGAAGTTGCCTGGGTTATATTTGATGAAATCCATTATATGAGAGACTCAGGTATTGTGTGCTAAGTTTCTCTGAAAAAACTATTATTTCCCTTTGATCCCAAACCTTTTTGAGTGCAAAAATTCTGCAAAGAAATAAAAGTACTGGAATTGACTTTCAGTGGATGATGGTCATAGGAGTGAGCAAAGAAATCCCCTGTTTCTCCAAGACTGGGCATATTGATGCAACAGCATAGGAAAGTGTTGCTGTCTGCCTGTCTTTTCTGTGGGTGAATTTTGGATTTCGCTTTCCACTGCCAGTAAGATATTGTCTTTGCGGATGTATCTTCAGTTTGATTTCTGTTCCTGTAGCACCTGGAAAGACTATTGCCTACAACTGTCTGTAGCCTGAAGGATATGACTTCAATTTTTTGCAATATTCTGTATTCGCATTTCTGGAAAAAATGTTTCTGTGATGTCTACATATAACTTATTTGTGAATTTCCATTTTCAGAACGTGGTGTGGTTTGGGAAGAGACCATTATTTTGCTCCCTGACAATGTTCACTATGTGTTTTTGTCTGCCACTATTCCAAATGCCCGCCAGTTTGCTGAATGGATCTGCCATCTTCACAAACAGGTAGTATTTCACCTATTGTATAACTTCCATTTGTCACAGTGCCATCTATTTTTGACTGAGGAGAGCTCAACCCATAACCCATTGTAATTCTATGATTGCTTCTGTTTAAGTGACCAGCTAAATCACCCTTACCTGTGCACTCTTAGTCATCAGCTATATTTGCTGTTGGTCGTTGAAACCTGTGGAGAGAACATTAAAACTATTTATCTGTTTAGAGCGCTCTTATTTAGATATACTTATCTTAAAAGCTTAAACTATAATGTTGCATTTTTTTAATAAAAGTATATTCATACAAGAGTCTTAGTTTTTGTAAAAGAACATGAAGAAACATTTATATGGTTTCTAACATTGAAATGGATGCGATTGTGTTTAAAAAAATGCTCCACTGAAGTGTTCTCTGTACTTCAGTGTTTAGATTGCCAACCTGGATGATGAAAATTATGGAGGGGAAAAATAGAAAATTGTTCTCTCCCGTCCCTTGTGCGCACACTTTCGCTCTCTCCTTCCTGCCCCAACCTTAAAGATGCTGCGCAATATTGGCAATATTAGGCATGCTGACCTCTACGTGTGATTTACAGGACAAACCCAGAGGTTTGAAATAGGAATCTATAATGTCAAAAATATTTTGATTTGTGGTCTTTGAGTTTTTTGCAACAGAAACATTGCTCTATTGTTTTCTCCTGTAGTCAAAAAAACAAGTGAAAGTTAAGAGCTAGCAGTTCTTAACTGCCTTGAGATTGAAGGCTAGCATTTTCCAAGGGACACCTTGAGTCTAGCAAGGTTGAGAATCACTGTTCTAAATGAGCATTTGTTTATCATGTACAGTATGATGTAATGATTGTATTGATGTGAGTTTTTTCCCGTTTGTAGCCTTGTCATGTGATTTACACAGATTACCGACCTACTCCTCTCCAGCATTATATCTTTCCAGCAGGGGGCGATGGACTCCACCTAGTGGTTGATGAAAATGTAAGGGTTTTTCAGTTTGTTTGAAAAATTATCAAGAAACTGTCCTTTGTAGAACCTACCAACTTTTAAAATGTGACATTAGTAAAATTACATCAATCCACTTTATGCTTTTCTTTTAAACATGAGCAGAAATAATTCAAGTGTTTTACTGTGGTGCTAAAAATGATTGTTAAACAGCAGTCATATGGTACAGAGCAGTCCTTTAACTTATGATACAGACAAGTGAATGCTTACAGTGGCTTCAAAAGTGGGGTGAGGGAGGGCACTTCTATTACTCTGTAACTGTTATGTGCACATGGGCATGTAGCACAGATATTCCAGACTTAACCTACTTCAAGCAGGGTCAGAGTTTGGGCAGTTTCACTCCATTGTTATAAATGAATGATTCTGTAAGGATACAGACAGCTCACAAGCAGCAAACAACTCCCCTTCTCTTTTGAAGCTACTGTAGTTATATGTTTGCTAGGACCTTTTAATTTCCACCTGTTCTGGTGGACAGTATGTACATTTCTGCAGCAGGTATGCCACTGACACTAAATACATGAACAGTAATACGCTACACTTGTACGCTTTCTTATTTCAATTAAAATGAATAGTTAACTGAGACTAAGGCCAAGGTATTGGAGTGGGAAAATATATTTCTGACTCAGCTAAGGCTATAAAAATATAGACCTCCAAAATGCACAGCCTGCTTATCATTGGGAGCAGAAATGGACTCGGGCAATTTGGTTAGTTATGGTTCAATGTCTGCAGCATGCAGTGTTATCTAATAGAGTACTGAACTAGAATTTAAGCTATCTGGGTTCATTATTCTTCGCTCTGATAGCAGCCTCTTATGACAGCCTCTCATGAGACTGCCACCTAATCAGCTGATGCTTCAGTTTACCTGTCCATAAAATGTGCATCGTAATGTCGATTTCCTTTTCAAAGTGCTTTAATTAAACACAATATTAAAAGTACATGGTGTTATTATATGTCAGTATTCTTATGCAGGGTTAAATGCAGTAGAGTTTTACAGCTTCTCTGTTCATGTCTTATTGAGATTCTTCCATGTAAATGTTTGCATTCTCCAGAAAAAGTAACATCTTCTAGGTTGTAAGCAATGATCAATTTTATTTTGGACTCATTAGGAAGTTTGAATTGAGAAAGTGCAATTTAATTACAAAAGTTATGTTTGTTTCTAGGGGGATTTCAGAGAAGATAATTTTAATACAGCAATGCAGGTATTAAGAGACGCTGGTGATTTGGCAAAAGGGGATCAGAAGGGGAGGAAAGGAGGAACAAAAGGTGAGTTTGAACCTTGTGATTAAAGTGATCCATACATAATACAAAGAGATCTCTTTCTTTTAAGCTGTTTTAAACCTGTAAGCAAGAATATAATTAGCTCTTCTGTCTGAATTATTCCTCATTGAGTGACTTCGCTATTAATGTAATTTCTACAATAATGTCTTGGCAGGACCATCCAATGTGTTTAAGATTGTGAAGATGATCATGGAAAGGAATTTTCAACCTGTAATTATATTCAGTTTCAGCAAGAAAGATTGTGAAGCCTATGCCCTTCAAATGACAAAATTAGACTTTAATACAGGTATGATAAGTTGCAGTGGGACTTTATTTCTAAGGTTTGCATAAAAATGTATGAAAGTCTAGTCTAATCAGTTCTGTGTACTTGAGTTCAAGTTTTCTGTATATAATATGAAAATACATAATATATATGCCTGGAATTACATAATTTGTTGTTTTATAGATTCAAATAAGATTTACTTTTAAATCAAGCTAATTCTAGTCGGATGCCTTCTGCTATCCCCCCAGAAAGTTCCTAGTTTAGGGACTGACTTTGGACTTGGAAAAATAATCTTAATTTTCAGAAGTGTTGAGGATGTTAAGCATAACTGTATAGAGGGCTAGCAGAAATTAGCATGCGAATTTAATGCTGAGAAATCTTCTGGGCAGTGACCTTTATCTTCCTTCTTGCCTCTGCCCTGGCCACAATGCTGGCATAGTAGTATACTGTATTTTTTCATGTACTTCCGCCCCCCAACACCCTCTTGCCCCCGCCCCCCCCCCAAAAAAATAAAAATAAAAACACACCTTATTTTGGGAAGGAAGAATGAAGAAAAGATTTTTCTGGAGTCATGGCTGAAGTCTGCTGGAGATCCTGACTACATGGCTGAATCCTGGCTACTGCTTATGCTGCAGTAACTGTGAAAGCTTTAACATTGTAGCTCTTACCCTGAAGGGCAAACTCTGCTACCTCCTGCCCTGAGGCTATTAGCTGGGGGGAATGTATGGCAGCCATTTTATAGCAGCTCCATTCTTCCATTCCAGTGCAGAAAATCAGCTCCCCCGCTTAAATTTTGGAGTGGTCATTTTAAAGGGGAAAAGTGTGTGGTATATGAGTAAAGATGATAGTAAAATAGTCACAGCATTTGCTGTCACATGCTTCATGGTGTCTAGGCTACTCCAGTAATTCTATGCACATACTCCTTTTCTCTTGGCACATCAAACGTTTTTGAGTTCGCACGACTTGACGTTTGCACTATCTAAGTAAACAACAGATATCTTTGAGGATGCTCTTTCTAATTGTATTTTACATGCATCTTCCTAATCTTCTAGTATTACTTACTTGACCTATAACTTTTAGGAAGGGTTGTCTTCAATAATACTTGGTATAATGTAAGTTACCAATATACTAATGCTTGCAGAAAAAAGAGTTTGTTTACACATTGATGTTTTCTTTAGATGAAGAAAAGAAGATGGTTGAAGAAGTATTTAATAATGCAGTCGACTGTTTGTCTGATGAGGACAAAAAGCTTCCTCAGGTGAGTGTGGAGATTGTTACAGAATAATTTCAGTTAACATGTATGGTACCAGGATTCATACCAAAGGTGCTATTCATAGTGAATTGTTTATTAAGTATATTGCAAAAAGTTTTAGCAGTTCATTCTATTCATGGTTCTAGTTGATATTGGAGGGTACAGGATTTAGATATTTTGCCACTTTTGTGAATCACAGCTTTACTCAGTTGTCTTAGTAGCTTTGTATGACTTTTAAAATAAGGAACATGTGTTAAGAGAGAACCTGGCTGCCAGTAGTTTAAAGGAATTGAGTAATATTTTTGTAGCTGTTATTTAATATCTAATTACAGCTTTTCAGAAAGCTAAATTATTGGAACAGTGATTAACCAGTTTGCAGGGTAAAAATGTATATTTATAATGGAAGATACAAACTTTTAAAAAAGTTTTAGAATTGGCAGAATGCTACAGTGCAGTAAATTTATAACAGATGTTAAAATTGTTTTTTTTCACTCTTATCTTTTACCCATCCTTTAATTTAATGCAGTCTTTTGGAGAGGTTTTTACTGTGATTCAATAAAAGAAAATCTGTCATACAAGATTTGTCTTACTACTATGTTCCATGATCTTGAACGAGGGAATAATAGATTAAAAATTGCTGTGCTCTCCTCCTTTAAATAAATGCATCACTTTTCACTATATGCTGAAGGACCAAAATGAAGTTAAGGATTCCTTTTAGGAGCTGTTCATTTCTTTTCAGTGTCATTTTACTGTTGTGTGCCACAAACTTAAATTGCTCTAACTAGGAATAGAATGGAACGGGAAGAGCTGGGCAGTGTCATCTTGCCCCAAGTGGTACAACTTGACCAACACCAAAGTGTTGCAAAAATCCCTGGCACAAATTTGTGCCACTCCTATTTGAGCTGCTGCAAGTATGCATGCCTACATATGTGGACTTGCTCCTAGAGACTCTTACATACCACGGATAAAAAGTTTTATCTAATTAGATTTGATGAGCTAGGCAACTAATCACAATAGAAATATGCCCCTGGCTTCAAGAAATCACTTGGTATTGGAGGAAAATAAAGTTGAAGATCTGTTTGTTTGCATTTAAAAATCAGATAATGGTGAATTATCCAAGCCCTGTAAGAGCAAATGTCTTGCATATAATTAATATTTTTACATAATTTTGAAAGTTTATATTTCATTTCTGTATCCACAGGTTGAGCATGTGCTTCCACTTCTAAAGAGAGGAATTGGTATCCATCACGGTGGCTTGCTTCCTATTTTAAAAGAAACTATAGAAATTCTTTTTTCTGAAGGATTGATTAAGGTATGTAATGGTGTATCTCTATATTGAGACATTTGTCTTGTGCATTTGTGTAGATTTTTGTAACTGTGATTACTTTTTTATGTTATTTAAAATGTATACTGTTATGACAAATAGTTCTTAAAAGAAAGCAAAGAAGAAAAGCTCATTGCATGTGAAAAAATGAAAGTGTGTTTTCCAGAGCACTCAAATGCAAAATGTTAAGGGCTTTTCTTTATATATTAAGCTTTATCCTGTTCCACATGTCAGTTGAATCGTTCAAAAGGACAAGGTCTTTGCCCTGTGGATCTTGCTGCCTAGATGCCCAATTGTACAGCAGGAGCTCTAGAAGCAGTTTCTGGTAGTTTACCTTTTCTAGTAGCTTTCTGTTTCTAGTAATGAGGATTGACTAATCCAACTTGCTTTCTGTGCTTTTCCTCAGAGACACCAGCCCTTTTTTAATTCCTCTTTGGGGAGTAGATGAGAAAAATAACATTTTGGGCTTCCAACTTTTGGTGTCTTTTTGCTTAGAATCAATTTTCAAAACATATTCCATATATCAGGGGCAAGATTGATGGAGGGGATAGGGAAGTAGGAAGATTTCCTTAAGTACAAGTTTAATATTTTTTGACTAAAATTTCACTTATGCATTTTCTTGCATGCATCATGCCCTGGAACAAGATACAAACCCTGTTTTTGAAAGGCAAAATGGAAAAAAAAAAATACTTGTAGCAAGTAATTAAGTAGCAGCAGCAGCAAGGGAGCTGAGGCTGCTCATTGTTCTGCTCTTTGGATCTCATGCAGAGTTGCTTTCACTTACAACTAGCAGAAACTTAAGTGGTGAACTGGCAAGGTACAGCCCAGTTTCTAACAGTTGGTTTTGAAAAAGCCCATGTTGTATGTGAGAAAATGTGGTATTCCTAGTTTTTTCTTCATTGCTTTAGGTGGCTTTATTTGGGTGCTTTGTAGCTTCAATTGTACTGGTTTTAGATTTTTTTTTTTTTTTAATAAAATACAAATTATAACAATTCAGGCAGTCTAGTTTGAGAGGAAAGAATTTTTTTAAATTCTTTTTTTCTGAGCTTCCACCTGCTATTGTTCTTTCACAAACTCTATACATGGAAAATAGCTGTATACCCTGCACTTCTCAGGAATGTAGAGAAATCTCCAAACCCAGTGGTATCAGGTCCAAACTTTCCATACACAATATGTCTAGACTAGATTTCTTGTTCATTTTGCAACTTCTGTTACTTGTCAATTTACTCCGTCTATAACACTTTCATGAGCACTAATCTCAATATTCTACACATTTGTGAGTTGTCATAGGTGGAGTTCAACTCTCACTTCTGAGAAGTAAAATTTTAGTTATAGACCTGAGCAGAAAATACTTTCAAGACATTACATTTAATTGCAGTTGCTGTAGAGAGAGGGAATTAAAAACATTATGAGCAGGACATAACTGCTGTATAACTTCATGTTGTAATTAGTGTGTCAGAAGTTGTACTAATTGCATGTTGGAGATGTTCATTAATACTCAGCTTCAGTTTCATTACTAGTGTATCATTGCTGATATTGGGAGAGGGAAAATTAAAGCATTTTAGATCTTAGCATAACGTTTTCATGTGCTTCCTTTTGAGTTGCAATAAAATGTAATATGAATTACTTATTTAGAGATCGTTGATGTGAAAAAGCATTTTTCTTCTAGTCCTTTGTCTTCTAGTCCTGTCTTTCCCATTTCTCCTTCTGAGTTCCCTCCTTCCACACTATTACTTACATTCTCAATTTGGGCAAGAATTGCAATATCAAGAGATTCAGATATTAAGTCTAAACAACAACCACAACAAAAGACTATAAAGACTTATTACCAGAGCACATAGCAACAACCACTAACTTCACTGCCTAGGGAATGTCACAAGAGTGAACATTTAATTATATGAATAAACCTGAATTCCTGATTATCTCCTATGCAAACTGTTTTCTTGTTTTTCAGTATTACAGATTTTAAGTATAGTGAAAATTTCAGAATAATTAGTGTAATGTAAGACTCCTCCTACTCCTGGAGGTAATATTATGACCAGTAACATTCATTTCAATAGCAAATATGACAGCATATTAAATTAAATGTCCAAAGGAAGCAGCTATCTATTTAATGTGAAAATGCCCCCTCCACCCCCTTTCCTGCAGTTAGAAGGAGATTGACTGCTGTTTGTTTTGGAATGTAGGTGGTACAGATAAGCTAAAGCCATTAATAACTGGCATATACAAAAAGCCCTGGATGCTTTAAATGCATGAAGAGTCAAGTCAGCAGGCCTGGATAAACTGAATCCGAGGGTACTGAAGGAGTTGGCCAATGTCATAGCAGAATCACTGGCATGGCTGTTTGAGCGCTCATGGCCTCGGGTCAGGTCCCAGAGGACTGGTCCCTGTTTTCAAGAGGAGGAAGGAAGATCCGAGTAATTATAGGCCAGTCAGTCTCACCTCCATCCTTGAAAAGGTCTTTGAAAAGATCATGAAGAATCATATTTGTGGGAGTCCAGTGGGAAAAATAATGCAGGAGGGAAACCAGCATGGATTTGTAGCAGGTAGATCATGCCTGACTGATCTGGTTTCGTTTTATGACAGGGTCACAAAATGCTTAGATGCAGGAGTAGAGGTGGATGTCGTTTTCTTGGACTTTAGCAAGGCCTTTGATACGGTGTCTCATACTGTTCTCATAAATGAAGAGGCTGTGACATAGATGTTTACATGGTGTGGTGGGTGACAAATTGGTATATCAGTCGCACCCAGAGAGTGGTAGTAGACAAGTTGGTATTGACCTGGAATGATGTTGGTAGTGGGGTCCTGCAGGGTTTGGTCCTTGGATCTGTACTTTTCAGTATCTTCATCAGTGACTTGGATGTGGGTGTGAAGTGTACTCTGTCCAAGTTTGCAGATGATACTAAATTGTGGGGTGAAATGCAGACTCCAAAGGATAGGTAATGATTGCAGGCAGACCTGGACAGGTTAGAGAAGTGGGCAGTACATAATAGGATTCAGTACAACAAGGACAAGTGCAGAGTGCTGCAGCTAAGGCACAAAAATATCCAGCACACCTACTGACTGGGAAGTGACCCTCTCAACAGCACAGAAATGGAAAGGGATCTCAGAGTTATAGTGGACTCCAAGATAAACATGAATCGTCAGTATAATGAAATCATCAGCAAAGCTAACCATACTTTATCATGCATCAGCAGATGCATGACAAATAGATCCAAGGAGATAATATTTCCCCTCTATGCAGCATTGGTCAGACCACGGTTGGAGTACTGCATCCAGTTTTGGGCACTGTACTTCAAGAAGGATGTTGATAGATTTGAGAGGGTCCAGAGGAGGGCCACTCATATTGTTAGGGCCTTACAGGACAAGCCCTATGAGGAGAGACTGAGGGACCTGAACCTCTTCAGCCTCCGCAGGAGAAGGCTGAGAGGTGATGTTGTGGCCGCCTACAAATTCATTAGGGGGATGCAGCAAGGGATCAGAGACGCTCTGTTCACCAAGCGCCTCTTGGGGTAACAAGAAACAATGGTCACAAACTGACAGAGTAGATTTAGGCTAGATATCAGGAAAAACTTATTCACGGTAAGGGTGGCCAAAATTTGGAATGGGCTTCCAAGGGAGGTGGTGCTCTCCCCTACCTTGGGGGTCTTTAAGAGAAGGCTGAATAGGCATCTGGCTGGGGTCATATGACCCCAGCACTCTTTCCTGCCTAGGCAGGGGATTGGACTCGGTGATCTGTTAAGGTCTCTTCCAACTGTAGCATCTATGAATCTATGAAAGCGTGTGCCCCTGTGAAGGTTGATCTAACTAAATACTTGGATCATTGCAGAATTGTTCAGAGGATGGCTTCTCAGTCTTAACAGTAAGATTAAGACCCAAAGAGAAATTGTTTTGCTTGTGAATTATGATTTTACCCACAACTGAGTCTCCAAGATACTAGAAAATGTAAGGAAGTGGAGTTCTTTCCACCCGGCTACACCCCTGTTAAAGCCAGTGGTGTGGGAATTCTTTTATGCTACTGAGTCTATGCACAGATCAAGTATGTTTGAAAAAGTTTTGGTGAACTTGAAAATAAATTTCCAAACATAGGTGCACATGGACTCTCCAGACGTTCAGAAGGTGATGGTTGCCTAGAGAAATTTTATGCTGTCTGTCATCACCAGTAGTTGACTTAAAAAGGGCATACTGTCCATAGATCCTCCTTGGTGAGATGGCAAAGCATTGCCAGGACAATAGTGTGAGGGTCTTGATGTATTTGTGAAAGAACTGATGAACTGTTGTTTGAAATTTACATCTGTGTAGATGCATATATTCTTTTGGCACCAGAAGTCTCTCTCAGTTCCACTGCTGATAAAACTAAAATGTGAAAGCACAGAATAGGGGAGAGGAGGAGGGAAAAGAAACTGATAGTATGGAAACATCTACTTATTCACTTCCTGATGTTGTCTCCTGTTAACAACACACAGGGATACTTTTAATTGCTCAGTGTCCTTGGCAACATCTTAAGAGTATGCAGGTATACTCTAGCATTACTTGGAAAGACATGGATGTACTGGTGTTACCAGGACTGGAAAGATCTCAGATTTCATACAATGAATCAATAATAAAACATTGCATAGCATTACATTGCTATTATAGTATTACGTTATGAATGTGTATGTATTAAAATAGTGTGTGGAAAACCATAACTACTGCGTGCTTCTCATTTGTTTCCGCATAGTGCTTCTGTGCATTGGTTGTGGTTGCTTTTAGTGCACATGCTGTCTGTCTGTGCGCTATAGATATCAGTCTTTTGGGGAGTGTTCTTTCAAAATTGACCTTCAATTTTAGCACAATTTTGCTCTAATAAATTACATTTGTAAGTTTGCTGGGTTCATTGTGCCTAAGTTTCACTCACCTAAAACTCACCTCTTAGACTTTTGTTGACTGTCAGGAGTTTTCACATGCTCACATGGGCAAACAATTATCATTAATATCTTGATTCCACAGTGGAGGTATAGGAGAGATTGCCCTTGTTCCAGTTCATAAATACTGAGGTCATGGTAGGAATGTTTTAGCTAGGTTGAACATACAGAATATTAGAAACATGTTTTCTTCTAAATATTTTTACAAATGCATATTTAAAATACATGTATAAACTGTCCTGTAAAATTAAAAGTGATGTCACGTGGAAAAGGTTTATCTAGCCACTGAATATTTTAAGTGTTTTCAGTGTTCTTAAATGAAAAATGTTGTCTAATATTGTCTTTTCTAAATAGGCCTTATTTGCAACTGAGACTTTTGCTATGGGAATTAACATGCCAGCCAGGACAGTGTTGTTCACGAGTGCTCGTAAATTCGATGGGAAAGATTTCAGATGGGTGAGTGAAGTTCAGGATTCCATTAATGAATAACTGGCTTTAGTTACTTGAACTTAGGGTGTCTCTAGATTTAATTTTATGCAAAGACTCTGTATTTGCTACAGTAAAAATATTTACCTTAATTCATGCACACTTAATGTAATTATTAAGAAATGTACACTTACCCTAGCTAAAATTTAGGTTTCTTTAGAGAGTACATAATAAGCAGCTTTAAAAATTAGCAAAAGGACATCAAAACATGGGCTTAAAATGCTTCATAACTGCCTTTCAGGATATTCAGATACAGTTTGGTCCAAATTCTGAAACCACATTTTGTCAGTCTTTCCCAGTAATAATTAATAGTTTCCAAAATCCCTAAGAAAAGCATGGGAAAGTTTCATCATGTATTTTATTGTGAAAATCATCAAGGCCAGGATCAAGCAGACTCATATAAGGATGATCACTTGCTGAGAGCTCTGACTCCTGCCACCTTCTGCATTATACCAGGAGCTCAAGTACTTCAGAATACCTAATTTGTCATACTAATGCATGGGGTAAAAAGAGAGACCAACTCTAAATGGCAGAGACTCAAAAGCAGTTAAAATACTTAAAAACACATCATACAATGCATCCAGAAACCGACAGCAGCAAATAGAAATCATTGTATGGTGGTATACATTCTGTGTTAGGTCTCTGAAATAAATGGGCCACCATAGATTCATAGATTGTAGAGTCGGAAGGGAACCTGAAGGATCGTTGTGTCCGACCCCCTGCCCCAGGCAGGAAGGAGGACCGAGGTCAGACAATCCCAGCTAGGTGCCTATCTAGCCTCCTCTTGAAGACCTCAAAGTTAGGTGATGGTACCACCTCTCTTGGCAGCCTGTTCCAGATTCTGGCCACCCTTACTGTGAAACGTTTCTTCCTAATGTCTGTCCTGAAACTACTCTCCACTAGTTTATACCCATTATTCCTAGTTACTCCTAGGGGTGCCCTGTTAAATACCACATCTCCGATTCTCTGTTGTCCTGTCTTGATAAACTTATAGGCTGCTACAAAGTCTCCCCTCAGAAGTCTCTTGTGAAGGCTGAAGAGATCCAGATCCCTCGTCTCCCCTTGTAGAGTCTTGCATGGAGGCCACTAATCATACAAGTGGCTCTCCTCTAGACCCTCTCCAGATTCTCCACATCCCTCCTGAAGTGCGGCACCCAAAACTGGACACAGTACTCCAACTGTGGCCTATCAAATGCCGCATAGATGGAAGCATCACCTCCCTCAGTCTGTTGGTCATGCATCTGCTAATGCACGACAAGGTGCGATTGGCTTTGTTACACTGCCAGCTCATGTTTATCTTGGAGTCAGCTATGACTCCAAGATCCCTTTCAGCCACTGAGCTGCTGAGGAGGTCTTCCCCCAACCTATAGGTGTGCTGGGGATTCCTCCTCCCTAGGTGGAGTACCTTGCATTTGTCTTTGTTGAATTGCATCCTGTTTCGTTCTGCCCATTGATCCAACCTGTCCAGATTGACCTGTATCTGCACTCTGCCCTCCAGTGTGTTAACTTTGCCCCATAACTTGGTGTCATCTGTGAACTTGGAGAGGGTGCTCTCTACACCCTCATCCATATCGCCAGTGAAGATATTAAATAACACCGATCCAAGGACCAAACCCTGCAGGACACCACTGCCCATCTCCTTCCAGGCCAAAAACGACCCATCCACCATGATTCTCTAGGTTCAATCCCTATGCCAGTCGGCCACACACCTGAGTGTGTAAGCATCCACTCCACAGCCTGCTAGCTTCCTTATGAGAATGGGATGCAAAACTGTATCGGAGGCCGCCTTAAAGTCCAGGTAGATGTCATCTGCCTCAGCTCCTGTGTCAAGGCAGTGTGTGACCTGGTTGTAAAGGACCATATTCAGCATTAGCTAAACAAATTATTATAATCTCATTAATAATAATGATAATACTTAACACATTTTATTTTTTACACTTCAAACTGATGCAAAGGCAAGCTCCGCTGTTCTCATGCTACTGTATAGGAAAACTGAAATGTGAAGAGAACAAGTGATTAGCCCAATGTAAGATGGTGGTAGAGCAGAAATACTGTGCATATCTGTTGTTAACTGTTCAGTTAGATGTACGCATTCTCTCTTTGGATCTGAATGCATTTCCTCAGGTAGAGTGCATTGCAATAGTCTTAACCTGGAGACGGCAAACACTGTAATTGTAGTACATTCAAAATAGATAGTCACATCCACCTGTAACTTTGCCATCATCCAGGAGGTGCTGGAATTCCAATACTCCTGGGTTACAAACTTGGGAAACTTAACAGTTTATTCTAATAATCCTGATGTAACTTCACCCATTTTCTTATGTTATTTCCTCAGTTTTAGAAGCATCGTCAGACTCTTGTCTAATGATGAGTCTTTGCAAGTTAGCTTTCATTCATGTATCATCCTTATTAAAGCAATGACTGACATGCTGTAATGCAAACTTGTTGTGATATAAATGGACATATATTGCTTGCTGTTATCAGCATACTGCTTAGAGCAGGGAGTTGGACTACATGACCTTCTGAGGTCCTTTCCAACCTTAATTGTCTGTGGTTCTGTATCCTTAGTGGGGACTTCAGTTGCCCATAAGTGATTTACTTGCTACAGGTCCAAATAAATGGTTCTTATGTTATGCCACTCATTTTTTTGCACAGCTCAAAGCCATTATTTTATGCAGTTGGATAAGTATACCAATTTTGGCCTTCTGTGTCTCTAGTTTCAGGTATAGTTGGAGTTTTCTTTTTCTTATGATTCTAGATCTCCTCAGGCGAATACATCCAGATGTCGGGTCGTGCAGGGCGTCGAGGTATGGATGACAGAGGTATAGTAATTCTTATGGTGGATGAGAAGATGAGTCCAACAGTTGGCAAACAGCTTCTTAAGGTATGTAGAAGGCAAACAATTGTTTTTATCTATCAGAATGGTCTTGTATAATTATGCTTTGCATCACAGGTAGTAATTCAAATCACTGCATGTGTATTTTGTGAGTGAATTCTGTTTCTACAGTGAATACCTTAACTCGGTTATCTGACTTTTTCAAATATTATAAAACTGTAATCTGAACATTGTATGTTGCATACTTACCAAGATACTATTTTCTGCATCTTTCATTATGTACTTCTGTGGCTGAAAATTTGAGCAGCTATAAATCTTCATAATATAACAGCAGAAAAAAATACATTTAGCATAACATAATACTGATTTTATTTACTTGTATGTGCATTATTCTGCAAGCCCAGAAAGAATTCCAAAATACTAAATTTCATGGCAAAAATATATAGGATTAATATTTCAGTTGCTTAATTAGCAAAATAGCCTATGGACTAATGCTTAAGGGAGAATTTAGGTTTCAGCCATCTGGAAAATTGAATTTGTAAAGTTCAGCAGTTTCGAACCTATGAGACTTTGTACATACATGAATGGCAATGTATATGATAAGTTAAAATCCATTGTGATTTATAAAAATGTCTTTCGCTTTCTACTTTTACACTTCACTAATTTCTACTTTTAAGCTTACTAGAAATGTATAGAATAGTTAGGAAGAATCTTTTATTAAAGCTTGGCCAGGATCTTTGAGTAGATGTAGTATCTTTTATAAGACCAACAGAGTAGTTGGAAAAAAGTTCTTTCCAAGCTTTTGGGCACAAGTACCCTTCTTCAGGCATTGGGAGACTCTCTTGTTGTTCCAGGATCTCCAAGGTAAGAAAGAGGCTAAAAGTGTAACAGAAGGTCAGTGAAAATGTAAATAGGTGGAAATTTGGAAAACGAGTAGCGAAGGCAGGAGGAAATAATGAGTGAAGGAACGCAAAAGATAAGCAGGGGAGACTCTGCTGTAATATTGAGTTCTCCAAGGTAGAAGGGGGTGAAAAATGTGTAAATGGTAAGCTTTGGAGGTGCACTAATACATTGGTCCAATATCAGATCGGCACCAATATAAAAATAAAAAAACGGGCTGTATCAGAAATCGACCCGATGTGGCTGATAATTTAGCCAATAAATACCCATGCATGCAGCCACAGCGCAGTACACAGGCAGCAAGGAGCACAGCCCAGCAGCTTGGAGAACTGCATACAGCTAGTAAGTCCATTGTGGTAGAAGTGGGGTGGGGGCAAGGCGGGGCGTGCAGGAGGGCAGATCAATGCCCCTGTGGTGAGGGAGGGGAGTGGGGCAGGGGTTGCCGGGGTGGGGCGTGGGATGGAGTCACAGCTCATCTGTGGGGGGAGAGGGGCATTTGCCTCATGGATTTGCGTGGGAAGGGTGGGCTGCCACTGTGGGCTGATACTGGGAGGGCAGGGTTATGTATGGGTGGGCTACAGCAAAATTTGGGGTTGCTGCAGGCCCCACCCCCCATATCCCCCTCCACCACCCACCCCGAGCCCAGACCCCACCGATAAGAGCCCATTGCAGCCCTGGCTGCAGCTGCAGCCTGCCCTGACCCACGCAGATCTGGGGAACACCCTCCCTGCCCCCGTGCCCTCCCAGGGTGCACACAGCAGCTAGAGCTGCCCCCTACCACCTCCCCTTTTCCCAATTGAGCTGTGGCTCTGTCCTGCACCCCACCCCACCCAGCTGAGCAGCATCTGCTCCTGCCCCATTGCCTCACAACGGAGGGTGTTGATCTGCCACCCCCATGCTCCTTCCCTCCCCTTCAACCACCAAGAACTTAACAGATGATTGCAGCTGTATCAGAATTTGGATCAGTCAGCTGATATGTCTCCTTAAAAATCAGCTATCAGTATCAGCCTGCAAAATCTCTATTGGTGCACCCCTAGTAAACTCAGGCAGGTACCTGGTGAATCAGATGTCAGCAGCTTGTAATGTGTCATAAATCCTATGTCTGTATTGTATAAAGTCCATAATTTTTTGTATCCAGAAAATTTATTAAGTGAAGTTCATAGGCTTTTCTACGAAGGGTGTTTTGTAAATTCCCTTTGAGGATTAGAACTGAGAGATTGGAGAGCGAATGGTTGTCTTATGAGAAGTGTGCACCCACAGGTAATGGAATATTTTTGTCTTTGATAGATTTTCGGTGTGCATTCATTTTGGTACACAGTTGTTGTTTGTTTTTTCCTACCTATTTTCCATCAGGGCATTTGGTGCACTGAATGAGATATATTACATTTTTGGAGGTGCAGGTGTAAGATCCAGGAATGGTGAAAGTTTTGTTGTGGGGTGTAGTTACTGTTGGAGTGGCAGAGATGTGTTGGCAAGTTTTACATTTCTTGTTCTGGCATGGTCTGGATCCACTCAGTGTTGTTCGAATCATAGGAAGTTTGCTTCTGGTGATGAGGTTGGTAAGGTTGGGTGTTTGTTTGAAAGCTGGGATGGGTGGTTCTGGAAAGATCTCTATAAGAATTGGGTCTTCTTCTATTATGGGTTGCAACTGAGGATTTTTAGTGTAGGTTCCAAGAAAGGATGGTATGTAATGGTGTGTGATTTGTGGGGATTTTCGTTTTGTACTGCAGCAAATCTTTGTGTGGTATCCGAGTGGCTCTTTCAGAAGTGTCTCTCTGGAGTAGTGTCCTTGTTAGGTGAAAGCCCTTTTGAGATTTGTGAAGTGGCAATCACAGGTATTCTCCTTAGTGCAGATTTAGTGGTATTGGAGGGCTTGGCTGTAAATTGCAGCCTTTTTGGTGTGTTTTAGGGTGATTGCTGGTTCTGTGTAGATATGTATGTTGGTCCGTAGGTTTCTTGTATATGGTGGTTTGTATTTTACTATTTTGGATATTGATTATAGTGTCCAAAAAGGAAATGTTGGTGTTTGAGTATTCAAGCAATAGTCTGATAGAGGAGTGATGATTGTTGAATTTCTAATGGAAATCAATTGGAGACTGCAGGGTTTTGGTCCAGATGATAATGTCATCTAAGTATCTTAGGTATAGCATTGGTTTGATGGTGCAGTTCTTGAGGAATTCTGCTTCCAGGTGAGCCATAAAAAGGTTGGCATATTGTGAGTCCATTTTGCTGCCCATAATTGTGCCTATGGTCTGGAGCAGCATTTCCCAACCTTCTTCACCACGCAGTTACGTGGCGTCTCCCACCCCACGGCACACCAACTGAATACGGGGATAAGGGGAGGATGGCAAGTGGCCGGAAGTGGAGCAGGGCAGAGGAGGGTGGCTCACAGCCAAAAGCAGAGCAGCTCATGGTGCAGCGTGGGATTCACTGGTTGGAGCCATGCTCTCCGTCTGGCTGGCTGGGGATGTGGCTCCAGCCCAAAATGCCACGATACACCTGGACATGCCTGATGGCACACCAGTTGGGAAGTGCTGGTCTGGAGGGAAGTGTTGGTTGTTGAAGCTGAAGTTGTGTATGTGGATGAAGTACATAAATGCAGTAATATCCTGAGGTCTGTACTTTGAGTTATAATATTGCTCTTGTAGATATGTGAGGAAGGCTTGAATGCCATCCTACTGTGGGATGCTAGTGTACAAGCTGGTGACATCCATGATGGCTATGAGGGTATTGCTGGGAAGGTGGTCTGTGTTTTTGAGTTTTCTTAGAAAGTCTGTTGTGTCTCAGATAAAACTCGGTCTTTGGGTGAAAAGTGGTTTTAGGATGGATTTAATGAAACCTGATATTTCTTCAGTTACGGTTTGTGTTTTTAGGGAGCGTGTAAAACGTCCCTCAATTGGCTAGTGGAGGGATCAGGATCTGAAGTTTTATATGAATGTCTTCATGTTGCATAAAGGCATAGCAGAAAGACGCCTTCAATTTTCTGTTTTGTACAGCAGGAAAATGTTTTTTCGAATGCAGTTCTCAGATGGGTAAATGGATTTCATTCACATTTTTCAGAAAAAAGTTACCTTTAGGCTAAGGTTGAATTTGAAAAATTTTAAAATAGCACAAGTGAGAGAGGGTTTTCTTAACTGTGCACTTAATGTTACACAAACAATAAAGTAACTTGATAGGTGCCGTAAGCATAAAAACGTTTTCATAAATAGTAGTTACTTTTTAAAAACTTGAAATAATAGGAAATTTCACAATGAAGCAGACTTTTTTTACTCTAAAATTTTAGATATGTGTTCAACTAAAAATCTTACCTGACAGCTAATGTTAAGAGTTGCATTCCATGTTAAAAAATCAAGTAACAATCCTCTCTTGACATTATTTTGTGATCGTATAAGATATCGAATCCTTACTTTATTCTAATTTGAAGCTATAATAGGTATAGGACAGAATGAAACAACATGTCAACCAGTGAATAAAGTAAAATGCAAGATATATGAAAGGTGAATGCAGTTACATTAGACATTTTGGGGAAAGTTTCCTTGTATGCAGTTGCAGCTTTAACTGTTCGGTTGAAATGCTCTGTTGACACCAGGAGAACTCCTGACCCCTCCAGATTCTGAAAAAGGACAAAAAGTGATTAGCCTAAAACTATGGAGAGAAATTTTAAGGGATTTTTTTCTGTAATTGAACTGAACTGAATTTTGTTTTAATATCTTCATCAGCAACCTGGGAGATGGGATGGAGTGCACTCTCAGTAAGTTTACAGATGACGCCATGTTGGCGGTGGGGTGGGGAGTGGTAGAAACACTGGTAGGATTCAGAGAGACTGAGACATATTGGAGGTTTGGACCAAAAGAAATGTCATAAGATCCAATAAGGACAAGTGCAAAGTCCCGAATTTAAGACGGAACAATCCCAAGCATTGGTACAGGCTGGGAACTGGCAGATTAACAGCAACTCTGCAGAAAAGGAACTGGGGTTGACATTGAACAGTAAGCTGAATAGGAGCCAAGTGCGTGTCCTTGTTGCCAAGAAGGCTAACTGCATCTCGGGCTGCATCAGTAGGAACATTGCCAGCAGATCGAGGGAAGTGATTATTCCCCTCTATTTGGCACTGGTGAGATCTCATCTGGAGTACTGTGTCCAGTGTTAGGCCCTCCACTACAGAAAGGATATGGAGGCTGGGGCACATGACTTCTGAGAAAAGGCTGAGGGAACTGGGCTTATTTAGTCTGGAAAGGGAAGACTGAGGGGAGATTTAATAGTGGCCTCCAACTACCTGAAAGGGGGTTCTAAAGAGGATGAAGCTAGACTGTTGTGGCAGATGACAGAACAAGGAGTAATGGTCCCAAGTTGCTTCAGGGGAAGTTTAGGTTAGATATTAGGAAGAACTTTCTCACTGGGAGGAGGTTATCCAAAGAGTTTGTGGAATATCCACCCTTGGAGGTTTTTAAGATCAGGCTAGACAAATCCTTGGCTGGGATGATTTAGTTCGGGCTGGTTCTGCTTTGAGCAGGGGGTTGGACTAGATGACCTCCTGAGGTCTCTTCCAACCCTAATTTTCTATGATTCTATGGTGAAATAATTTCTGTATTAATGACAAATATCAGTTGTCTAGTGCATAATTAGTTTCAACACAGTGTACATTATTTTTCTTGCAAGTTAGTCAAATTTTGATTTTTGTCAAAGTTCAAATTTTATAGTATGTCATTACAGTATGGTAAACACCATAAAGCATGCATCTTAAACTGAATAACATTAATTTCTTTGGTAACATAGCTGGTTGTGTTTATTGTGAGAATTTGTTTGGACGGTGAGTAGCTGATCAAATAGACAACAAACACATCTATAAAATGAAATATGTGCAATGGAGTTGGAAAATTTCGTAAGTAGTATAAACTAAATAATCTTGTATTTGTGTACTAATCCCAAGAATTCAAGAACATTTTATAAAATTCAACTGTTATGCAAACTAAACAGCATTGCTTCATCCATCAAAGACACACAGCTGGTACTGGAGCAAAGTGCAGCCATTGTTTAATAGAGAACAGCAATGTTACTTTAAGCATAAAATAAGGAATGTTTCTTTTAGACTTGGAATTTAACCAATGTACCATTTATTAACTTGTACTCATCCAAAGAGCATTAGAGTTTTTAATGAACACAGCTGCTCTTTTACATCTCTGAAAGTTGAATATCCTGACATAATTACAGGAGGAAAAATAATAATTTTATAATAAAAAGTATTTATGTAACCACACCTCAGAAATTCAAGGTTGACTGTATTAGTGCTTTATATCTACATGCTTGTTAATGGGGAAAATTATATGTATTGCAAAATTGAAAGAAGCCATCTTTATTTTAAAATTCAGCCAGATAAAATACACAGTTAAACTTTCCTTGTCGTCTTTGTGTGGAATGTAGTGAGCTGTAGTGCCAAGCTGCAGGAGGTATGCCACTGGCTCCATCTGTCTTCTTGGCAGACCCTTCATTTATTGAGTTGGCAGTGCTGGGTTTTCCTGTATGCTGCCCAGAAATCTATCTAGTCTTTTTGTATGTTACTACACTAACAGCTTAGTACAGCCAAGTGTGGAGGGCAGAAACCTTGTTTAATTGAATCCTTTTCTCTCTATCCTACTCATAACATACAGATCCCTTGTTGTATCATTGCGCACTGAATCTTCCTTGCATAGGAGTTGCATTTGAAAGCATACAGGTCAGTGCTTCTACATAGCTATAGGCAACGACATTAGACTTTTGGCTGCTGGGTGGGTGCAAAAAAACCAGCACTTTACCAAAAGAGGGAGCACATCTATTTGACCCTCAGCTGGGGCTTTTTGGCACTGCTATCTAATAGCTGATTGAGTTGTTTTGTGATCTACTATCCATAATAACTTCTTGTGAACAGGAGCAACTAGGCTAAGAGCTTTTTCCCTTCCATGAAGCAGGGGAAAGAGCCATTTAAGCTAAAGATAATATTTGCACAAGAACAAATGAGTATAAGTTAGCCATAAGTATATTTAGGTTCGAATTTAAAAGGTGTTTTCCAACGAGGTGAAGAGCTAGGTTTTGGAACAGCTTTCCTAAACCAGTAGCTGGGGCAAAACACCTCACTAGTTTTAAGATAGAACTTGATCAGATTATAAAAGGGATTATATGGCTAAATTGTAGTATCAGGGAACTAAATTCTAATGTGGGAGGCGTTTTAATGAATATAGAGAAAGGTATGTGTATTTCTAAAGCAATTATAAGCTGTACAGTAAAAGATCTGAACTATTTAGTGAAGAATAGAAGAAGAGATAATATAACAAATGGTAGAGAAATGGTAAATTTAGGTGCTTTTATATTTTTCTTTTTCATAATTCAAGAAATAAATAGATGATTAAATGGAATGATGATGAATTTAACACTGATAAAAGGAAATGCATTTAATCTAAGCATAACCTCCAAAACTGACTGGTGAAAATGTTGTTGCCAAGTACTAACTTGCCTGTGTTTGTGGAAGATGTGTACAGATAAAAATATCCATATATTATTGCCTTGAATAAAAAATGTATGGAAACATTCATAAATTGCATAAGCAAATCATGTAATTAAAGTGATTTTTAAAAAAACTTCCACTATGGGAAAGTCTTTGTGGTTCCTGTTCTAAAGCACCTACTTATATTCATTGCTGCAGTCAATACATGCATGATTTTAAAATTGAGTAAAATATATACAACAGTATTTTTAGAAATGTTTCAAGTGAAGTAAGGCAAGATCTGGAATCTTTACTTTGTTATCTAGGTTACCTGCAAGTTTGGAAAAATCAGGTTATAGTTGTAAAATCTTACTTAATCTCTTGTTAAAATATCTGCTTATTTAAAATAGTGTCAGTTTTAAAAAGACATAACTTTTAACTTTGTTCAGATAAGAATCCTGGGATAATTGGTAATTTATAGGGAAAAAATGCTCTAAATGAAAAGGAATTTCTTTTGGGTAAGAAGATTCATTTAATTACACTGTGGTTCCTCCTTTCAAAGTTTCTTTCCTCTCCTCCCCCACTTCTAAAATAATGTCTAAAGTTGTCATAATTTTACTGGGATCTTTACTGTCTCATTAGAAAAATAGCCTAGGATTAAAGCTTCAACACAGACTTTTGAAAGCAGTGTTTTTGGCTCTCATTTTTGTACATGGCTACTGTAAAAGAAGAGTCTGATAGCATGTTTCACCTTCCTTTTAGCAGTGGTTGTGGAGGGATGGGCAAGGCAGTAAGGTTTAATGTTTACTGGCTTACAACAAAACTAGCCAGCACTTAAGTCCAGGAAGGGAAGACTTGTCTAGTGGTGGAGAAAATGCAAAGAACTAAATTGAAACTTGAATACCACATCATACCTGACATTTTTTAAACATTTTGTGATTTGTTTCTGTTAATATCCTTGCCCTTCCCTTTTGCCCTGATTGTTTAAGGGTGCTTACAAAACAGAATTAATATGTCAGTTCATTTATCCCCATATTCCTGAGCAAAAGGTGAATAATAATTCCCTGTTTGCTCTCACTGCCTGAGAAAGAACCATGAATGAGACAAAGCGAAGACTTAAAAGTAAGGCTGCCAAAGTAGATCCATTCCAGCTGTATGCACTCTGTTACTAAACATCAAATGAGTACACTGACTTAATTGCAGTCTTGTAGCTTGGTTTGACAGCAGCTCATTCAGATATAAATCAGGTGGTCCGCAGAAAGGTTGTGGAACAATTGAGAACATCTGTACTTGTAACGTAAGACTACTGGTATTAAAATATGAATTGTGTGCTTTGATTTATAAAACAAAAAACGGTTTATTGTGTGGTCTGCTGAGACCCTTAGCAGTTTTCAAGTGGTCCATTATCTTTTTCTTATAACGAAGATCTAAGTGAAGAACTAAGTTTTCTTATATTGAAGAACTGAGTGTTTGTTAATGTGGGGACTGAGCAATTTTTTAAAATTAGGCACGTTGGGGCCGTGCAGTTGTTTAAGATTAGGCACAAAATAAGTCACTTAGTGAATCAAGGCCATGATTTTAAAGTTTTGGGGTGTTTTGTTTTGTTTTTTACTTCTGACCCTAAGCTTTAAATAATGATCTGGGATTGGGATGTTGTTACAGACTATTTTGCCCGTGAACAAGTAAGATTTCAGATGTCTGGTTTTTTCAAACTAAAATATGGGAAGGAAAAGCAATATCATTTTTTTTTTTTAAAAATCGGAGGAATTTCCAGTTATGATAAGGTCTACACATCTAGTTTAATAAAATCACACTGAAGAAAAATTAAGGAGTGAAGTTCTGTAAATTTATAAAAACTTCAAATCTCTTAACTAATTAACCATTTTAGCATAATCAGAAATTAAGAGCCCAGATAATTAAGACCCTGCCAAAAATATATGTAAAACTATAAAATGCATAAATTTATATGTATAGGTATAATCCTCCTGGTTAGAAAAGTGCTATTTTTAGCTACAAATGGATTTTTATGTTGAACATACTGATTTCTCTTCAGGAAAATATAATCAGGACAAGATTAAAATTGATGGTTTAAGCCAATGGGAGGTGTGCCACAAATTAGGGTTAGACCTTCCCTCTGCTCTTCTGCCCAACCTGCTGCTCTGCTTTCTGCTCCTGAGTCTGTGTTCCCTGCCTGGTTGTCTACTCTGTTTTCTGCTCCCTGCCCTATTTGCTGCTGTGCTGTATTTCCTCCTAGATCTGCTGCATAAACACACAAGGCTGCCCAATCCACTTGTGGCACCTGTGCTGCAGTTTAGCCATCCCTGGTTTAAGCCAAGTTTTTGGCTTGCCTGTTTAAATCATTAGTAACTCTGGTGATCTAAGTCTCTTTGATATAAGTTGCTTCAGTCTAGCTGGGCAGAAGAAGAGAATTAGTTTTGGGATGCAAGTAGTTATAAGAATTGTGTATTAGTCCTCAGGGTTTGTTCAGAACACAACCTTTTCCTTATCTGGTGAAATTAGAGTACTTTCAGCATTAAGTTAAAGGGTCCAACAGTATGATGGCACCCAGAAATTTATGTTCAGGTGATTTGATAATAGTGACTATAATGGTGAGGCTGCTGTTGGAAAGCTCTTATGATCCTCTCATGTGTCCAGGTATTCAGTGTACTTCAAGTAACAAAAGACCTACATGATGTGTGGTAGACCTGGACAATTATAAGTTTTCCAGTGGAAACTAATAAGGCTAAACAAGGACAGAGAGTGAAAAAGACTTGCTATCTGGGTGATGGGGGGGGGGGTTACGGAAGGTTGTGGTCTACTAGACATAATTTTACCTCAGTTGCTATATTTTTCTCTTCTTCAAGAAGTGTACTATTTTTTTGTAGTTATTATTTCTATGTGGTGCATGTTTTAAAACCTTTAAACTCTTAATGTGACCTTTTTGCTATGTTTTGTCCACAGTGGACTATTAGGAGCTAGACACAATCTGTTTTAATATTCACTATAGGGAAGTAGTAATACAGATTGCAGTGTTCATCTTTTAGTATCTTTTGGTTGTCAGTGGCTGGCCCAGATGCTAAAGAAGAAGGAATAGAGGGGAGATTTTTTTAATTTGCCATTTTAGTGGCTATGCTTGGTTTGTTCAGGATTTAATAATCCTTGATAATACAACCCAGGATAGTTTCATAGTTTGTAGGGTTGGAAGGGACCTGAGCAGATCATCAAGTCCAACCCCCTGCCAGGGCAGGAAAGATTACTGGGGTCAAACGACCCCAGCAAGGTGTTCATCTAACCTCCTCTTAAAGACCCCCAGGGGCCAGCACCACTTCTCTTGGAAGTTGGTTCCAGATCCTAGCCACCCTGACAGTGAAGTAGCACCACCTAATGTCTAGCCTGAATCTACCCTCTGCCAGTTTGTGACCGTTATTCCTGGTCACTCCTGGCAGTGCTCGGGGAAACAGTGACTTCCCCAATGCCCGCTGGTCCCCTCTGACTAGTTTGTAACAGGCCACTAGATCTCCCCTCGGCCTTCTCTTGTGGAGGCTGAACAGGTTCAGGTCCCATAGCCTGTCCTCAGAGGGCCTGCTCTGCTGCCCCCTGATCGTGCGAGTGGCCCTCCTCAGGACCCTCTCCATGTTGTCCACATCCCTCTTGAAGTGCGGTGCCCAGAACTGGATGCAGTACTCCAGCTGCGGCCTGACCAGTGCCGCATAGAGGCAGATGATCACCTCCTTGGACCTGCCTGAGATGCATCTGTGGATGCATGACAAGGTGCATTTGGCCTTCCTGACTGCATCCCCACACTGCTGGCCCATGTTCATCTTGGAGTCAGTGATGACTCCAAGATCCTTTTCTGCCTCTGCACTGACGAAAACAGAGTTCCCCAACCTGTAGGTATGCTGCTGGTTCTTCTTCCCCAGATGCGTGACCTTGCACTTGTAGGTGTTGAATCCCATCCTATTCTCTTCCTCCCATCCCTGTAACCTGTCTAGGTCCGATTGTAGCCTATTTCTTCCTTCTGGCATGCCCCCACATCTTAGTGTCATAAGCAAATTTGAACAGGGTGCTATTTACCCCCTTGTCCAAGTCACTGATGAAGATGTTGAACAGTGCAGGCCCAAGGACCGAGCCCTGGGGGACCCTACTGCCCACATCCCTCCAGGTCGAAAATGACCCATCCACCACCACTCTCTGGGTGCGGCCCTCCAGCCAGTTGGTGACCCATTTGACTGTGTAGGTGTCAACACCACAGTCCCCCAGTTTCTTAATGAGAACAGGGTCGAAGGCCTTCCAAAAGTCCAGGAAGACTATGTCTGCTGCTACCCCTGCATCCAAGGATTTGGTGACCTGGTCGTAGAAGGCCACCAAGTTGGTCTGCCAAGGACCTGCCTCTAATGAACCCGTGTTGGTTGCCCCTAAGCATAATCTCCCCTGCTGGCCCCTCGTGGACACGTGCCAGAATAATTCTCTCAAAAAGCTTGCCCAGGATCGAGGTAAGACTAACTGGCCTGTAGTTTCCTGGATTCTCCTTCCTCCCTTTTTGAAGATGGGAACCACATTGGCCCTCTTCCAGTCCTCTGGCACCACAACACAGCACCACGAGTGCTCATAAAGTCGTGCCAGGGGTCCCGCAATGACCTCAGCTAATTCCCTCAGTACTCTAGGGTGGAGATCATCCGGACCAGCTGATTTGAATACATCCAGTCCCTCCAGAAATTCCCTGACTTGATCCTCCCTGACCCTTGGCCTAGGTGCACCTCCCCTGGGGCCTGAGGGGGGGCCCAGAGGGAGGGGTGGCTGTTCTGGTCCCTGCTCAGGAAAGTGGAGGCAAAGAAATTGTTAAATATGATTTCTTTGTCATCTGGTGTGGCAACCAAATTTCCTAGCATGTCCCGCAGGGGCCCTACATTACCTGGAACCTTCTTTTTGCCCCCTATGTGTTTAAAAAAGGACTTCTGGTTGTCCTTCATCCGGGAAGCTAGTCCCAGTTCCATCTCCGCCTTGGCCTTCCTGACTGCCCCCCTGCAGCCCCGAGCTACTGCAGTATAGTTCTCCCTGGTGATGGCTCTCCCTTCCATTGGGTGTACTTTTAGCTAGAAGACATTCCCGGATGCTTTTGGTGAGCCATGGGGGCTTTTGCACCCTCCTGCCCCCTTTGATCCCTATGGGAAGATGTTTCTGCTAGACATACAAAATATCCAGTTGCTGTTCTGAAAGCTTCTAAGATTTTGTTTTTAGTATGGGAGACAGACAGTATGTAGCTCAAGGGAGCTGCCTGTTTTTGTTTTGATGTTGATTAGCTTTACTTATGGTGTAAAGCACACATCATATCAGGGTTGTTCACAATCTGCTGAGTTTACAGCCAGTTGCTGAATAAGGCTGAGTCCCTCTGCTAATTACTGCAGATTTTAATTCAGAGGGCACTGTTTCTCCACCCAGCTGGAGCTGGTCAGTAGTTCTTTGCAGCTGATTGGATTGAAATAAAAGCAGCGGTAAACACTGGAGCTTCAGTGGTTTTGCATGGCTGCTTACAGATGTTAAAATAAAATCAAACCAAACCATGCTGTAGAGGAAGAAACAGTGTATTAGCTTGACCTGGCTCAAAGGGAGAAAGTGTGACGTCTTGATTCTGTTTCTTCCCTTTTTTCCCAACTTCAAATGTTTGGAAAAAAAAGTGATGACATGGCAATGAGCCCTGAGCTTGGGTGGCAGTGGGCAGGTTGTCTCAGTACTATAATGCAGGAGAAACACCTCTTGCAGCATGGGTGAGGTAAAAGCCTCCCATTTTTTTTAAACCAAAAGCTCTAACTAAAGATGCCCAATTTGAGGATCAGATGTTACACTAATAGACACCATTGCAGACCATTAGATTGATAGTGATACAGTACGGTGCATTGCAGATGAAATTGTTTGACTGTTACCGTTATTGTGGCAAATCTTTTTAAGCTCCAGTGTTCTGAGCTGAGCCATTTTCATCAGCAAATCTTTGAGTTATCAGTGAATACCACTATGTTCAAGACATAAACATAAAAAACCCATGATGTGGTACTACTGATATGACTGATTTCAAAAATAAAGACAAAAATTCCAATCTCAGAAAGTTGGGGGGGTTTTTTGGGTTTTTTTAGAATTGCAGTTAACATAACCAAGCTTTTTGAAGACATAGTAAGTGGTTGTTTTTGACAGACAACATTTTTCTTGAAGGTGGTCCTGGAAATAAATCCATTGGTCCTGTATAGTTTCTGTATTTATTTGACTTGGGGCAAGGGGGGGTACATTGTCTAGTGTCTTCCATGGACCGTTAGTATTCCAATAAAGTATAAGAATGCATTTTTATTTTTCATCCTGGTGGCAGGGTATCAGTTTAGCCTTGGGTGGGCACAGTATTGTCAGAGCTTTTGTCCTAAGCTTTTATTAGTTGAGGCTAGCATAGTTGCTCGGGGGCATTCTCACTGTGTACAGAGAGCCCCAAATAATCTCCCTCCTAAACACCTATGTAAGGAAGGAGTCTGTTTTATGGGGGCAGGTGACTTACTCCAATTTGAATACAGGAGAAGTGAGTGTGAAACTTCAGTTAAAAGAGTGAGGCCCCAGTTTGGTAAATGTATGATTTGTGGTCTTTGGGCTTGATGGTCCATCCATTCACTTCAAAGCATTTTTAAGGAAGTGGTATGTGAACCTAAAAAGGTTGTACCCTGTTAATCTAGAGCGTGGCCTAAAGAGAGACCTAAAATGAAACTCCTGGATGCAAGTAAACTTGGATGCGATATGCTGTGTTGAATGTTAACAGGCTAGGATAGAAACCTTTAACCTTTTAATGCCCCTCAATGTCTGCCAGCTCCATGAGAAGAATCCCCAAGGGCTGCTGTTCCCCAATCATCTTGTTGTCCTAATAATCCACACTATTTACTTTCCAAAAAAAAAAAAAAAAGCAGCAGCTTCACCTGTGCCTCCAGTCAGGAAGTGGGTTGTCAGAGCCTCCCACCTGTGTTTTACATGTGTTTAGCTGTCTGTAGCATAGGAGAGAAACGTCCCCTGAATTTCTTGTCTTCTCAGACTGAGAGCACAACTGTCTGTAACTTTCTGCTGCAAATATTGGGTGATTAAAGCCTTGTAGCAAGAAAACTTCTGAACTAATATTCTAACAGTTGGTGTTCACTGGTTGCTGTGTTCAAGTGTTCTTTTACCTGTCATTTATAATATTAAATGTATTTAAAGCTGCATGCATTAGTGGAAGAGTCTCTAATTTTCCACTGATGGGCAAACTTTGATCATTATATATGAACACTTAAAAAAAAAATCTTCACTCTATATGGGAATTCATCCCATTAAAATTGGCATCAGATCTATGTTAGCAACAAGGTGGGCAGGTTTGAAAGCTAACACATATGTTCCTTTTATAAAACTTCTTAAGCTTGTGCCTGCAACCAAGCTGTCATGAGCAGCCCTACAAATAGGGGCATAATAATTAATTCAGTGTTTCAAGAATCTATCATAAATGGTAGCTTGATATTTTTTTAATTAGAAATATTTTTCTATTCTTAAAATTTGCATGTCAGGATTATTTAAACAGGACTGTATTGTGTCTCTCAGCCATTCCATTTAATTTAGCATAGAGATAGTATGTTATTTTGAATCAGTTATACAATGATCAGTTAAAAAAAAAGTTTTATTTGTCTGGTTCTTTAGTCACTTCTGATCTAGGATCTAGGGGGAGTGTAAGGCTGTCCCCCAAATAGTGGAGGTAAAACAGAAAATTCCCAAACTTGAAGATAAGAGCACTTGAGAGAGAGAGAGAGAGAGAGAAAAGAAACTACATATGTTTCTTGCCAGAACATGATTCACTTGTTCATTCATATGCGCTTTCTAGTTGTTTCTAAGTAATGCATGAATTAAAATGCAGGACTTTGTCTTCAAATCATAAAACACTGGTTATTAATCATAAAACTCAAATTATTGCCATTTCAAATGTTGTTCCAAAACTGTAGATTAAATACAAAGCTGTTTTATATCTCTCTGTCCAAAAAATTACTCCCCGCAACAACCCATAATAATTTGAAAAAGCCTATAAAGCAAATGTGGGAGGTGCTTGATGCATTTTAACATTTTCTACTCCTAGTGCTAGTACTGTGATTTGTTTCCTTGTCTTATGTTTGTGTTGGGTTTGGTTTTGTTTGGTTTGGTTTGGTTTTAATTCAGGTTTATTTGTTACAGATGAAGTAATTTCTTTTACATGGTACACATTATTGCCAAGTTAGAACAAAGTTAAATCTTTAATGATGTAAGACAAAAGTGGTATTTTATTCTCTGAGCAGGGCAGCAAATTTGATGTAGAGCTTTTGGTTGCCTTGTTTCCTATCTCTAAGGGATTATAAGAGAGAGAGAGAGTCTCCGTTTGTTCTTGGTGTAGTTGCTTATCTTGGAATTCTAGGTGGACAGATAACAACAGGGGACAGAAACTTAGTGTGAATGAGCAATAAGTTTTATTAAAGCCAGCAGCCATTCACTATGCTACTTATCATTTCTTTGCTACAATGTAAGAGTAGTGTTTAGAACAGAAGATGGGACATGTTGTGGGCAGTGTGAATCCACAACAGCATGTCCGCATTACTTATTTAATGGCACTGACATTGTGGATCTTCAGCCCTTTGGTTCTATTTGCCACTTCAGAAAGGAGATATTTGTAAGAGCTTCAGCTTCCCTCTTCACTTTAGAGCTTTTAGAGCTTGCAGTTTCTTGACTCTGGACTTTCATGCTTTTGATATTGTGCATGTTGACTTGTCTCTCATGGTGGCAACCATTGTCATAGACTTCAATATAGTTAGTTAATTTTAAGTATATGGTTTATATTCTAATTTGAGAAGTGTACCTTGCTCTGCACATCACAAAGCTAATATGTCCCCTAAAGGAAAACTGTATAGGTACCAGTGCAACCTGGTCCCAGTTTATTGTTAATAAAATAAAATGACTGTTTAGGTTCAGAAGGGAGAATATTGACAGATTTTACTTGCTTGTGTTTTAAATTGTTCCTTATTGGTTATATATGCTGTCTTCACCCAAATATGGTCCAAAAACCTTGTTACATAAACTTTTCTTGTCTTGTGACTGAGGGTAGGCTATTTCTCCCATGAAATGGCAATAAGCAATGCTGCGTTTTGAAAGGCTTTTTAAGTGCCTATCTTTTGGGGTTCATAGCAAATGTTTTGAACTCATTAAGGGGCCCACCTACTTCTGATTTAAATCAATAAATGTCTGGTGTGGCTGTATGAGAGAAAATGATACATGAGATAAAATGTTTGTGCTGAACATGATAAAATGAATGCTGAACATAATACATAGGTGTAGGTTGTAGCCATATTGGTCTAAGGACATAGGCAGACAAGGTTCTTTGGGTGAATCTGATAGCTTTTATTAGACCAACTAAATAGCTGGAGAACGATTTTTAAGCAAGCTTTTGGGTTCAAAAACCCTTTGTCAGGCTAAGGAAGTTTCAGAAGTTGGTGTGTGCTCTTCCTGGATGGAATGAAAAGTAAAAAATTTGTGTGTCGTAATACACAAAATGTTTAGCAGTTTTAGATGCAATAACTTTTCTCTTTTACATGTGATCTTTTGAATGCAAAATTTTAGATGTCAGCTCTTTTGAGGCTCTAAAAAGGACCATGTTAAATTAATTGTTGCATACTATTACTGTTTAAGTTTAATATTAGCATGTATCCAATGTTAAATGATCTGGTTTTGGAATAACAGCATTAAGGTCCTGATTAGCAAATCCCTAAATACTTTGCTGAATTGATCTTGGTTGTTTTTCTTGATTAACTTTCTGAAATGAGCTGAACTGCACCATTTAAATGTAATTTTAATGCACAGCATACAGTCAATAAAATGAAGCTGTCCCAGTTTTGGGGAAGGGAGAAAGAGACTGAAAGCATCTCATTTGCTTTGTGTACCCATATAAAACCTATCTTTCAATCTGAGAGTTATGCTTTATTTCATCAGAGGTCAAGGTGTTTAGACAGAATTATAAACCTATTGACATGTATGTCTAGTTGAAATAACACCTCTCAAAGCACTTGCTTAGTGCACTACAGATTTTTTCAGCTCATACTTCATGCTCTAAAAGGCAGTACTTTTAAAAACATAGTAGTCAATTTCCCTCATGTATACTTTCCAATTTGATCCCCAAAAGGTAAAATTTAATGCACTACCCTGTATGGTCCTGAAAAGTATGCAAGTAAAATAATACCTTACAAAGGAAATTAATTAAAAAAAAATGAGTGTAAAAGATCAGTTAGAGCAGTGCTTCTCGAAATGGTGGTCCATGGACTAGTGTCAGTCCGTGAGCCACTGGTCACCAGTCCAGAGCGAGTTGCCAGGAAAGAAAGAAAGATATTTTCAGAAGCATAACATTGATATGTCATAGCGCCACGGTTCGTATATTCCAACACCCCAGGTGACGTCATGTTGTGCAAGGTGAGGAAAGAGAAAGAAACAGCCGGTCGCGCATTTGTGTAGAGCTGTTACACGCAATTGCTACCACCGGCTGAACTGGGCACGTATTCATCTTGGCATCAATGATGACTCCAAAATCCTTTTCTGCCTCTGTGCTGGCAAGAGGGGAGTTCCCCAACCTGTACGTGTGGTGCCGGTTGTTTGTCCCCAGGTGCATCACTTTGCACTTGTCGGTGTTGAATCCCATCCTATTCTCATCCGCCCACCCTTGTAACCTGTCTAGGTCCGATTGCAGCCTGTTCCTCCCTTCTAGCGTTCAATTTTTATTTGGATTCATCGATTTGGAGGACAGTGATTGCATTTGGTGATTCGAATCACTGTCCCCATTCAATTTGGCCAAATCAGAATCCAATATTCGGACCACCCAGGGAGGGGTGGGCACAGCCAGGCGACTGCAGGTTCTCCTGTGGGTCCTCTGGCTGTGCCTGCCTCTACCTGGGCAGTAGGGAGCTGCAGGAGAAGTCCCCATGGCTGCCCTGCCTGGCCCCATCCCCTGCCCAGCCTCAGCCTACTCCTGACACTTTAAAAAAAAAAAAAAAAAAAAAAGGCCCGCACTCATGGGCTCTGGGAGCAGGGATTAGGGCCTCTAAGGGTTTGTAGCAGAGCCAACCTGGGGCAGCAGGGATTACCTCCCCCCACCTCCTGCTTAGCACCTATGTGGCAGCTATCGCATTACGCAAGGGTAGCGTGGCTAGGCAGGGCGCATTGCATGCTGTCTGGGAGCTGGGGTGGCTCCAGCAGTGACCCAAAGCCTAGCACCGCTCAGCCCCAGCGGCTCCAGCTCCCAGACAACGCACAGCACCCTGCCAGCCATGTTGCACCCACACCATGGGGCAACTGCTGCGCGGGGGGGGGGGAATCTCCTCTGCCCCATGCTGGGAGTGGGAGTGGTGGGCTCTGCCCTCAGCAATGACTGGCATTTCTGTTGTAGCTGGTGAATGTGGTCCTTTTTTTCTTCTTCTTTTTTTTTTTTTCTTTTTTTTAATTTCTGGGACTAGGCTGGGGCCAGGCAAGTGATGGGCCAGGCAGGACAGCCATAGGGTCTTCTCCTACGGCTCCTCTGGCTGTACTTGCCTCTGACCTGGTGGGGGGAGCTGTGGGGGCTATGCCCTGCTGCCACTTGCCCAGCTGGTGCAGGGGAGGTCTAATGCAGGCACGGCTTGTTCCAAGCAGTAGCAGAGCAAAGCCCCCACTCCCACCGCTGCTGCATCCGCATCAGCACTGGGAACAGAGACTCTGCTCTGCTGCCATGTGCCAGCTGGTGTGGGATATAGGCACAGTAGCACTAGGAGCAGGGGCTATGCCCTGCTGCCACTTGCCCCTTTCTGCCTGGAGGAAGTCGTGCTTGCATCCCCCCACCCCAACTGGACAAGTGGCACCAGGGCAGAGCCCCTGCTCTGAGTGCTGCTGTGCCTGCATCCCGCACCCCTCTACCCCCCTCCCTGAATAATGTGTGTCCCCGCCACAACTGGGCAGCTTGTCCCATCCCCAGTCCCTCCCCCACACCCCTTACCTCCCCCAACCTCAACAGACTTATCAGCTAGAGGCAGCTGTGTCAGGTGCCTGTTCAGTCTATGGCCGAATCTCCAAAGCAGCTGAATCTTTTCTGAAACTTTTCTGAATCTATTTGGAGGCTTCAGATCAATTCAGAGCTTTTAATTGGTCTCCCAATTAAATCTGGATTCAGAGATTTGGTCCCCGAAATGAGATGAATCTCCTCCAAATCGAATCGGCTACTGAAGCTTTGCACAGCCCTACTAATTTCCTACTTTTTTGTACGGTGACACATTATAGACTCTGCAGTTACACAAATTAAAAAAGTATTGTCCAGCAGTTGGCAATACATGGCCTGCAGGCTGGGTCTAGCCTGCAGGGCCAGGGGGCTTTAATGGTGGAGGCCTTTTGCAGTGTCTTGGGGAAGGACAAGGGGGCTTCTTCACCCAGTCAGCAGGGAAAAGCAGCAGCACTGGACAGTAGAGTGGTGACTGCACTTCTGGATGGGGTGGGCAGTAACCTGTGTTTCATTAAAGTAGGTAAACTTCCTTAAAGCAGCCCCCTGCTGCTGAACACTGACCTCTGTTTTAGTCTATATGAAGTAGGTAATTTAGAAAAACAAGGTGGGTGGGAAGCAAAGAGTTTAGAGGAAATGGTGCTATGTATTGTCGGTGAAATATGAAGAATAGTGGAGTGAAGGAATCTGCAGAGGTGTATTAGCAGTGATAAAATATACAGTTCCAGGGCTTTATTGATGTGAATGTTTAAATTAACTTCCTTTAATTTAGTTGGATTGATGGGAATTATTTGAGTAACATTTAACTTTTTCCAGCAATTAAATCTTATTGGGAAGAGAAGAGTTTCATTTTTAACTGTAAATAGACCGTATCTTGGAGTACAGCAAACAAATTGTACCAAGTTAAAAGAGATGAAAAGATTTACTGTTTATCAGCTGCTCTGCAGTAAGTTTCATTCAGGTTTAAGTTGGTTCATCTTATCTTTCACTTATCATGGGATGGGAACAGAACATATTAAACAGCTACCACAAAGTTGCCAAAGAATAACTTAAACTGTTCTGTGATGTGTTCTGAATTACTCTGTGCTGCTAAGTTTCTTGAAGTGTGTAAGAAGTTTAGATTTATGTTACAAGAATGGCTAGTTGGAATGGAGAGGTACATACTCAGTTGGCCTGTTTCATTTCCTACAGCACCTGTGCTTTTTGGTTTTAAAAATTCATAATAGCTTGAAACACTAAGTGGTAGAAAATGTTGCATGACTTGGATTCACTCTAATGGTGAATGCAAATCAGACCTGTATGTAAGCTTTCTAGTTTTAACTTCCAAAAATGAACCATGATGGAAAGCAAAGTGGTGGATAGAAATATATAGTGGTATAGTATGGAGTAGAATATTTTTGGAGAAAATGTGTTTTTTTTTCTTTCAGAAATATTGTTTATAAGTTGTCCTGTATATAGTCCTCTACTGCAGCAGCATCAAACAGAAAGAAGATGGCGAGCCATCTTCTCTGTCAGCAGATCGGGGTGGATCATCTGGCCAGGGCTTCTCGCTGCAGCAGCCAGAACCAGTCAACGCAGCCAGCTCCCAAGGGCTTAACACCACTGCTGCTTACCTTCATTCCTTTTCCTCTTGCTGACTGCCAATTTTCATCATCAGTGGCTATCAAAAACCTTAAATTGAGTGACAGGAACAGCAGAGGTGAGCAGCCCTAGCATTAACCTTCTGGGTGCTGGTGGTGCCCAGAGTGGCTTTAGCAGCCACAGTGAGAAGCCCCATTGGCTGGATGATCCACCTCTGTGGGCTGCATCCCATCCATAGACTGTACAGTTGGCACCCTGGTCTAGTATTTTTGTTTGTTTGTTTGTTTGTTTATTATCTCTTTCTTTCTCAGATAGGTCAGTGTCAGGTCAAGTAACCTCTTATTTCAGTTGTATAGAGGTTGACGTGTAGGTATATAAGCAAATATAGCTTCTAGCTACTCATTTACAGGCATTCCACATAGCACAAATGTGTCTTGGATCTAAAAGGTCCTGTCCTTCATTACAGAAATTAATTCTTGCAAGCCTAATATGATGCCTAGTATCATAACTGACTATACAATGCAGTGTCTGGTTCAGGCTTAAGATAAATAGTTACGAATGTGTAGTGAAAATAGGGGAAAAGGGTATATGCATAATTTTTTAAAAAAAAGGAAATGTGGTATAACTTTTCATACAGATAAATCATTCTTCTGAGTTTTAGGGAGTTTACATATTAGATCTACCTCCTGCTGTCTTACCATCACTTGCCTGCCTCGGGGATAATGTACATTCCTTGGGTGTGTTTTACATGTCTTGGCAAATTCTGTTAGTTAAGATCAAATACGAGGTTTAACATATATTAGAGAATTTATAAAGTTTTCTTCCAAATCAGTTATGTTAAGCATTAGGGTAAAAATCTTTCCTGTGAAACACCTAGTCGTATATTATTTTTCTTGTTTGGTGACTAATATTACGTTGGGTGGGGTTTTGGGGTTTTTTTTAGGGTTCAGCGGATCCTCTAAACAGTGCTTTTCATTTGACGTACAACATGGTATTGAACTTGTTGCGAGTAGAGGAGATTAATCCTGAATACATGTTAGAAAAATCCTTTTATCAATTTCAACACTACAGAGCTATTCCAGGAGTAGTAGAGAGTAAGTATTATTGTGTTATACACAGCTTCATGATGATTTGTATAAAGTTTGTTTTAACTGTACAGTTAGTTAAAATACTGTAATGTTTATAATGAAAGTCCAACTGTGAAATTCTCTTTCCCCATCAACAAAGTCCCTGGAACACTTAGGAGTTTGTTGGCGGGGGAGGGACTTGTTGGGAGGGCTTTTCTTAGTTTGCAGGGAGAGGTTCCTTTTTCTGTTCTATAATTAACATCTGAGCCGTGTTGAGCAATATTGATTGTCTAGGGAGGGTCCATTCTCCTCTAACTAAGACAGATATGTCATAAATGTGTTGGAAGAGGACCAAACAATAGATAAGACTCCTGGGGCTCCGGAGAGACACAGACAAGTACATCTCATGGTTCTTTGTTTCATATTTAAAAACCTGGATAAAAATACTGATATCAGCTATCAAGTTTAAATCAGTGTCTGAATTAAAACCAAAGCATGTAGTGTCTAAATCACATATTTTTATCCAGTGTGCTAAAAGACCCTTTCAGGCATGCTGTGCCTTGCAAATTAAAGTGCGCCAGCACCTGGAAGTGGCTACCATAGGAGGAGGTTCCCTACTACAGCCCAGCCTGACAGGAGGTGATGTAGCAGAGAAAGGCAAAGAGGTTATAGGCCCATGGTGCTGACTTATAGGGGGTACCCCAAGGCTCCCTCTGCCTGCTTGTGCCCTGGGCCAGCGTTTCCCAAATCTGGGAGGTACTCTCACAACCCTTAGGGGTCCCCTCTTCCTGGTTTGTGTGTCTTACTGTAGGAGTTGTAAGACCAGCCTTTGGCACAGGTCAGGGAATGCCCAGTTGACAGCTTGGGTGTTGCAAAGGATGTGCAGAGAAATGGATGGAGCATGGCAGAGAAGACAGACAAAGCTGGACCAGTTCCACAGTAGGTGGAAGGGACCCAGAGGAGGAAATGAGTGTGCCTGCCAGGGTTGAGAAACACTGTTTCGGGGCACAAGCCCTACTAGTTACATCTCTGGGAGTGAATGTTGGACAGCATACCTTGCATCCACTTGCATGAGCAAGGGGCAGCAGGGTAGGCCCTATGAGGAGAGGCTACGGGACCTGAACCTGTTCAGCCTCCACAAAAGAAGGCTGAGAGGGGATCTGGTGTCTACCTATAAACTTGCCAAGGGGGACCCCAGGCTGTGGGAGAGTCCCTGTTCCCCCAAGCACTACCAGGAGTAACAAGGAATAACAGCCATAAGTTGACTGAGAGTAGATTCAGGCTAGACATCAGGAGGCCCTACTTCACATTCAGGGTGGCTAGAAGCTAGAACCAACTTCCAAGGGAAGTGGTGCTGGCTTCTACCCTGGGGGTCATCAGAAGGAGACCTAGACAGTCACCTAGCCGGGGTCTTTTGACCCCAGCATCCTTTCCTGCCTATGGCAGGGGGTCAGACTGTGTGATCTGCTTATGTCCCTTCCGAACCTACCAACTATGAAACTAAGTGCTGCCCCTGCCCCTGCTTGCCTCAGCTTGGGTATGGCAGCGCTACTCCAGACTCCAGTGCCATTTGCTCCAGCTGGGCCTAGGGCCCCAGAACTTCCCTGAGCATGCTGGTTTAGCTGTGCTCTCAAGTGCCAACTGGGCTGCCTAGCAGGCAAGGAACAGGTGTCATTTGCCCTGGAAAGCAGAGGAACCCTCCTGGGCTTGCCCTGGAACAGCAGGCACTGGCAGAGGCTGCGATACAACCCTGATTTTTCTTGCTCTGTAGCTCAGTCATGCCAAAACTGCCTCCAATTCAGCTGTGCCATTTCCCTGTCTCATGAACCCCATGGGACCCCAAGCTCTAATCCCTGAGTCCTAGAGCAGGTTTGGTGAAGGAGATACCTGCTGCCCGCTGCACTCCCAATGTTCTAGGGCAGGCACTGGCTCTCTGTGGCATAACAGATGAGTCTGTGTATGAGAAACAGACAGATACACATATACAATGTATATCACACACACATGAACATATGTAGTGTGTAAATAGATTGAGAGAGATGAATATATAAGCAATTTTGTACAGAAATAAATGCATTCATTTTTAAAATGGGATGCTGCTAAATTCATGAAAGTCATTGAGGGATACCTTGAATCTAAAAAAAAGATAGAGAACAACTGGCCTGAAGCAACAGAAAAGAACAGAATATAATTAACCTGTCAGCTTGGAAATGTTCAGATACAAAGCAAAAGCCAGATCCTTGTTTTTGCTCTCTGGAGTTGCCAGATTTGTGAGCCACAATGACTGCTTTCAGCTATATATTTCTGAAGATCAGTTTCTCCCTCTCCTACCACCACACGCATCAATTTTGAAAATGCTTTGTCAGCTAATTTTTGATAGCTTTACAGCTTTATATTCAGCAAAATCCCAGAAACACAGCAGATGCATCTACTTCACCTGGCAGTGAAGAATGAACTGCATCTGCTCAACTGTCTTACAGAGAGAGGGGGAGAATAATAAATCCCCATTTTTGGCACCCCTTTACATTGTGTTGAATTTCAGGGTTCGCATTTAATTCTGCAGTTGCATATAGCGTGCATTTCTCAGAACAGTTTGTACCTGTGGACATACCCAACTCTTTTTTTCCATAGTATTACTGCAAAAAAACTCAGCCAGAGAGCATTCTTGGTATTTCTGAGAAATTATATACCAGGTACCAAGCTCTGATTTAAAATTATGTGGGTGTCGCAATCGCAATGAATCTTACAAAATACAGTAGGATTCATTTAGGCCAGAGGTTCAAAACAGTCCGTAAATTTCTATTATAAGCAATGTTCTCTAAAAACGTGATAGCTAAATGACAAAATACACCAGTGTGTGCTGTCCTTGCTGCTTATATACATTCAAAAATAGCCTGCAATAGGAAGGTTGGGTAGCTGAGAGAAGGAAGAATCTTTCAAGTTACTTGTTGGGCTGTGTCATATTTTAATATCACTAGTATAATATAAGCAGGCACATGGCTTACAGTTGGGACTGCAGCTTGATTTGTGTGGTTAATATGGGCAGTTGAGGAGGAAGTGAATCTACAATAGCCAGGATTAGAAAGGATATTCAGCCTGTTTGGCGAATCTCTTTCTTTTTTAATGTGTTTAAAAAAAAATAAAATTCCATGATGGTTCATAATCTAGAACCGTTTTCTGTTAATATGATGTGTTTGTAATTGCTGAAATCTTAGATTTCTAAAATAAGTAAATGGGATACCACAGTTGATTTAGATTCCATTTTGCTGGATTGGAATGGATCTCAGGAGATCAACTAATCCATTTTCTTGCACTGAGGCATGGTCATATATACCAGATGTTTGTCTAACCTTCTCAAAAACTTCCAAAAGAAGTTTCAGCCTCCCAAGATAGCCTGTGCCAGGTTTTTTGTATTCTTGTACTTAGATGGTTTTGTTTTTGTTTTGTTTTCATAACAGTGAGCCTAAATCTTTTTTTGCAGCAATTTGAAATTATATCACTATTCTGTTTATAGAAATCTTTACGTATTTGAAGACTGCCATCATGTCCTCCCTCTGTTTTCTCTTTTCCAGACTAAATAAGCCCAGTTTCTTCAACTGTTTTGCATAAGCCATATTTTCTAAACTTCTAATCATTCTTGTTTGTCCTCCTCCAATTGTCCACATCTTTCTTTGCATAAAACTGGATGCAGTACTCTAGCTGAAACATCACTAGCATAGAGTAAAATGACTATCTCCTGCATCTTACATACGGTAGTTTTGTTAATGTACCCCATAAAGTTTGCTTTTTTGCAACAGCATCATATTGTTGACTTACGTAAGCTTAATCCACTGTAAGCCCAGTTATCGTCCTCTTACTATAGTAACTGCCAGTTTTCCTGCGCTCCTTTATCCCTTAGACTTTCTTCTTGGGAGATGCTTCCAGAGTAGCTGATTCTCTAGTAACTTTCCTCCATCTTTTAAAATGTGTCCCCAAGATGTTCCAACAATTGATGGACTGTCACTGTCCTGCCCTATTGTTGTTCCATCCAGTACTAAATTCCTTCATTTTCACCGGGCCCTGTCCTTCGGATGACTGTTTAATTGTTCAGAACAATAGCTATATAAACTGCTCCAGAATGGGTGATCTGTAGTAGACTTTTACCTTTAAGAGGGAGGAGAGAAACATTTCTTGACCAGCTGTGCATTGTTGCCTGGGGTAGAGAGTACAGTCCAGGCTGTTGTTCAAGCAACAAGACTGGGGTGACCTATCTCAAACTAAAAATTAAGAAGTTCTCCGGGTGCAAGAAATTCATAGATGTTAGGGTTGAAAGGGACCTCAATAGGTCATCAAGTCCGATTCTGTGTCCTGGTAGTACTAGGAGTAGGTATCATCACTTTTAGTGAGGTATCTATAGATCACAGATCTACTCAATGTAGATGGCCTTGAGATCAGTGACCTAGTTCAGTATAGCTGATATTAAGGAACAAATCCATTCCAAACTCCTGTCTGTTGTAAGTGGTTTGCAGTATTGGCATTAGGGGTTGAGGAGTCTTGATCAGATTGGCTCTAAGGCTGGCTCAAAACTCTGACTTTGGCTTATTTGCATTGGGGTTCTTTGTCCCCTGCTTGGAAGGGGAAGCAAAGGAAATGTGTCTGTCAATTTCCTGGCTCTCATGCAGTATCAGTGTAATTATTTCTCTGTTAGCATTTTGGACGTTGACGTCTATGGATTCATCTTAATGGGAAAAGTGGGGAATCTATGTGTTTATCTCCATTAACATAAATGAGAACTACTTGGTGATTCTTTCATTAACTCTAGCAGGGGTCCTTTCTTTGTTGTTTCACTATAGCCTTTGGTGCCAGAGAAAATTTTCCCATCAAAGAGATTAAACCTTCATTACCAAGGGCCTTTATCCCTAGTCTGCTGTCATCAAAAAAGATTTAGCTTCATGTTTGACATATTTGATCTGTTTATAATCTTGCTTGTACTCTGTCAGACTTCAACAAAAGTATCCAATTCCAGAGATCTCCAGGGATCTTCTGGAAACAGTTAAATTTGCTACATTTGTCCTTTCAACATGAGAGCTTAGAAGAGAATTAACTTCTCCTAGATGGTGACTTGGAAATACCATCTTTGTTCTCATCTTCACTGGATGAGCCTGAAGTTCTCAGTAACTGATTTCCCATGGCAACATAAAGGGCTTCCAGTATCTATATGGACCCTGAGTCCTTAAACCTAAAACTTGCTATAGTCCCATGGATTTCTCAGTGTTCTGCAGCCCAAGCTTGTAAATCTCAATGTACTTTACAAAAGAGGTTGGGGAATGAGGCGCAGAGAAGGTAAGTGTCACAGTCACAGTAAGCCTAGTAGAGATGGGAGGAAAACCTATCTTGACTCTGTCCCATGTCCTGTTCTGTGCTATTGGCTGCCTTCCATATATAGGCATAGAAGAGACTGCTTTGCATTTACAAAGAGTCAAATGTGTTTGGCTGTTGGGACCTGTGCATATGCCAGTGTTTTCAAGGAAATTAATATCTAAATTCCTCTGTTTTCATAAAGCTTGCATATATACATGTGACTTATGGATCTGTAACTATTTGGAGTATTTGGATTATAAATCTCAGTGGACAATTTGGTAACTCTCTAAGGTTTCCAAAAGGGTTGATTGTAAATAGTTAGAAAGTCAGTAATGGAAGTGAGCCTGAAGATTTTTTAATTGTAAGTTTTAAAAGAGTCTGCTTTAATATTAAGCTCATGATACTTCTCAAATGTTTGCTTCTACAAGATTGACTAGAAGTCTCTTATATTTGCAGAGGTGAATAAGTTGGAAGATCAGTATAACAAAATTGAAATTCCAAATGAGGACAGCGTGGTCATATATTATAAAATCCGACAGCAGCTTGCTAAACTTAGTAAAGAGATTGAAGAATATATTCACAAGCCAAAGTACTGTTTGCCATTTTTACAGCCCGGAAGGCTGGTAAAGGTACATTGCTTTCCTTTTATTATCCTCTCTCTACCAGGCTTGTAAGATTTGTTTGTATTTACTAGCTGATTCTCCAACAAAAACTTGGTTTATTCCAGTTGAACAGGAGCCTTGACATTACTTGTACTACTTTCATCTTTTAGTGTCAAGTGTTTTAAGATTTGCTTCTAGGATATCTTGGTAATAAATACTTTCCACAATGTACTTCTCTGTACTTTTTTTAAATTTTTTCAGGTAAAAAATGAAGATGACGACTTTGGTTGGGGAGTGGTTGTTAACTTCTCAAAGAAATCAAATGTTAAGGTAAATGAATACGCTACCATTTTTCCATCCTTGTCCAAGAAAACCCAAAATTTGCAGGGGGCTTTTTCCACAACGATAAAAGTTTTGTCTTTTTGGCAAAAAGCTGTGAATAGTCCAGGCCTTTTTAGATCTTCCAGGCAGAAAAATATCCTTGGAGATTGAGGTGACAGCCCTTGATCCCCAACCTTTATTTTTGGCTACACTCAGTTGATTAAGTGCCTTGTGTCCTGGCAAAGAGTTACACAGCACATGGAGATAGTGTGTTGAACTTCACCAGATTTTCTGGCTACTTGAATTACCTGCTGAGAGACACAGTCCCTTATAGCTGTCTTCTTAGCTACCCACAAGAAGGAAAGATGATATAGTATCTATGTACAAATGTGTTCATAATAAAATCCCTGTGAAGTAAGAAATTAATTATTTTACAGACAGGGACAAGAGCAGAATTTAACTTGCCTTACAGCTACATGGAAAGTTCACAGCCAAGAAGGGTATTAAATCTGGATATCCTGTATCCTAGCCAAAGAGTGTTACCACTGGACCTTTTTTCCTTGTTGGTCTTACTTTGGAAGAGGCAAGAAAGCAGGAGAGAGACCAGAAATGCAGAACAGATGTGATATTTTCTTCCAGATTCTTCTACAAGTTGCATGGGGCTCCAAAATGTTTCTGTTTTTCCCTGCCTTGTCAAGTATAACTATCATGAAGCTAAGCTGTAAATGAAAAATTTGCTTTCCTGCCCCACTTTTTAACTTTTTTTATTTTTTTTTTGCACCTGGTCTTTGCACAGCTATTACGTACTGAACTTCTATCTATAAATGTTTTTTACAGCCAGATTCTAGTCGTTGAACTAAAAATAAGTTTTCAAAAAAATCTTTGCATATTGGAATATCTGCATATGTTGTAGGTGTCCTGTAACCATGGCAGGTGAACATCAGGGTCTGACTTCTGTCTCTGTATGGATGAGTATCTCAGGTATAGTGGACTTCAGTCCTTAATAGGATCTTTCCATAAATAAATATAGTAACAATAGAAGCAACAGTATTTTGTGTCTGCAGAAGCAAACCCTCTTTGAAACATTTGTCTGTTGAATGATAATTTTCTGTTATTTAGAGAAGTATTTTTTTTCCTTCAAGTTGGGAAAATGGAACCAAATACTCCTTGGACACTATTACTGCTTTTTAATGAACCATTTGACAAGCATCCCCCTTCCCTCCCTTTCTGTAGAGTTGACAGCTTCTTTGTTGCTAGAGGTGTTTATTCCCACCTCTCACACCTTTTTTCTTTTATGTAATCTTATGCTCCCATCTGCCCTATCCCAATCTCATACAGATTCCTTAGATTTTAATGCTAAGATTTAAAATTCTGGTATAGTCTGGAAGGGGAAGTTTTACTTGGAAAAGCGCTTTTACTTAAGCTATTGTGACAGCTGCTAAGTTAGTCCTTCAAATGTTGTAGAAACTATGATAATAAGTACTGAAAGTTGTCAAATAGACTTAAACTATGCAACTCATAGCATCTGTATGGAAAAACCTAGTTTCTTTAGGGACTTTTGTCTCTGGGCAAAGATGAGACAAATGCACTTTTTAAATAAATAACAGTTTATTTAATAGTTCTAGTTAAAAGAAGTGCTACTTCTTTTCATGGATGTTTGTCTTAGATGAAATTGCATTTAGATCCTATTACTTTTCTCAGATTTATCATAGCCTATTTACCTAAATCCAAGATGACTTTGAATTTAAGATGACCCCATTGTTTATTTCTGGAGACTTCAGGCATAGTGAGATGGATTTCAATGTCTTGTCTTTTAAAAATTTATTAATATTTGCATCTAAAGTATCATCTCTATAAAATCTCCAGCCTACCTATCTCAAATCATTATATTTATAATACACCTTCATATTACATGTGAAGATTTTTGTTGATGATCTTGAACAGGGTGTCATGGTCATTTTGAAGTTTTAGAAAATTGTAAGTCATTTCTCTACTAATCTGAACTTCAAATCCGTGGAATGCTTCTGTGTTCAGAATAAAGTGGTCTATGTATTCTTGTCTTGTCTCCAACAGTGTCAGAGCATGGACACACACGTTTAAAACATTCCAAATCCTGGCATGCTTCAAATTTGGCATGCTACAAAGTAGGCCTGTGTGAATAGGGCAGTCTTCCGGCAATTTGGAGGACAGTGATTCAATTTGGAGATTTGGATCACTCCTAAATTGATTTGGCTGAATCAGCTTTGGAAGATTCAGTGCTGATTCAGTGAGATTCAGTGATTTGGATCAGCCGGGGAAAGGCAGGCACAGCTGGGTGGCTGCAGGTTCTCCTGTGGCTCCTCTGGCTGTGCCTGCCTCTCCCCAGGCAGGGGGAGCCACAGGAGAAGACCCCATGGCTGTCCTCCCAGCCCCATCAACCACCCAGCCCGAGCCTAGTCCCAGCACTTGAAAGCAAAACAAAAGCGCTGCGCTCATTGGCAGTAGCAGCGGTGTTGGGGCCTCAGCGCTTGTGGCAGAGCCCCTCCACACAGTGGGGGGGCAGCAGGATGACCCCTTCCTCCCCGCCGCCTGGCACCCACATGACAGCTGCCCCATGGCGTAGGTGTACCACAGCTCGGCATGGCACTGCACACTGCCTGGGAGCTGGGGCTGAATGCTGCTGGGCTCTGGCTGATATGTGGAGCTGCCCCAGCTCCCAGGCAAATCAAGCCAGGGGCTGGGGAATGGATCTAGGACTGTTCAGGGACCTGAACACTCCCCCAGTTTCCAGTTCAATTCCCCAGCTCCCCAATCTTTCCCCCCAGCTCTTCCCAGGGGAACGGGCCCCCAGATGATGCGGGATGACAGTAGGTTACTGCTGCCAGCTGGTGATGGCAGTTCTGGACTATTTCCCCAGCTGGCAGCAGCAGCCTGCTGAAACCCCATGCAAATCTGGGGGCTGTGCCCCCCGGCAAGAGCTGGGGGAATGATCAGAAAGCTGGGGAATCGAACCGGCAGCTCTGGCTGACATGTGGAGCTGCCTCAGTTCCCAGACAGCTTGTGGCACCCACGCCATGGGGCATCTGCCACGCAGGTGCTAGCTGGAGGGGCGGGGGGCAGGCAATCTCCGCGCTGTGTGGAGGGGCTCTACCACGAGTGTCTAGAGGCCCCAATCACTGCTGCTGCTGCAGCTGGTGAATGCAAGGCTTTTTTTTTGGTGCCAGGAGGCTGGGGTTAGGCAGGACAGCCATGGGGGCTTCTCCTGTGGCTTCTCCTGCTGTGCCTGCCTCTGCCCCAGCAGGAGGAGCCATGGGGGCTCTGCCATCTTGCTGCTTACCCAGCTGGCACAGAGATTGGGGGGTGATGCGGGAGCAGCTTGCTCCGGGTGGTAGCAGGGCATAGCCCCCTGCTCCCATTACTGCCGCGCCCACATCCCCCGCCCCTGCCCCACTCCCCTGAGTGATGCACTCCCTGGCCTGGATGGGCAGCTTGTCCCAGCCCCAATCCCTCCCTCCCCCACGTCCCTTCCCTCCCTCAACCCTAACAGACTTGCCAGCTGGAGGCAGCTATCAGCTGCCTGTTTAGTCTATGGATGAATTTCCAAATCAGCAAATCTTTTTCCGAAGCTTTTCCGAATTGATTCAGATGCTTCAAATTGATTCGGAGCTTTTACTTGGTTTCCTGATTTGTTTCAGACTTGGAGATTTTGGTCCCCTAATCGGGGTGAATCTCCTCTGAATTGAATCAGCTACTGAAGCTTTGCACAGCCCTACTACAGAGCTCCCTGCTGGAGTATTTCAAAATATCCCTAAAGCCATGCAGTGGAATCCCTTATACCTCACAGCCTCCAGTTTTTTAGAAGTTACTGAACACAGCTGAGTGCACAGTATGAGAATTCTCATACTCTGCTTCCCTGTCTGTCCGTCCCCCCCCACCCACCACCCCTGTTTCCCAGATAGGAAAAATTAATGTTTTATAAATGTATTTAGCATACTTAATGTTATGTAGGCTTAACATTAAGTTAAGCATTAATGGCTAATATTAATTAAAATTAAGTTTATCCTACTAGTTCATTTGTAGGCATTGCCTATTTTTAGTACTGTTGAGAGAGTGGTACTTTTGTAAGTATTTTTTTTTCCATGATGTTCTAAGTGTCCAGTTTTAATGTCTTTTCAGACATAAAGTAAACATAGACCATACTTAGTTTAAGCAGCAAATACATGTTTAAGTGCTTAGTCAGTTCTGAGTTCAAGTAAGCACCACACTTTTCTAAACTTTTGGCTAAGTCCCATTTTGTCGTATACAAATTTCATTTTTTTTAATGTAATTCAGATGATGGCAACGTATCTAAACTGAAACAACTACTCTAAGTACCTTTTGTACAAAATAGAACTGAATTCAGAGAATTTCATTTCAGATGTATCATTTAAATTACTGGGGAATGACTTAACCGTGGAACAGGACAACCATGTGTTTATTCATTTTGCCAGTGGCACACAATGCTCTAAGAACCTCTAATTTTTTTCTGGCTCCATTTTGCTGCAAGGGCTGATAAAGCAAAATCCCTTGATGTATTTTTTATCACAGAATCATATCATAGAAGTAGGGCTGGAAGGGACCTTGTAGATCTTCAAGTCCGACCCCCTGCCTGGGCAGGAGAAAAAACTGGGCTCAGGTGATCCCAGCTAGGCAGGCATCAAGCCTCCTCTTAAAGACCCACAGGGTAGGAGCCAGCACCACTTCCCTTGGAAGTTGGTTCCAGATCCTAGCCTCCCTGACTGTGAAGTAGTTCTTATGGATGTCTAATCTAAACCTATTTTCTGACAACTTGTGACCATTATTCCTTGTTATGCCAGGGAGTGCTAGGGGAAACAAGGTCTCTCCCAAACCCTTCCTGTCCCCCCTAGTGAGTTTATAGACGGTCACCAGGTCCCCCCTCAGCCCTCTCTTGTGAAGGCTGAACAGGTTCAGGTCCCGCAGTCTCTCATTGTAGGGTCTGCCCTGTTGTCGCCGGATCATTTACGATGAAAAGGAAAACAGCATATTTTAAACTGAGCCTCAATATATAGTCTTCTGTAAGATCTTTTATTAATCTATAAGTAGCACTATTAAAAAGGAGGAGTTGGGTATGGGAGGTTAAAATGGTGCTTCTGTTTTGGTTCTTGCATTTGGTTTTACCACCAGGTCATGAGAAATGTCCAGTTGCTTCAGGACTGCATTTTAGCAAGAATGGTGCATATTTGTTCTAGCCAAATACCTAATATCTTTTTTTCATAGAAATCTATATTCTTGTTCAGATTCTAGCTGTTTATATACAATTTTGAGTGTCTACTATGTTGTACTAATCAGTCAGATGTGTTCTTACCTTGCTGCCACAAGGACATTTACCTCCTTTCCATTCCACCCTTTCCTTTTTCCTCCTCCCCTCCCATCCAAATAAGTGCAGTTATGCTGCAAAGAGTTGTTCAGGTATCAATTGCAAGAAACAATATGGAAATTGAAACCTGCAAATAAAATAGATACCCCAATCTTTTTTAATCTTGGCAATATTAACCCCAAATGCTTCCTGGTAACAAGACATACAGGTTCTTGGGTAGAAAGGTATTGTGTGTGTGTATGTGTCTGTTGGTGAGATAAATATACTTTGTGATTAGTATTAATTGAAGTATCTAAGTGTTGAACAGGTAAAGTTGTTCTGCAGTCTGAGGGCGGCGCTTCTTACTTTTTTAATATCTCTTATTACCAGTATTTGAAAATTTGATATTTATTGTTGACTTTTTTTCCTCCTTACTCACAATAGCCTAATTCTGGTGAACTGGACCCATTGTATGTGGTTGAAGTCCTGCTACATTGCAGCAAAGAGAGTTTGAAAAATTCTGCTACTGAGGCTGCAAAGCCAGCAAAACCTGGTGAGAAAGGAGAGATGCAGGTTTGTAGTCTTTTTCAGAATTCGTTAGTGTTTCCTGCAGCATCTTTTTAGAATATATGTAAACACCTTCACAAACATTAACAAAAGAGAGGAATCTTTTTGAAAGAGAAGGAAAATGTATTGCTTGGTGTAGCTAGTTTTTAAACAGCCACTGGGTTTTACCTTGAAGGAAGCTGTTTTTCAGTAATGAACAAAGTACTCCTGTGTGTAACCTAACTTTCCTAGATGTTGTGGTGCTTAGTCAGTATTTTGTAACTGCCTTGAAATTTCTGGGGAAAGAACACTGTTTTGAACATGTAGAGTCCTAGAAATGTGGTAAGTATATATTATTTGCAAATACAGAGGTATTATTAAACTGTTCTCTGTAGGGTATTCAAGATTCCTCAGTATCAAGGTACTACAGAGAGACTGCTCCATATAGTATATTTTACCTCTATAGTAGTGTAGCAGGGCACTGTAAGTGCCTGCCACTTTAAGAGCCTGAAGGTAGCTGCTGGCAGGTGCCTGATGAGGGCAGCCATTTTGGACCGAGGGCTGCCCGTATAAACTGGGCAGTTTTGCTGCTGGAGGCCAAGCAACAACATTGCCTGGCTGCAGGGCTGCTGCTATCATCTGGAGGTAAGGCAGGAGATGTAGGGGATGGATAGAAGGCTCCTGGTCCTGGGTATGACCTAAAACTGCACCCTGCCGGGAGTGGGTGGCCTAGTGGGACTCTCAGTGGCATGGGAGCACCCAGGAAATGCCAGTCCAGTTACCACCCTGGTGAAAGGTGGATCGGGGCGCCTTAACCCCATCCCCACAACTGGGTGGGTTTGCATTCCATCAGAGGTAGTTGCGGGGGTGCAAGCCCTGAGGAGGAGAGTGGGGGCCAGGTACGGCTGAGACCGCCTGAGCCCTGCAGGGGTGCAAGACCCCATAAGGGAGAGTTGGGGCCAGGTATGGCTGTGGCTGCCTGAGCCCTCTGGTGGGGTTTAAGACCCTGTGAGGGAGAGTTGGAGCCAGGTACAGCTGTGGCTGCCTGAGCCCTGCAGGGGTTCGAGACCCCAAGAGGGAGAATGGGGCCAGGCATGGCTACAGCCACCTGAGCCCACCGGGAAGCAAACCCCGTGGCCCTCGGTGAGGGGGCAGTCTGAGCCCCAAGTGAAGGGGGGTGGAAATTAGGACCACAGTGGGGGGGTAGCCCCAGCAAAGGGGGGTGAGATCTGGAGCCCCAAGTGAGGGGCGGTGTGCTAGCCCCAAGTGAGGGGGCCAAGATCTAGGGGGCAGCCCCAAGTAAGGGCGGAGATCTGGTAGCCTTAAGTGAGGGGGGTGATGTGGAGCCCCAAGCAAGGGGAGTAGGTCCCAGATAAGTCCAGACGCCTGAGGCCGAGGTTTGGGCCAGGGGCCAAGTGAATGGGGGCTCAGCCCCAGAGCGAGAGAGGCGAGTCCTGACCCCGGTAAGCCTTCCACTGCTGGGAGGCAGAGTGTGGGTCAAATGTAACATCCGTAGTAGCACCACGACCTGCTGCCCCAGGGGGGGAGTGAGAGTCCCCTGGTGAGACCCTGGGGCACCAGTCATGGTGTGAGGTACCCCAGCTTCCCACATCCAGGAAGGGGGACCCGGAGTGTGTGTGGGGCTAGTGAGGCCGGCGGTAGAGTGCCCCCTCGACTGACCCATGCTGGGTCCAGGACCAAGAAGGTCAAAAGGGCCAGGCGCCCACCATGAGGGGCACCCAGAGTCATGGGCCTGGGACCCCGCCTGGTCTTTGAGGTGAGGCCAGGGCTTATGTATGGACCACGCCCAAGAGGGGAGCAAGCTATGAGGAGCTCGGCAGCCCGGATGAAGGTGGCGTAGGCCACTGAAGCGGGGGAATCAAAGGAGGGTCCTGTCAGAAGGATTCTGGAGCCTGGTGTAGGGCTGGTGTGACTGTTAACATCTGGATGCCAACTGCAAGGCTTGGGCCACAGTGTAGGGGTGGTATGGAGCCGCGGACGCCCCTTTATCGGGGTACAAAGAAAAATGGGCAGCCTCCCGCCTTATTTAACAGCGTATTAATTTTCCAGCAAGTCATGGCGGGTGAGACAGGCAGGCAGCATTCCCGGAGGCAGGTGGGAGGCCGGCAATGGCTCCCACTTTGCCACTAGTAGTACATTTTATGTCTGTTATATCTCACCAGCTTCTCAGTTTCAAGGTACTACAGTCAAACTTCCATTAAATGTAAGGAATTTAGCTACTGCTTTGGAATTTTAGAACTTGATCATCCAGTTCTATGAATACTGTTCTTGTTTTGTGGGTCTCTTCCATCTCGGATAGTCCTAATTTTTTCACACTTTCCTTTTTCTTTCCACCATAAACCTATCAGCTTTGCCAATTTATTTAATGCAGTGTTCCATTCTAAAAAAATAAACTTCTAGCCAGTTTCCATTTAATAATATAATAAGTGGTTCTCAATTTTGAGAAGGGAAAAGGTTGGAAGAGCATATAACAAATATTTATAGAAGACGGTGACCTTGCCAGCAGATTTGGCCATTTTCAGCCCTATATAATGGTGTAAATCATTTAATTTTTGGATCACAGATCTGGCTCTTCAGCTTGCTGTATAATGTCCAAAAATTCTGATCAGGCTGAAGATTTAGCACTGATTTTTTTTTCAGTGCGTCTTACTTGTATTAGTATTGGTGAATATTGATTTTGTTAGTCATGTTTTGATCAATAAGCACAGAAATAAGTTCTCCAGAAAGGGGTTTCAGTGATTTGAATTCCTGAAGTATGGGAAGGAATTAATCCAGTCTCCTACATCCTGGGTGAGTGCTCTAATCAGTAGCTATTGCATAAAATGGGGAACTACTAAACCTTTGCTACCTCTTGGGTCTTTCCAAAGAGAAGTGCGATTCTGGCTCTGTTTTTGAAACTCAGCTATAAACACCTATTTTTCGGGATTATGGTTCTTGAGTGGAGGGAGGAGACTATAATCCATCACAAAACACAGAGAAACGTAGGATTTGAGAGCGAGCCTACCTTTAGTGTTTCCTGTTAGCTAGCACCTAGTAGTTTTTCACTCTGTTCTGCTATTAAGTAGTTCTCCACTCATCATACTGGTTAGTTAGATCTCAGGCACTCAATGCATGCATTATATAGGAAGAATAGGTGCTTAAAGCACCAGAGATAAGGCAATCTAAAAATTAGATTTTGCAGTGCTGAATAGTTTATTCTGTAATAACCCAAGATGCCAACTGTTGCTGATCAACATCAGCTAAATCAGTTCTTAATATTTCAGTGCCTATTGATTTGAAATTCATGTTTTTTTAAGCTGCACAGTTAGCAGTTTAACTCTTAATTCATTTTTATAGAGGTTTATTTTTTGTTAGTAAACTAATTTTAATTAGCAATTAAGTTGTTTTTGAACCTTAAAAGAACACATTGCTTACATTAAGTAATCAAATCTTTATAAAATTTATAAAATTAGGATTTAAGTTGACATCTTTTCATCCCTCTTAAATAATGCAGTTTTGGAGGACTTGTTTTCTTGCTCAGTTAAAGCAGTAGAAAGAAAGGGGACAGATGCCAGAATGGAAATCTTATTAATTGAGCATATATAAATACTTATACAAGCTATGAACATATAGTAAATTTATTGGATCTGACAAAACTGATTCTATAAAAAGCTGCTGACTTGGAAGGAGCTCCAGAGCAAACAGCAGACGGAGAGACTGCACGGCTAGGGTTTAAGAGAAATTAGCCTTAGAGTTGATGTAGAGACTGGTGGTTTAGGGATTGAGACAAGGGGCAGAGGTGGTCTCAACAGGCCTGGGAGCAGGGTGGAGATAGGAGCCAGAGAAGTCTCAGGCTAGGAGCAGGGAAGAGACAGAGCTGGAGAGGTCTTGGGGCCAGGAGCAGGGCAGAGGTGGAGCCAGAGTGGGCTGAGGCCCAGGTGCAGGACCAGAGCTTGGGTATAGAGTGGAGATAGGACCGGAGAAGGTGCAGTACCTGGGGGGAGGGGGGACCAGGAGGGACTAGATACCCATGAGTATTCAGAAGAAGTGAAGTGCCCAGGTATGGCTGGATGGGAGACAGTGACCTGAGCTCAGGAGTGGACTGGGAAGGTTGATGGCATGGAGATTGCTAGTCCCAGTGGTGGTGGAGACTGGGTCCTGGTATAGGCATAGGAGCAGTGTTAACTGACAACATGAATGTGTTCTAGCTAAAAGGGAGGTGTACACCCAATGGAAGGGAGGGGCCATCACCAGGGAGGACTATACTGCGGTTGCTCAGGGCTGCAGGGGGGCAGACAGGAAGGCCAAGGCGGAGATGGAACTGGGACTAGCTACCCAGATCAAGGACAATCCTTTTTAAATGCATAGGGGGCAAAAAGAAGGTATGGGGTAATGTGGGGCTCCTGCAAGACATGCTAGGAAATCTGGTCGTCACACCAGACGACAAAGCTAACCTATTTAATGACTTCTTTGCCTCCATTTTCCTGAGCAAGGACCAGATCAGGCCCCCCTCAGGCCCCAAGGGAGGTGCACCTAGGCCAAGGGTCAGTGAGGATCTAGTCAGGGAACTTCTGGAGGGCCTGGATGTATTCAAATCAGCTGGTCTGGACGATCTCCACCCCAGAGTTCTGAAGGAATTAGCTGAGGTCATTGCAGGACCCCTGGCACGGCTTTA
>NW_017728909.1:35708916-35754554 GCF_001723895.1 Crocodylus porosus
TTGCTGGGGTCATTTGACCCCAGTACTCTTTCCTGCCATGGCAGGGGTTTGGACTTGATGATCTGCTCAGGTCCCTTGTGACCCTACTAACTATGAAACTGTGAAAGATCCAAAAGTTGTTTGACTGCAAGTGCATTTTGTACTTAGCAGAATGACACCAATTTCAAACAAAAGAAATCAAATCACCAGCCAGCCAAAGCAGAGGTGCAAAGGAAAAGAACAGATGGTGGGAAGACGAGGGAAAGGAGATTCAACATTTCACTGACATCAACAGTATGCATAGTTTTTTTTAATGCCATCAAAAGCCACACCCCTTGAGACCTAAGGATGGAGGAGACCTGATCCAGGAAAAGGGAGCCATCAGTTCCTGTTGGAAGAAGCATTTTGAAGACCACCTCAGTCAATACTCTGTTGACAAGAGTGTTCTCAATTCCATCTTACAACACCCAGCCAGAGACAATCTTGGACTCTCTCCAGCCCTTGATGAGGTAAGGAATGCCATCAAGCAGATGAACGACAAGGCATATGAAGCAGATGCTGTAGTGTGTGGTTACTCAGAAGCAGACCTTCAGGCAATTGTCAGCATCTTTCCGAAGGCATATAAGAAAGTGGAACTGACACTTAATGTTCAGAAGACTAAGGTCCTCTATCCACAAGCTCTTAATGAGCAGTCCCCAGATCTGGTCATTCAGATTCACGGTGAGACTCTAGAATGTTGAGAATTCCCTGCATCTTGGAAGCCGTCTTTCCTAGAAGGCTGACATCTATTAAGAATTTCAGCGGTGCCTCAAATGTGCAAGTGCAGACTTTGAATGCCTGAGGATCACAGCATCAGATTCGAAACCAAGCCTCATGGTTTATCAAGCAGTCAGGATCCCTACCTTACTGTACTGATGTGGACAACATACAGGAGACATCTCAAGTTGCAGTGAGAAGTACCGTCAATGCTGCCTACAGAAGATCCTTCATCTCCAGTGGGAGGTCACATGCACCAATATTAGCGTCCTCATACAAGTAAACACCACGAGCATCCAACATCAACTTCACTAGGTCAGCCATGTCATCTGCTTGTCTGACTCCAGACTCTTATTCTAGCTCAATCAAGGCATACACTCAAGAGGAGAGCAGAGAAGGTGTTTCAAGGACATCCTCAAGGCCAACTTGAAAGAATGCAACGTTGACATCAACTCATGAGAGACAGTTGCAAGGACCTCCTCAAATACAGGAACAGTCTGCTGCAAGGAAATCAGTACTTTGAAAACTTATGGTGACAACGGGAGACAAAAAGAGGGAGCTGCAGAAACAGTATGTTACAGACCAAACCAAGAATCCAGAGCCTCTCGCCCTTGCACAGAAACATGTGCCTGAGTTGCAACAGAACTGGCTGATCCTGGATTGGCCTTGTCAGACATCTTCAGACTTACAGCTAAAGCAGCCATGGAAGACAATCATCCATGACCAGAAGGAATTGCCAATGGTGATGAAAAGAAAACTTTACAAGTGGCAAAATGTTTTGATGTTTGGGTTGCACAATTTGGTTCATTTTTATTAACTTGAACTTCTAGTCTGAAACTTGGATAATATATATCTTACCAGACTGGACTATGGTGGTTTTCTCTATACAATAAACATCTGGAAACCTACAATATTTGGTTTTCTTTGTCAAAACCTTGCAAGTATTTTAGTCTTCTTCCAGATATAATTATATTGCAGGTTTCCTAGTGAATACTTTATAGAAGTGCTTTTCAACTTTTGGTCATTCAAAAATTGGGTAACACCTTGTGCTATAGAAAATGATCCAACACTCCCAAAGATGATTATTAAATCAAAAATGAATGAGTTTTGCAGGATGTCAGGTTTACCCCTTTGGCACTCCACACTAAGCATTCTTCTTATACATGGTAAACCGTACAGACTCTGACTTATCTACCACTAAACCTAGTGTAATAGAAGAAGTTGCTTTGGTACACTTATTTCTTTAACATCCCTAATCTAATGCTGCTTCTGTATAGTATAATTTAATACAACTACTATGTTATAATAGATTCTTAGTTAAAATACATAAGCATTCCCATGTTGCTAAATAGAACAAAGATATTAAAAATACAATATTTAGAATGATATATTTTTTAATTTCACATTATAATTATGAACAACTTGTATTAAATTCCTCATGAGGATAATACACATCTATTATTAGATTAATATGTTACTAGATTATTATTATTATCAAAGTGTGTGTGTGTGTTCAGGTACCTTGCTGAATTGGGGCTTTAGCATTGAAGTTAGTTTTCTAAAATTTGTGAAGAGTACTTTTGTATGCCTGTGTTCTGAAATCTAAATACAAAGATACCAAACCTTAAACTCTGTAACAATTGAAGGTGGATCTACATCCCATTAGGCGGCAACAATAAACCACAGAGCTTATCGCTCCACAGTTTATTGCTCCCAGGAAGCTCTTGGGTGCACAGTTTGCATGTGTGCCCGAACCACGGCACATTTGAGGAGAGTCACAACAGCCCCAACTGGCAGGGGCCCTCATGGGTCAGTCAGCCTGCCAACCCACTGTGCTGTGGAGGGCCTGGCTGGAGCACAGGGGTGCTTCAATGTGGAGTAGCTGGCATGTAGCACCCACGTGCCCCAGCCAGCCAGCTCAGTACCTACGCATGCACTGCTGCATGCAAAAAAAAACCCCACAGCACAGTAGGACTTGTATTTACAAGTCTTACCCTGCTGCAATTTATTAGTTTTGAGCACCCTAATAGGAGCGCATGTGTAGACGCTGAGATTTTACAGTTAATTAGCTGTCTGCTCAGTAAATGTCTCGTACCTTCTGGGCAGTAGAGTTCAGGAGGGTTGAAAGTTTGCCCACAAAACAGAGGAAAGGAAAGGGCTGAGAAAAAGTTTAGAGGGTTCTCACCATGGCTTTAACACCCTTTAACAGGTGAATGCTTCCATTTTAAGTGCTTTTATGTTGGTTTAAAGGTAACCTGTAACATCACCCTCTGTTAGTTTGGCCCACATCCTTGAAGGTGGTTAGGAGCCTAACTCTGATTGAGTGCAGGGGGAGTTGGGCCCCCAAATACCTTTGAGGACCTGGGCCTGAGTTCATATTTTTCCAAGTTAATCTGGCATGATCTCTGTTATATACACAAGACCCATAAAGCTTTAAGTTACTTTGTCATAAAGCAGGCACCTGTTAATGTTATAACTGACATTTCACTAAGGCAAGCTTGGAAGGAGCCTGCAGTTGATTATTATTTTGAACACTCTGCCAGCATCATTCACTTTCACTTTTACATGGCCAGAGAATCAATCACAAAATAGAAGTCTTTAGCTAACATTTCATCATGGCTTACAGTATACAGTTATTACAGCTCTGGAATATAAAAAAACAGAATTAGAAAGGACCTCCTTTGTTATTGTGTCCAGTCTTCTGTTACTCCAGGCAATATAATCCCTTTAATAAACTTAACAAGCTCCATTTTAAAAGCATGGCAGGTTTTTGCTTGCACTGTTCCATTTGGGAGGCTGTTCCAGAACTTCACGCCTTGCTTAGTCAAAAACTGCTTTCTAACTTCCAGCCTAAATATGTTCATGGTCAGTTTATATATCTATTCTTTCTTGTGCCAACATTGCCTTTTTTGGGGGGATGAAATAGTTCTTTTTATCCCCCTTTGCTGGTGCTTTACCTCCTGATGTTCTTGCAGAATCAACCTTTGTTTCCTAAACATGCCGTGACTCATTTTAGACTCCTTTCAAAGCTGGCTTTCCATTCTTCCAGCTGTCCTAGTAGCCCTGCAACTATTGAGGTTTAATATCCTCTTTTTTGGGTGTGGAGGACCAAAACTGTTCACAGTATTTTAGACTTGAGTTCACAACAGGGCCTTGCACCTTGGCTTTGAGATATTACTTCTTTTGGAAGTACCTCATCTGATACCTATGTTTACCATTTTTTGCAGCAACAGCATGTTAATGTCTCACAGGCCAGGAACAGACATTATACTTTTACTGATATAAATGATCAGAAACTGATCTATACCTGTAATTCAACAGAAGTTTGGCACATAGACTGGTTTAAAATGGCAGAGCTCAGTCTAAGATTTACCTGCTTTACCTGTGGCAGGTAGGTGTTAGGTCTATAGTGTATCAGGGTTGAGGGTAGTCTTATGTAGAGTTTAGAGTATGGTTGTATGTGATAGTTTGTATAGAGGTGATCTTGCCTCAGGCAAGGGGTTGGACTAGACCTCCCTTCCAACCCTACTTTTCTATGAATGTGACTCATTCTTATTGAAGACTGAGAAGGTATTTATTTAGCTTCAAGCTCATACCCAAATAATCTTTCATCTCTGTCGCATGCTCTGCATAGAGGTTCAATTTCTGCGTCCTTTGTCCTTTTATTTATGAGTCTGAACAACCTTCTACTGTTTGTCTTAATATCTTTTGCAAGGTCCAACTCAACTCGCCTCAACTTTTAGCAATTTGCACTCTTCAACCCTCCACCACACATGCACATACTGTGGGGGATTTTAGCTACTGTGAAGCAGAATTGTTCCTCCTCTTTGGAGCTCTCAAATGTATTCAGCTGCCCTTGCAATGGCAGGGTGTTGACAGTGCCCTTGTCCCCTTGTTTTACCTATAGTAAATCAAAGTGTTCTTAGTATCTTTGGGCGGTGTGTCTTGTGTGAAAGGGGTATTTGTATAGCTTTTGGACTAAGTTAGACAAGCACTTGTAGATGATGGTTTGGGGTGTCTTTTATTAGAGCAACTCAGTTGGAAAAATTATTTGCAAGTTTTAGGATACAGATACCCTTTATCAGGCAGAGGAAGCATCTGCAGTTGGTCTGTGCTCTTTCTGGATGGAATAGTAAAGCAGCCAGAGGCCAGTACATATGCAAGAAAGCTAGTCAGTTAAAATGTAAAATGAGGTTGTTTGGAGCAGTGGATTGAACTAGATTATCTCCTCAGGTCCTGTCTAGCCCTACTATTTTCTCATTCTTTTTAGGTCTGGAGCTATCATGTACAAGATTTTACCTGTTGTTTGAGGCACAGTTTCACTGTAGTTTTGTACCTTTTTCCAGGTCTCCACAGTCCTGGATCTCTTCAGTAAAGTTGACTTCACCTTCATTTTTCAGTTTTTTCTTTTGGACTTGATGGTATTAGGACACAGGCACACAAATGAGTTACTGATTTATAAAAAGTGGGGGGGGGGACATGGATTTGCAGCAGACCTGCCACACCACAGCAACTACCCGTGTGCACGCTTGCCCCTTGGTAAATGATGAACGCTAATCTGTAGCATCTTAGCTGTGAGTGAAACTGTACGCAGGCAGCTGATGTGTTGAAAAACTGCCTTTGTTTGCCTCACAGTAGATTGTTCTTATGCCCATGCTCTTAGCTACAGAGCTACTCTTGCATATATCTTTTAATTAAAACACAGTCAGCACATGTTCCAATATGATAGTCTGTAACAGGTTCTTCATATGGTATCCTCGCTGCTTATCAGAACCAGGTCATAGAATCATAGAAGCAGGGTTGGAAGGGGCCTTGTAGATCTTCAAGTCTGACCCCCTGCCTGGGCAGGAGAAAAACTGGGCTCAAATGACTCCAGCCAGGTAGGCATCAAGCCTCCTCTTAAAGACCCACAGGGTAGGAGCCAGCACCGCTTCCCTTGGAAGTTGGTTCCAGCTCCTAGCCGCCCTGACTGTGAAGTACTTCTTACCGATGTCTAATCTAAACCTACTCTCCAACAACTTGTGACCATTATTCCTTGTTATGCCAGGGGGCGCTAGGGGAAACAAGGTCTCTCCCAAACCCTTCTGGTCCCCCCTAGTGAGTTTATAGACGGTCACCAGGTCCCCCCTCAGCCTTCTCTTGTGAAGGCTGAACAGGTTCAGGTCCCACAATCTCTCATTGTAGGGTCTGCCCTGTTGTCCCCAGATCATGTGTGTGGCCCTCCTCTGGACCCTCTCCATGTTGTCCACATCCCTCCTGAAGTGGGGCGCCCAGAACTGGCCACAGTACTGCAGCTGTGGCCTGACCAATGTCGCATAGAGGGGGAGGATCACCTCCTTGGCCCTACTTGAGATGCATCTGTGGATGCACGACAAGGTGCGGTTAGCCCTGCCAACTGTGACCTTGCATTGTCGGCCCATGTTCATCTTGGAGTCAGTAATGACTCCAAGATCCCTTTCTGCTTCCATGCTCTCAAGAAGGGCGTTTCCCATCTTATAAGTGTGCTGCTGGTTACTACTGCCTAAGTGCAACACCCTGCACTTGTCAGTATTGAAACGCATCCTGTTTTTGTTAGCCCACCCCTGCAACCTATTCAGGTCTTGCTGCAGTCTTTCCCTCCTTACTGGCGTGCTCACCTTGCCCCAGATTTTGGTATCATCAGCTAATTTAAACAGGTTGCTTTTCACCCCATCGTCCAACTCGCTGATAAAGAAATTGAATAGCGCGGGCCCAAGGATCGAGCCCTGGGAGACTCCGCTGCCCACTTCTCCCCAGGTTGAATCTGACCCGTCCACCACCACCCTCTTGAGTACGACCCTTGAGCCAATCTGCAATCCATCTGACTGTGTAGGCATCAATGCCACAGTCACCTAGATTTTTAATGAGGATGGGGTGGGAGACGGTGTCAAAGGCCTTGCTGAAGTCCAGAAAGACTACATCATGGCAACACCTGCATCCAATGCTTTTGTGATCTGATCATAAAAGGCAGTCAGGTTGGTCTGACATGACCTGCCCCTAATGAAACCATGGTGGTTGCCCTTGAGCATCATCCCTGAAACTGGCCTATCACAGATGTGCTCCTTGATGATCTTCTCAAAGAGTTTCCCTAGGATTGAGGTAAGATTGACAGGCCTATAGTTGCCCGGGTCCTCCCACCTCCCTTTTTTAAAGATGGGGACCATGTTGGCTATCTTCCAATCATCTGGCACCTGGCCTGAGCACCACGAGCACTCGTAAAGCCGTGACAAGGGCCCTGCAATAACCCCAGCTAGCTCCCTCAACACCCTGGGGTGGAGAGCTTCTGGACCCGCTGATTTGAACACGTCCAGCCCCTCCAGAAGCTCTCTAACCTGGTCCTCCCCAACCTGAGGTCTGGAGGCGTTCCCCTCGAGTCTGTCTTGCATCACGGTAGGGAAGTCCCAGTCCCTGCACAAGAAAAGGTCCCAGTCCATAGTAACAACTCTTGGTTTGTAACTGTTGGCTATGACATCCAGTAATGCTTGGACCCTACTATTATTAGTATTTGATCCCCAGGCTGTACCTGGGAAATCAGTCTCCCTGATACATTTTTCTTCCAACCCCAGATATGTCATCCAAATCCAACTCTAAATTTGTAACAGGTCCCAGTACTACCCTGGCAGCCCCTCTCACCAGGCTTTTCTAAAGAGATTTTTGTCCCAACAGATTCTGCTATCCCTTCTTAGTCCTTTTAAGTCTGTCACATCATTAGCAAAGAATGCTCCCATACAGCATTCCCCTTTTATTTTTCTCTCATTACTGAACAGTGTATACCTTCCAATACCTGTGTTTTAATTGAGATTTTTTGTTTGTTTTTCACCATATTTTGTTATCCGTGTGGTGTCCAGTGTCATGTCCTATACCAGTAATTCCGATTTCTCGGTTGTATTCTCCAGGCTAGTATGCAAACACTCAAGCTGTTTCTTACTGACAGCTTCCAAGTTTCTATCAGGAATTTTTTCTAAGTGTATGAACTACCAGACTACCATCTTCTTTCTACATTCTTTTTCCTTGCTCACCATTCTCCTACCCTTATGTATCCCTTTTATCCATCACTGTATCCTTATTCACTTAATCATTTTCTTCCTGTTTACTAAAACCAGATGTAGATACAACACAAGTCTCTCCCAGCCTTTTCCTCTTCCTTCTCTTAACCTTATCAGTTCTGCTGGCTCCTGTCCCAGAGGCCCAAAGTACTCAGATGGAGTCTGCCCATTGATAAAATTCCTTTTTCTGTGAATAATACTTTCCAGCGATTGAATATCCCAAAACTTTCACACATTGGAAAACATATAAGAATGAAACTTGCAAAGTAAAAAGCAGCTTGTTTACTGCACAGAAATTTGAAATCAATAAAAAGTGAAGTTTATCATAAATGCAGTGAATCAAAAAAATTTGAAATCTCCCAATTATTAATGTTTTGTTTACCACACTCTGTTGTGACAGGTGGTTCCTGTTTTGGTGCATCTTCTCGCAGCTATCAGCAGTGTCCGACTTTACATACCCAAAGATCTGAGACCTATTGATAATAGACAAAGTGTGTTAAAGTCTATACAGGTAAGTTCCACTAGAATGTATGCCAAACTTATTGAAGCATGTACATTCTGACCTGCTCCCTGTGTTCGATTATCTAAGGTGTAGCATTTCTGAAACTTAGTTGCACATAAAGCATTTGTGTTTGAAAGCAACCAGTGCTTTTGCCTGGCTTTAAAAAATGTTGAAATCTACAAATAAAAACCACAGCTAAAGGTTTTACTGAAGCAGCATAAATTTATAAAATAATATAACTCTGCTACCTGGTTTTCAGTCTGCTCATTAGAAATGCACTTAAAGCTTAAATATTCCCATTTGCTGCTGTTGTCTGCATTACAATAATGCATTTGTAATCCCTTTGTTTCAGGAAGTTCAAAAGCGGTTCCCTGATGGTGTACCATTGCTAGATCCTATTGACGACATGGGTATCAAAGATCAAGGGCTGAAAAAGGTCATTCAAAAAATAGAAGCATTTGAGCATAGGATGTATTCACACCCACTTCATAATGATCCCAATTTGGAGACAGTTTATAAGCTTTGTGAAAGAAAAGCCCAGGTAAGGTATTATCTATTTCGGCAACCGATGGGGAACAGATACGTTTACTCCTTTTACTGGATACATTATTTTAATTGAAAATCCAAATTACAGTCACTTTAAACCTGATTGAGTCTCAGTGCTGCTGTCTGAATTGAGCCTGGGTTTTTGATGCTGAGCACTTCTGTTTCTTTTGAGGCATTTGGTACACGGTTAAGTTTAACTTGATCAGATTTGCTTATTAGGGAAAACTGGGAGGAACCAGAAGTTGCTCAGCTGCTACAGAATCCTAAGTATTAAGGAAAAAGTAAATAGTAACTTTGCACAGTAAAAGCAGAGTTATCCGGCACCTTACCAGCTGGCATGCTCTGTTAACCGGCATGCTAGCTTGTAAGGGGAAAGTGAAACCAGAAGTGCCCACCGTGGCACTTTGGGTTTTGTGGAGCTCCCCCGGCCTGGGGCATAGCAGCTTGTGTGGGTCCTCCCTCCCTGTCCCTTGGGGCCCAAGGGAGGGGCGGCAACGCACCGGGGGGTGGGACAGGCAGCAGTCAGAACAGGCAAAGATGCCTGTTCGGACCGCTTAGTTATCCGGCATATTTTGTTATCCAGCACTCTCCGTTCCCCGTAGGTGCCGGATAACAAAGCTTTTACTATATAATTAAAATAATGTGCAGTTTCAAGTATGTAATCTACATATGTAGTTGGCTATTTCTCTACGTTATATATGACTGGTCCCATATATAAATTTAAGAAGATTGGTAGGTCTGATATAAAGACTACTTAACTGATCCAGGACACGCAAAGTAATCTAAGTAAGGGAAATCACACACACACACTAGGCCTAATTCTCTTCTTTTTTTTTACATTTATTCTAACACTGCAGAGTGTCTTCGTTTTTTCACCCTCATGCTGAATTTGTATTCTTTCACTGAGCATAATACCCCTATTGAAATGGGTGGGCTTACTGCTGAAGTAAAGTGCTACTCCGTTCAAGTTAGGGGACTCAAGTGCAACCATCATATTGTAAATTAGTCCAGAATTAGGCCTCCAATTTGGTTGGATAGGCTTGTAGTGAAAAAACTATCTCAGGACTCAAGAGATGAGGGTTCAGTTCTCTACTGTGTCCCAGGTTTCTTATGTCAGTTAATTTTTCAGTGCCTCCATACCTGTGTGTAAAATAGAAATAGTGATAATAATTTCCCTACATCTTACAGATATAAGATGCATTTGTTTTTTGGGGTGTTCAGATACCACAGTGATGAAGGCTCTGAATTCAGAGCCATGTCTTTCTAATGCAACTATCTGTATTCTGCTAATGCAAGGGTGGGCAAATATGGCCCGTAGGCCAGATCCAGCCCACAAGGCCATTCTGTCCGGCCCCTAAAAAAATGTATAGTAATTAATATTTCTCTGCTCTTGGTTCCTGTAAAAAATAACAGGAATCAAGGGCAGTAGGATCCAGGGGAAGCCCAGCGGGCTTCAAAAACAGTGGGGCCTGCCCGGCCCCACCCTCCAGCTGGAAGCCCCAGCACAGGAAGCTCAGATAAGTGTGTGTGTGGGGGGGTCCCTGGGCAAGGAGGGAGTGGGGAGGTGACCCCTTGATGCCCGCACTTCAACTGCTTGCAGCCCGCACGAGGCTGCCTGTGCCTGCTCGGACACCCCCTTGCAGGATGCGATCACCTGCAGCGTGGGGCACCAGGTGTGGGATGTGGGAGTGGCCACTCCTCCCTCCTTCCCTCCACCCCCCCTCCACCCCACCCGCCACTGAGCTTTTCTCTGGGCTCCTTCCCTGTGTGGAGAAAAGCAGCCCCTCGCCCGCCCCATGGCCGGCACTGCAGGCTCTTGCAGCCTGTGCAGGGCTGTCCAGAGCAGGCACAGGCAGCCCCAGGCAGGCTGCATGTGGCTGCAGCATGGGGCGCCAGTCATAGAATCATAGTCATAGAAGTTGGGTCGGAAGGAACCCTGTAGAACTTCAAGTCCGACCCCCCGCCTGGGCAGGAGAAAAACTGGGCTCAAATGACTCCAGCCAGGTAGACATCAAACCTCTTCTTAAAGACCCCCAGGGTAGGAGCCAGCACCATTTCCCTTGGAAGTTGGTTCCAGATCCTAGCCGCCCTGACCGTGAAGTAGTTCTTACGGATGTCTAATCTAAACCTACTCTCCAACAATTTATGGCCATTATTCCTTGTTATGCCAGGGGGCGCTAGGGGAAACAAGGTCTCTCCCAAACCCTTCCTGTCCCCCCTAGTGAGTTTATAGACAGTCACCAGGTCCCCCCTCAGCCTTCTCTTGTGAAGGCTGAACAGGTTTAGTTCCCGCAGACCCTCTCATTGTAGGGTCTGCCGTGTTGTCCCCGGATCATGCGGGTGGCCCTCCTCTGGACCCTCTCAATGTTGTCCACATCCCTCCTGAAGTGGGGCGCACAGAACTGGCCACAGTACTGCAGCTGTGGCCTGACCAGTGTCGCGTAGAGGGGGAGGATCACCTCCTTGGCCCTGCTTGAGATGCACCTGTGGATGCATGACAAGGTGCGGTTAGCCCTGCCAACTGTGACCTTGCATTGTCGGCCCATGTTCATCTTGGAGTCAGTAATGACTCCAAGATCCCTTTCTGCCTCTGTGCTCTCAAGAAGGGCGTTTCCCATCTTATAAGTGTGCTGCTGGTTACTGCTGCCCAAGTGCAGCACCCTGCACTTGTCAGTATTGAAACATATCCTTTGTTAGCTCACCCCTGCAACCTATCCAGGTCTTGCTGCAGTCTTTCCGTCCCTACTAGCGTGCTCACCTCACCCCAAATTTTGGTATCATCAGCGAATTTAAACAGGTTGCTTTTCACCCTATTGTCCAACTTCGCTGATAAAGAGATTGAACAGCATGGGCCCAAGGATCGAGCCCTGGGGGACTCCGCTGCCCACTTCTCCCTAGGTCGAATATGACCGGTCCACCCGGTCTTGAGTACAACCCTTGAGCCAATCTGCAATCCATCTGACTGTGTAGGCATCAATGCCACAGTCGCCTAGTTTTTTAATGAGGATGAGGTGGGAGAGCAAGGGGCTGCTTTCTCCTCTTCCCCCCCACTATTGCTCAGCACCACCTTGTAACCTGCCCCACCCCATTGCCAGGCTGGCAGTGGGGTGGGTTACAAGCTGGTGCTGAGCGTGGGGAAGAGTGGCCCCTCTCCCTGCCCATGGCCAGTGCCCTGCACTGCAGCCACCTGCAGCCCGCATGAGGCTGCCTGTGCCAGCTCTTGACAGCCCCATGCAGGCTGCGAGCACCTGCAGCAGGGAGCACCGGCCATAGGGTGGGCGAGGGGCCACTTTTCCCCACGCTTAGCACTAGATTCTTCCCTGCTGGCAAGCAGGGGGTCAGGGCTGTCTGCTGCCCCTGTCTATACCGCAGGGCTAGGGGGCACTGGGTGTGAGCGGGTAGGGAGCCAGTGGGAGCACAGGGCCCACACTGGTGTCCCAGCGCCAGTGCTGGTGGGTGGGGCCCAGAGCAGGGTGACAGGAGCGCAGGGTCCCAGATGGCACAGGCTCTGTGGAGCCAGGCCAGCTCTCCGCTCCCTGCTGGTGCAGCCCAGCCTGGCTCCACAGTCCCCTGCCTGTCTGCCTCACTGGTGCTGGCCCTGGGACATTGGTCCCAAGACATTAGGACACTGGTCCCAAGATGGTGACCAGGGGGCGGGACACCTGTCAAAGGGCGGAGCTACCCATGCACCCATCAACAGCCTACCAAAACTGGGTAAGCAGCACTCCGCCCAAAATAATTTCCCGCCCCTGTGCTAATGGTATCTGAGCAACTGCTTAGCATGATAATACTGATGGATTTTTTGTATGCTTTTGGGTGTTACAGATTGCTGTGGATATTAAAGCAGCAAAGCGAGAACTGAAGAAAGCCAGAACTGTCTTACAAATGGATGAGCTCAAATGCCGCAAACGTGTTTTGAGAAGGTTGGGTTTTGCCACGTCCTCTGATGTCATAGAGTTGAAAGGAAGGGTTGCTTGTGAAATCAGCAGGTAACTGGTTACTGTGGAAAATGTATAATGTCATGCATGTGTATGTTGCTGTGTCTCCACTGGTGTTTGTGTTCCATTTCTAATATTCACAGCATCAGTGATATTCACAGCATCATATCCAGTGCCATGTAAGGGAGTGTTTTGGCTGGCTCCCATCTAGTTGCCTTTGGTTCACCAGCCTGATGACCCATATGTACCCATTAACAGTTGGGTCAGAGTCCAGAATGAGGCTCAAATTTACGCCTTTGGATTTGTAGTGAAACTCTCTAACCATCCTACTGTGCCTTTTGACAGCACTGCAGAACACCCTGCGTTCCTGTACCCACCTGCCTTGTTTCCTTATTCTAGTATTGTCCATAAACTCTTCACTGTGACAGTAGCTGTCAGTTAGTGATAAAGACACTACTGGAGACTACAAACTGATGCTAAATGGCACAGAAATAACAGTGTAATGGTGCATTTTATTTTATTGAGGTAATGTGTTTGGTCGATATATACTGCATTATGTTTATTTCCACAAAAAAAAAGATTGTATTTGAAATTATTTAAAATGCCTTGGAAAATTAGGGTTGTTTTTATACAAGTGGCTGTATTCCTAATAATTTTTAATTCTTAAGTACCAGTTGAGTTCTTTTCTTTGTACTTACTGCTGTAATATTATTTGCTCTTTTATGTGCGCTCCCAGGAAATGTTGCCTAAATTATTTGTTGTTTTCCAGATTCGTTTTATGATTACACCCCATAATATAGCAGAATTAAACTGTTTACAAAAGTTGGCCTGTAATTTATAAAACCCTGGACTTCCTTGTCATTTAGGAATTTACATTTTGCTTTCATCATGTATTTACCCAGAAAAAGCCTGAAAAATATATTACAGAAGTTTTAGGATATGCCCAATCCAAAGAAAAATCTCATAATTATCTGCCCAACTGGTGGCATTATTATTTGTATCAATATGAGTTTAGATTTTATAAATACATAGAACTCAAGTTCCTATTCCCTTTAATTTTCTTGAAAAATGCAAGTTGTTAGCCATCTCATCTCCAACAACTACAATCCTAGTTTCCCAACCCCTTATAAAGTAAGCATTCTAACCCTTTTATTATTTTGTTTCTTTTTTCTGAATCTTTCATCAATCTTATTGATGTCCTATCTGTACAAACCATAACAGAAGTTGGGCTTAACTATCTAACATTTCTCTTTTAAGATAGATGAGAGTTAATGAGAGATTTATCTTTACAGTTCAATAAATCTTTCTAATGTTAAAGGAATCTATGCATCTCTTCTTTCTTCTCTCCTTTCCCCCAGAAATAAAAAATAAACATTCATTTTCAGTATACCAGTAAAATGACAGAAATAATAAGCCATTATCTCTTGTCTAAATGTTATGCAAAATGAATTGATATTGGATAGCATTACTTACTTTTTTAACTGGTCTTTTATGTGCTTCATTCTCTTCTTTTCCCATTAGTGCTGATGAACTGCTCCTGACAGAAATGATGTTTAATGGGCTCTTCAATGACTTATCTGCAGAACAAGCAACTGCATTACTAAGCTGTTTTGTATTCCAGGAAAATGTGAGTTACTTTCCAGTAGTGAGAAATCTTGGATTTGTTTCTCCAAGACCTGTTGTAGAAAAACCCCAAATTCACATCCTGTAAACCTTAGGGCTCTACTGAAAACGCATTCCCAGGTTTCTACTTCCAGACTGTTCAGTACAACTGAGACTAAGCTTTAAGTCTTTTCTGAGCTCTTTTGCAACAACCACAGGATTCACTAGGGAGCATGCTGCATTTTACCTTTATTTCTTGTAAATTCTCTCAGGTACCACAAAGACAGCAGGATAATTGGAGTTTATTAGTATGACAGAACTAGAGTGTTAGTAAAAGAAAATCCTCTGGGAGAAGTGTATCAAGTATGATTTACTGGCAGAAGGTGCTAGGCAACTAAAACTCCAGTGAGGGAGAAGCAAGAAAACCATTCTAGGGCTAGGTAATGGTGTGGTGAAGAGCAATATGGTGATTATTGCAATCTTTGTTCCACAAACTAAGCTAGTAACATTAGGTTCTATTACAATGAACAGTGCAAACTAACAAAATAATATCTCATATAGAGAACGTCAGGTTACATCTGAACTATTGTGGCCTATGTTTTTTTACTGAGCATTTTTCCCAAGGTGTCTAAAAACAAGGGGAAAGTGCAGGAAGACAGCAATGTCTTAGAGTAGTAATTGGGTCCTAATTTTAGTAAGCCAGCTGGCAAGTTGTGTTGTTTCTCTGGTTTTGATTCTTTTCCTGTTCAAAACATCACACAGGCTAAATTCACCTATGAAAAAGAGCTTCATCGGCCCTTATACTCTCATTGGCAACCATGAGATGCTAATTCCATTCAGTATTTTTCAATGCAAGAAAAAGGTCTGGTGGAATCTGGGCCATCTGATAGCCATCTGATACCTTAAGTAGCTGAGCTCATTAATTAAAAGAATAACATGCAGCTTTCTTCAGTGCTGCAATTTCCCCAAAATAATTTTCTGCATACTGTATTCTGATCTGTTCCTATTCTTGGTGACTTCTTTGGTTCACTCATAGAAATAGGCATGATCAATACAGGTGTTTTGTTTTTGTGATCCTTTATTTTTTTCCTTCCTTTGATTTTTGCCAAAATGTGCTGAAGAATCTGCCTCTGGGATGATGAGCCTATTGTTCTGGGCACATGTAGTGATACAGTGTTAGTGAAGTTTTTTGTGTTTGGCATGTAAAGCCCACCCTCTCCCTAAAAGTCTAAACTAAGAATGCTCCGAAAGAGGAAGAACATGGTGCCTGTTCTTTAGGGGGGAAATCCTAACAGTACTGGAAGCTTTTAACTGTGGAGAAATTCATGCAGCTCCACCATAGGCAGTGTATTTATATTGATCGGCAGGGGGTGCCAACAGCACACACACTCCCAATGAGGACCCAGAGCACCATCGGAAAGGAGAAGATAATGCAGAGATCAAGGATGTTATTCACATTACATCTCAAAACACATAAAAGTCTGAGATGTATATCTGCCTGGCGGGTGCTACTCTTTAAAGTTTTTACCGATATCTTTGCTATCTTTGGAAAATATCACGCAAATATAAATATAGCATTTACAACAGCTGAGTCATGTCATGTCTTTGAAATACTGAATTTCTTCCTGCCAAGTGAACTTTCTTGAAAATTATTGAGCTCATATGGGCTAGACCCTTCTTCCCCCCATTCCCCCATACTAATCTTTGATTAAATAAATAAAACTGGATGACTTATCTGCTGTGCTTAGTCATCACTTTCTGTGTTTTCTTGCATGGAAAAAATTGTTTTTCATCTTAAAAGAGAAATCTGGATTAATGATACACTTAAGAAAAATAACTTGAACAGGAAAATGGTAAAAAAAAATTTTCCCCTGAAATAAAACATGTTTCACTAGTTTGTAAAATCTGTTTGCTTCACAGAGGTTTCATCACTTGAGAAATGGATTAAGTTTTTCTAACTTACTTCAGCTCCTAAATAATTTTTAGGTTTGGCTGATGAACTGAAAAAGGGTGTAGGCTGTTCAGTGTTGCCTTGTGTTGACCTAAACTCTTCCTTCATCCTAGAAATAAACATTTCAGTTTTGCGTTACTTAACCTTTCTTCTTTTCTGACTTTTGAATAATTTTTAAATTGAAAAAAACAAACTCTTTGATTTTTGATTTTTTTTTTTTTTTTAAATGGAAATGGGTTTTTTTAAACGTCTGAACAAAACATTTTGGTATTTTTAAATGAAATGTTTCATGTTGAAATGTAGAAACAAAAATGTCAGTATTTTAAACACTTTCCTCCCATTTTCAGCTGATACTTTTTGCAAAAATCAATTTCAATTTGAAAATAGTTTCAGTATCTTTCTGTCTGAATCCATTTTTCAATTAATTATTTGCTTAGCTCTAGCTAAACACAGTGTTTGGACCGTATTTCAGATGAACATGTAGTATCTTAGAATTAATATTTAGTTTGCCTCATTTCTTTGTTTATTCGTTCATTTAATGTATATGTAGCGCTTCACAACAGCGTCTTAGGGTTGGTTACCGTAAAAAATATTATATTCCTGTGAGGGTTGTACGAAATTTCGCCAGCTGTTTTGTTTTGACAGTGTTTCAACTAATTTCAAGTTTGAAACGGCGAAATCAAAACAAAATGAAGGGCTTTGAAACAACCTTGAAACTAAACAAGGCCAGCTGAAACGTTTTGAAGCAGCCAGGTGGTAGGAGATGGGAGAACCAGGACTGCGCTTCCAGTAGCTCCGCAGCCCTGGCTTTCCCTACCTCCTGCGGCCGAGCTGTGGGAAACTGATTGCAGCTCAGGGGAAGGGAACTGAGCCCGATCACTCAGTTTCCCTTCCCTGCATTGTGATCAATCATGCTGTTTCCCTCCCTAGCCGAATCAACTGCAGGGTTGGGGAGGGAAACAGCCTGATCGCTTTGTTTCCCTCCCCCCAGCACTAGGATTGATCCAGCTGGGCTCAGTTCACTTCCCCAGCCAGATGGATTGCAGAGCTGGGAAGGGGAACTGAGCAACTGGGCCCAGTCGTAGGCCTGGGGGAGGGAACTCAGCGCAGTTGGGCTCAGTTCTCTTCCCCAGCCTGATCAATTGCAGCACTGGGGGAGCAAACTGAGCATTCAGACTCAGTTCCCTTCCCCAGCTCGCAGGTCCTAGGCAGCAGTACCTGGCTTCCCTCCCTCATCTGGCGGGCTGATCAGGGACCTGCGACCCCAAGAGGACTGGCACAGCCCCCACAGCCCTCCAGGGGATGCGGGATGCGGACCCCAGTCTGCCTGCTGGATGAGAGAGCACCCAGCTTCCCCATTATAGCCTATGGGCAAAACATCGAAACAGCATTACTGTTTCAACGAAACAAAACAGAACAGTGGTTTCAAATCTAACAGAATTCAAAACGAAACGCTGTTCTGTCAAAACCTTGAAATGCAAGTCGAAATGCAATGGTGCCGTTTCGCACAACCCTAATTCCAGCTTTTCATTGAGTCTGAATTTTATTTGTCAGCAAGGACTTGTGGCATATATGATTTCTGCAATTCAAAATTAATAACCATACAGCATATGCTATCGCTACTTGTTTTAAAATGTGACGCAGTTTTCTTATGTTGAAACTCTATGCGCACACATGCTTCAAAGGAAAGTCATAGCGCAGGCCGAGTCCTGATTCAGCTGGGTTTTTTTCAACAAGATCAAAGCAATTGCTAACTATTTCTGTTAATGCAGCTCTTAACTTAAGAAATACAAAGTATACTTGCTTACCACTATGGAATAAAATTAAATATGTAAGATGTTGGTACAGAGATAGCAAAATGTAGCAGCACTGCGTTAATTCTATAAGTACAGTGTAACAGATGCCAGTAAACTATACTCTGTTCTGAAAATGATGTGCATATAAGCCATGTGTAACAAGGTTAAGAAGTAGAGTACAGCATTTGAGGTTGTGCCGTCTATCTATTAATTACTAAGTGAGTCTAGTTTTGAAAGGTTGTTGCATTTGATTAGGCAAACTATTCTCATTCATATCCATTAATATTTTACAGATCTTTTGAAAGTAATTTTTTTGTACAAACTTCTATATTTATAATGAAAAGCTTCATACTCAGAACTAGAATGACTTTGGTGTATTCCAGAATAATTTCAAAATAAATTATTTAATAAAATCAAACTATAGGGATACTTTGGCAGAGAAAATAAGTGCCTCCTTTCTCCTATTAGTTTATGTTTTATTAAGTTTTTGCTTTCTATTTTTAAATGTGTTTACACTTCTGAGAGAGGTGTCTAGGTGATTTTTTTTTTTGTCTACTCTAATATAAATTTTGTATTTACAATACTAGATTTGAGAACTTGTGATAAATGTTTAGCAGAAAAGTAACATATATTGTAGCAGTGCAGTTTTGGCTTTCAAACTAATTGGATCTACAGCAGGAATATTGCAGCTGTGAGTTTTAAATTTTTTTTTCTCAGTCCAGTGAAATGCCCAAATTGACAGAACAACTGGCAGGACCGCTTCGCCAAATGCAGGTAAAGTTTACAAGGGGAATTTCATTTTTTTTAGTGTGACAGTATCATGCATAAAACAACTACAAGATTGACATTTGGTAAATCAGGTTTAGTAAAATCAGTCAATTCGTTGTTTCATGATAATAGCCAAAGAGCTTCAACTCTCTAGCAGTGGATTATTTTGTTTTAAGTAGTCCTTCTCTCAGGCATGTATATATTAAACATCTTATTTTTAGAGGTTACATCTAAGTTTATAACTGGACTGTAACTTGTTTACTTGTTAATCTACGTAAGTTTTAAGGTTAGGGACAGAAATGACACATAAATTGGTATAAGTGATCAGAAACTGGTTCAAATCTGTAACACAACAGAAGTTCAGTGCACATAAACTGCTTTCAAAATGGCTAAAACCAGTTTAAGATAAACCTGGCTGGATGTAGTTTTGTACTTAACTGATTTAGTTAAATCAGTTTATCCCAGTTTCCCTCCAGATTCAAGTTTACTCACAATCCCCCAGCATCCCAGGATACTGTTCACCTCCCCCACAAACTGCCCCTCACAGGGTGGGCAGCCTAGCCTTGGCCCAAGCTTGTCGTCTTCAGCCAAACAGGGATATGTACTCTAGCATCCCCTGGCTCCTGGTAAAGCTGGATGGATGCAGTATCAGACTTAACTGATTTAGGTTACATCCATTTCTTGAACTTCTGTCCTAGATCCCCTCCAAATTCAAGTCAACTCAGTCCCCCAGCATCCCAGGATGCTTGCATCTCCCCTGCAGGCTCTGCCTTGCAGAGTGTGCCAGCTAGCCTTGAGTCAAGCTGAGCAGGAAGGCATGCTCTAGTGTCCCCCCAGCTATGGCCTGCGGGCATAGCATGTGGCTGCATTTCTGGAGTCAAAAAGTGAATTTCTGTTCACTTGCTTATTTATTCAATCTGTGCAGCTTAGACCAACCTGCAAAGATTGAACCCATTCAGCCTTGGACTTTTTGACTTAGCCTAAAAATCTGTTTCAGCTTCCACTTCAAAACTGGAAAATATCCCCATGTTTATCAAGCTGAAGAGAAAACCTAGTGTAGCAGTGTCTGAAATCCTTCTGTGTTGGTTAAATGACATAATCTATTTGATTAGATTTTAAAAATATAAGCTTTAAAACCTTTTATATTTTTAAAGGAATGTGCTAAAAGAATTGCCAAGGTTTCTGCAGAAGCAAAATTGGATATTGATGAAGAAAATTACCTTAACTCCTTCAGACCCAACCTAATGGATGTAGTACACACGTGGGCAAATGGAGCTAATTTTGCTCACATTTGTAAAATGACCGATGTCTTTGAAGGTATGTTGTTTTCAACACCTCCTTTCTTTCAGGAAATATATCTGTGTGACTACTTTTAAATTATGTGTGCTTGACCTCCCTTCTTCAGTGTGTATCTGAAGTTTGCATGCTTATATGCTTAGTTCTTGAGAAAGAAACAAAATATGAAAGGCCCCAAATGAGTTCTGAATATTCTTCTAATTTGACTCTTTCTCAGCAGTAGAATACTGAACTTGCTCTAGTTTGTTTAGAAAGCATTTTAATGTACAGTTAAATTGCTATTAATTTGGAAAGTATGGAATGCCTTTTGTATTTTGACTTCCTCTTGATGATACATTTAGAAAATCTACAAAATTGTTATCCACAATGCTAGCAAGGGAAATGTCAGGGTGTTTGTTTTTCCTTCATTTATAGCTGAAATGCTTAAATACAAAATACTAGCCAGGTAAAAAAATATGTAGCTGATGTTACATCTATTGAAGCTACACCTAAATACCATGAAGGTTAAGCGTTCTGTTTTGCAGATACAGTTCATGCTCCATACTGCTGTTACAGTGAAGGTGGAAGCCCAGGGCTTTGTTGTTGTTGTTTTGGAGAAACTGGGGATATGTCCATCAGGTTTTATTTGTTAAAAACCACTAAGTCCCATTAATGGCAACCAACAAAATAACAAGGGAGAAAAAAGGAAGCTTTTGCTTCGCAACCTTAGTTATACAGTTTAGTCCTTAGCAGGCAACTAGAGGAGAAACTACTTTGATAGGAAGCTATTTAATGAGGTACTAGGATAAGGAAACTATTCTAAAATACTCAATGAAAAATGCATTCTGATCTACTAAGATCATTTCAGATTTCATTACAAAAGATTGTTTTTTTCCAGTGCATTGAGCTGCTGTAACAATCAGTTTTTTCTTTTTATAACAAAGCCAACAAAGTTAATTCCCTTTTGACAGATAACAGGACAAAGTTGTTTTCCTGATTCTTCTGGCTTCCCATGTCTGTTTCTCTTTAAATACAATCTGCAAGGTACTTGGTTTGTTTCCTGCTGAGGGGAAGACTCTGCCACAATTGGATTCAATTTACTATTGGCTTTTTTCAGCAATTATTTGTGTATAGTTTACTGAGAAGTAAAAATATAGCATCCTAACTTCCCAGCTCTTCCTTAGTTATTAGATACTTCAGGGGTACTGTGTTTGCAGTTTGATTTACTGGAAGGCAAGGACTTGAAGCCTGTACTGTGTAAGCCTCAGAAGGAATTCTTTCGACCCTTTCAATTTTAGATAAGACTTGGATATTATCGACATTTAGAAAGTTTATCCTTTCTGATGCTGCATTGTGTTGTTCCATTGCCAAACCAGAAGACTAATGGATTATCAAAAAAAAAATCTCCCTTCTTACCCGTTATCATTTAGTGCGGGGCAGGGAGCAGTCTGGTAGGGAAGGGGGAGAAGGGAAATGGTGTGGTGTCCCTGATGCTGGCAGGGGAGCCAGGAGGGTGGAGGGGGAGAGAGGCAGGGGGCCTAGTACATCCAGGAAGTGGCCAGGGACCTGTGAGGGGCCTGAACCTTCTTGTGGAAGTGCAGCCCTGGCCCAAGCGTCTTCCCCACTGTCCATCCCAAACTGCACATGTATCCAGCAGCAGCAAGTCATACCAGGTTTCCATGGACCCCACTGCAGCCACGTGCAGCCTCCCAGCTGCCTGCCATGTCCAGCCTAGGCTCCTAGTGGGCCCCTGCTGCCCACCATGGAGCCTGAGCTGTTCACAGCAGGCAGTGAGGAGGCTGCAAGCAGCTGCGCTAAGGTTCGCAGAGCCCTGGCCCAGCTCATTGCCAAACAGCGGGTGCATGTTCTCCTCAGGGCGGACAGTGGGGAAGGGGCTGGGGCTGCACTGCCACGAGAAGGATCAGGCCCCTTGTAGTTTCTCCGTCATCTCCCCCAAGTCGTGCATGCACCCACCGCCAGTCGTGAGCCAAGCTGAGACTGCAGACCCTGTTACAGCTGCTTGCTGCCCTGGCCCCTGGGCAGCTGTGCACCATGGCAGCAGCCGGCAAGGGGTTCTCCCAGCCCACTGCTGCCACCTGGAGAACAAGCAAGTACAGTTAGGGGCCAGTCCCTGCTAGATGCATGTATATCAGTTAACCATTTAACTGATAACTTTGGGAGGGGTTTAAACAGTGCTTACTTAATCAGTATTTACATCCCTCTCTGCAATATGCCTTGCAAATTTTAATCGTTAAAAGCCAAGGGTTGCCGATATTATCATACGTGTAACCTCTTTAAATATGAGTACTGCTTGTTCCTTTCCTTAATCCCAGCTATGGGCTATTCTGTAGATGCTCCCCTTCAAAACACCGGAAATTCCTTTCTTCTCTGCTTGGTGATTACTGCAGAAATCCTCCTGTGTTGGAAAGTTATGAAGAACTGACTTAGTTGACATGGTAGAAACCACAGCATTGCAGTTAGACTAGGCCTGCAGGAATGGTGTAATTTAATATTTCTACATAGGATTAAAAATGGGGTGTTTGAGTTGCCTTGATGTTCAGAACCAGTATTCAGTAGCAATTAAGTGCTGATTACTTGGTTTACTTTTACCACCCCATTATGGACATTGTTTGCTATCTAAATTCTTCACTATAGAAGTTGCTGTGTTTTGAACATGGTTGAGAAGACAAGTCCTTACAACAAGGATATTGACACATTTGTGGTCACTTACTAGGGAGTCCTGGCCATAATATTAGCATATACTGGAAACCTGATGCATAGAGCCAAGAACTTACAAAATCAGGTTTCCTGTGACCAAGGAGGATCCTGGCAAACGTTCTTTCTTGTCTCAGCAGATTCCTTGTATACAAAGGCTGCCTTCCACTCACTGGAAGAAATTGTATCTCTTAAAGATGCCCTCCACAAGAGCAGAGAAGGGAACACATGTTACCACTCAGGAGCTGTTTCCAGCAAGCTGCTGCTCCTCAGTTTCCCAGCTGGCTTTTGCCTGGATAGAACGCAGGCCAACAGAAACTCCTCTTGCCTGAGGGCCGATTGGCTTCAGGATGGGAGCAGGTCATGGCCAGAACATTAGCTTTTAGTCAGTGTTATGGCTAGTTCTGTCCACCTTTCAGCTAGGACCACTCTTTCACTTGTGGAACCAAGAGATGTTCTCCACAAATCTGGGCTTACTTTTCAAAAGATGTGGCCTTTTGCAGAGGTGAAGATGGAGGATTCTTCCTACTCTTCCTGTAACCCCATCAAACCTATATTCTTCAGAGCAGTGCTGGGCTTTTTGTGGGAAATCCTAAATTCATAAAACTTAACTCCTTGCCTCTCACCTAAATTAGAAAATCCACTGGAGTCTCTTCAGCAAAATAGCACAAAGTCACGTGACACACTGGGCATTTTTACATGTACCTTTTTTTCCCCGTGACAGTGCTGTCAAGTCTGGTTTGTGCACGAGCTGAGGCGAACTGCACTGCTCTGTGTGTAGTTCTGTAAGTGGCGAAATGTGCTCAGAGAATGGCAGTGGTGCGCTTTTGAACTAAAGTACCTCCGTGGTGTGTTAGTTCAAAAGCACACCGCTGCCATTTTCTCAGTGCTTAAACAACTGCAAGCGTTGCGGTGCTAGGCGCTGTTCAAAGCACCTGGAACTGTGGCACTTGTATGTGTAAAAATGCCTGTTGACAATAGCAACTTCAAATAAGTTAAAAACCAGAAGTTCCTGCAAAGAGCACAAGGTTCCTCATGTTTTAAGGACATGGTAGCAGAAAAATGTTTAAATATTCTGGGCTTTGGGAGAATGCGGAAAATGGAGCTAATCTATGCAAGCTACAGGCACTTCAAGTCATTTTGAAGTTTTGAACACAGATAAAAGTCTCATTCTTATTTAGGAGTGCCTCATACCATACTTTGTTGCACTGAAAGTAACAACATGATGGGGGAGATAGGACGGGGCAAAGGATGCACAAAGCTTTGCTGGGCAGGCATATGGGAGTTCATACCCAAAGAGGTCATGTAGCTCTTGTTTCCCTTCATTTTGGCCAGGGACAGTTTCTCTGCTGCAAACCACAGCACACGTAGGATTATTATCTGGAGTAGGAGGTGTTTTGCATTATACCAAAAAGAAAGCTGCTTGTCACAAATTGATTGGTGGAGATTTGAAAAGAATCCATTTCCTGCCATCTAGTAGTCATGTGATGCTTGTTATAAGGGTTTGTGGATATAAAATGTGCATGTTTAGAAGAGATCTAGAGCTTTTAAAAAGCAAATAAAACCTAGAAAGGAATGTTAAAATGAAGTTAAACATTAATCAGTTAAAATAGGTACAGACTGAGTAGTTTGTTGTAAAGGGAGAGGAACATAAATTTAAGACTGTCTGCACCAAGCCCCCACTCAAATGAAGCATGTCCAAGCTGGTGTCCACTGGAATTATTTTCATGATCCTGTTCTTGTAAATGGAGACTAGCTGAGGATTTCAAAACATGGAGTCAGTGCTTGCCAGAATGCAGTGTGGCCTTGCTCAGGGAAGCTGCTCATGGCTCACTTGTTTTGGACTTGTGTGTTGTCTCTGTAACGAATACCATATCACCTGCCGTCCTATAGATACAATAGATACAGATTTCTCTTCTCACATAAGTTATGCTCGCTTTAGAAGCCAGTGATTCCACTCGTGCTTACATGAAGACATCTTAAAAAAAATGTTATATAGGTTTTCACTTGGTATGTGGAAGCAGGGCTTTCTTTTGAACCTTGGATGAGAGGTAAATTACTCTGGTCTGTCACTGAAGTCTTATTTCAGATCAGCTTGTTATCAGTAGTGGGTTGCAATAGGGAACTGTAATGTTCTTGTAAAGCATAATTCCCTTCACAGCTTTGCTACATCTTGGAAATACTGGAACAGGAGCATACAGTAATCTTTTACTTGGCAGTGCTGCTTCACTAAAATTGTGACGCGCTTGGCCAATGACTCCGAAGGTGAAATTTAAGTTGGACAAATGTTTTCATAATCTAGGCTGACTAATTGGGATTATGGTTTGGGAGAAGTGTTGGAACAGATCAAGCAGAACATTTACTTATCATCCGGCTTCTACTTTTAAGTAGAATCAAGCGTAGTTACTCAGTTCGTGGGGCATGCTTTGGGATCATCTAGTGCAGTCTGCTACTGGGAACTAGATCCCAACGGTTCAGGGAGGAGACATGCAGCACAGTGGCAGAGAGAACAGGAAGTAGAGCAGCAGATTGAGCAGGGGAAGGGGATTGAGTAGCACTTGGGAGGGCATAGGGCTAATTTGGGACACATCTGCCAGAAAGGTTGGCCCCACTGAACTAGAGCAAGCAAGGAAGGAACAGAAACAATGGACATTATCATTGACAAGGGCAGCGCTCACCTGCCCTTTCCCTTCTTTATAGCCTGTTGCTTCTAGGATCAAGTTTCACCTTGGTATTCCTCCAGCAGTAAATGTAAAGGGAGACCCATGCTATCTGCACTTCATGTATTCAGTTTGCAGTGGTGGAAGGGCTATAAAAGTATCTAACATAAATGTATACAACAGTGCCCACTAATTGGGTTTTCTTCAAGACTTTCTCAGCTAGTCATAACTCACTCTTATTGCAGAAATGGAGTGGGAATTCCTGTGTGACTGGAAGGGACCTCTCTGTGAGTAGAGTCCAGTCTGTGTTCCTACAGAAGTTATTTTTAGATGACCAGTAACTTAAGGGTGACTAGCAACCTCCTTCCCCAAAACTACAATGATTTCAGTGAGCATCTGTAGCTACTGTGCCTGTGGTATGATGTGGGTCTTATCTTTAGTAAGCAGGTTGCTTTGAAAATTCTTGAGTAGTAGAAATGGAGATTAAAGTGGAGTTTCAGAGTCTCTGTTTTAAAAATTAAAAACCTACTGCTCAAACTGGATAAACAGGATCTTATACCAAAGTAGGATTATTAGTCTTTTAAAAGTGAAATCCTTACCAGGCCTGGAACATACAGCTGCACATTTACTCCAATGTTTCGCTTCAAAGGAAGAAGGCAAGGTAGAAATACATGTCTTACACTTCTCTGACTGAAATAGTTTAAGCTTTTTGTCAGCCTGAGCTCACTTCATCACATGCTGTGAAATGACATGCACAGAGCAGCCTATTAAATGTAGAGAGTGATTTGAACAGAAACATGTACCTACATCAAACAACATGCTTAAACATCCTCAATTGCCTGAAAGAAACTGGCACTACTTTTTGCACAATGTGACTAAAAGGAAGTTCTTCATTTTTTACCCAGGTAGCATAATTCGTTGTATGAGGCGACTAGAAGAATTGCTTCGACAGATGTGTCAAGCAGCAAAAGCCATTGGAAATACAGAGCTGGAAAATAAGTTTGCAGAAGGTATGTATTGAGATACCTCATACACGTATAGATTACACATCTGCAGTCATTTCAGGTTGAAAAAACAGTTTGAGCTAATATCAGACAGTAATTTTATTTGGAATGAGCAGAAGACTAAATGTTCCCTTTCTCTATTAGGGCAGCAGGGAATAGGAGATGCTCTATTTACTAGGGCACCCCCTAGAGTAACTAGGAACAATGGCCACATTAAGAGAGAGCAGATTTAGGTTGGACATTAGAAAGAACTTCACAGTAAGAGTTACCAGAATCTGAAATGGGCTTCCAAGGGAGGTGGTGCTCTCCCCTACCTTGGGGGTTTTTAGGAGGAGACTGGACAAGCACCTGGCTTGGGTCATCTGATGCCAGCACCCTTTCCTGCCCAGGACAGACTCCAGTGACCTACTGAGATCCCTTCAGACCCTAACATTTATGAATCTGTGGAGTACTCCTGCACTTTGGTCTAGGGCAGTGGTGGCCAGCCTTCCTGGGAGACATGTTGCAGATTAGCCCTGCACCCTCCCTGATCCCCTTCCCCTCCCTGACCTACTGTTCTGTTTTCTACTCTGTGCTGAGCCTGCTGTTTTTTGCATCCTGTCATGTTATCTTTCCCCTTTCTGACCTGCCACATGCCACACACACACAGGCTATCTGTGCCACATAAGATGACCACCCCTGGTCTAGGATGTATGACATAATTAAGAGGGGTTTCTGGTAATACCTTTATTAACCAACTGTGTAGTTTGGAAGGGACCTCCCTGTGAGTCCAGTGTTCTTGCAGAAGTTATTTTTAGATAACCAACAGCTTAGTTGCTCCAGTAAAAGATACCACTAAATAAAAAACCCCTTTATGACTTTTCATCATTTCCATTCTTTATTTATATCTATATCAAGTTGAAGGTGCTGGGAAGCTTGATTTGAGCTATATGTGTAAGAGAGCCTCTTCATATATGGAAGGCAAGGTAGACTTGCACCTTACAAACTGACTGAATTACTGATGTATATAAGCTTGTGGGCAACAGTTTATGGTGCAATTCCACCCTCACTTTTGTGTGACTTCAAACTAACATAGCTAACTACATATGTATATGAATAGCTTAACAAATACTTGTTAGCTTAGAAGGAAAACATCTATTTCTAGGGTCCTGTTGTATTTCAGCCACAGGTCAGAACCCATGATTGTCTCATGCATCCATGTGATAAGTTTGTTTGAAGCAGTCAAAGTTATGAAGTATGAAGTTATCCAAGTTTTCCCCTTGTCAGAAATGATCTTCTATGATCTGGTATGGACAAGGAGGGTTTGACTTTGATACTGATTTGCTTTTCTTTTTTTGGCAGGAATTACAAAAATCAAGAGAGATATTGTGTTTGCTGCGAGCCTTTACCTCTGAGGAATCTTTTCTGAATGCCAACAATGGAGCAGGAGCGGCCCTCACCACCGTAGGGCAGATGGACGTGCTCAGAATCTAATTTTAGACTTTGGCATCAGCCAACTGTGCCAGCTTACCCCAAGACAGAGGTTTAGTTTTTAATTTGTTGCATGTATTTAAAAGCAAACGTTCTAGCAAGATGTGTATAAACAGCTTGTTTATGTAATATAAGTGTTACCACATTATTTTAATAAAAATTTACAGTTTGATTAGCTTTTTAAGCAAGACCTTGAACCAGTAGAAATTAAAAAATTTTTAAAGCATTAGATATACATAATGGTGTTAAATGTTACTATATACACATAAAGTGAGCATCCAAGAGCAGCAGCAGTCCCTTAAAGGCATTTAATTTATATTACATAGGTCAGGGAGACTCATGAAATCATTTTCCTTTCAAAAAAGCAGGATGTCACAGGGTGGGACTCTCAATCCTTCATGGTTGGTGATTGCTGCCATAGTGATTTCCATTTGTTGGTGTCTCGTGTAGAGTTGTATGCGAATCTTCTTTGGGTTTAAATGTACAGCCCCTCACTTTGAAGAAGTCTGATACATATGCAACCTAAGAGAACAAATCAGACAGCATTAGAATTGAATGCATCACATTTTTCCTCTTCTCCACTAAGACTTCAGTAAGCCTTACCTCCAAAGTCCCACCTGTATGATCTGTGCATACATTACTTACATAGTGCTGTGTACATGTGGGATATAACTAGCTGACAGCAATTTCAATAGTTACGTAATCAAAGCATTTCAGATAACTGCCAGAAATCCCAAGGAGTAAGAACTGTATGTCCTCATCAAGAAGCTGATTATGTTTTTAATACAGGGGGGAAATAAGACCTCACTATCATATTCTAGAAGTTAGTGAAACAGCTCTTCTAGGTTGGGCACCAATTTTAGCAGCAGAAAGCAATGTCTCTCCTTATATATAAAGGAAGCAAGCTAATGCTTCAGCTGCATGCTGTATGTAGTAGTCTCTGGAAGGTGAGAACTAAAGTTTCCAGTGACCACTCAGACTTGAATTGCAGCTCTGGTGCACAAGTCTGGGTGTTTTCACTTCTTTCTGTAATTGGTTTTGCAAAAGCAGACAGCAATAAACACTTCAGCATTGTCACTTTACATTAGAACTGTAATGCTCAAACTCTTTTGGCCCCTTAGTAGTTACATCCCTCTGTACCTTGACCACTCCGTTACAGACAGCACTCTGACATCACATTAACTTCAACTTAGTTTGGCAGGTACCCCCAGTGTTGTGCTACCTCAAGTTACCTATGTGCTTCTCAAGTGAACTGCTGCAGCCAGGTGGAACTGCTCCACATGCCTCCGTGCAGAGCCAGGTAACCCTAAAGCAGGCAGGAAAACCTCTTCTTGCTGCAACCCTTCCCTATCCAGACTCTTCCCTCCCCCATCATGCTCCTACCTTGCTTCTGTCAGAAAGGGGCAAGGGGAACAGTTCCACTTGCCCTGCATGCATGTTTTGAGGAGAAGCACAGGCAATTGGATCAGGAAGGGCTGCAGCACAGGTGAGCACAGCTTTAGGCTTATATCTGGCTGTGCAGGGGCATGCAAAGTAGTTCCACCTTGTCACTGCAGTTAGCTGTGCCTGAAGTGCAGCAGCCCAGAGAACCACTATCTGCATTTCTCTTTTTCCACTGCTCCTTTCCTGTTCCTTTCTTCACGGAGCCCAGTTTGCCTGAAGATTCTAATAGTGGTTCAGGATATGTATTTAGCTGAGGATTTGTTATGGTTTCAAATGGTTACCTTGAACCATCCCAGTGCTCCTATCAGGACAGCTTAAATACTACACGCCTTGGCCCACTCAAACTGGGCTGAAGGGATGGATCTGCTCTGTAAGCGTGCGGAGGAGTTTGCTTAATGGACAAATGTTTGACAGAATTAGTTTAAATATCTCCCACTGCAAGGTTGACCATAGCTCACCACCAGTATCCAGTTCCTCTGTTCTTGTTTCTGTACTGCAGGAAGTCTGGTGACTGGCTGACTTCTTCCACTAACTTAGCCAAGAAGATAAAGTCACTCTCCTCTAGTTAAGTGAATTTTCTGGTTGCATTCTGTCAGTATCTTGGCCTGTCCTAAACATCTCATAGGTGCTCTGATGTCAGTTTAAGCTCAATAGGGTGAAGACGGCTTTCACCAGAAACCCTCCCTTCTTACTGCACTGTTGGACAAACAGCTATCCTGCCTCAGACCCAAAGGTTGACAGTCATTTGACTGACCTCTAGGTCCTCATCCAAGCCGTATCTAACTCTTGAAAATTCTCATGTCTGATATTTAAGACATGGCTTTTCTTATCCCTGGAAATAGGAGTAAAAGAATTTCCAGTGGCACTTTCAATGAGTTTAAAGACAGTTACTTTACTGGAGATGCAAGAGAATTTCCCATGTAACATTCTGATTGCTGCAACATCGTTCTCTGGCTTAGCAAGACTACTTGGCTGCACTAATATCCATTCAGACTGCTGCTGCAAGGATTATTTTTCTTAGTCTATCACTAACCATATCACCACTTTGTATCCCTCTGCTGTCTTCCATTCTGTTGCAAGGGTAAGTTACCATATTTCTCAATTCCAAGGTGAGGTTTTTACCCCTATTTAACAGATGGGGGGAGGGGGAAGAGCCTTGTCTTGGATTTGAGTAGCCCTGGCACAAGCCACCACCATTGCTGCTGCCTGGCCAGGCCTGGGGCCCAAGTTACTGTCACCGCTGCTGCCTGGGCAAGGTCAGGATCAAAGCTATTGTTGCTGCCACTGTTGCAGTCTAGCCAGGGCCAGAACCACTGCTGCATAAGGCAAACAGCAGCAGAACCAGGGGGGGGGAAGGAAGCATTGGGGCAAGAGGTAAGAATTTAAGATGACCCTCCAAACATTAAATCCTATACACAGAAATTAACTAATTGGTAATTCTTCAGCCACAGTATATAATTATGGGTGTCATCTTAAATTCAAAGTAATATTGGATTCAGGTAAATAGGGTATTTGCTTTCACTTCCAAGACCCTTCATGACACATCCAGACCCAACCTCCCATTCATTATCAATACGCCAACTCTTGTTCTGAGTCAGTCCATGATTCCAGCCCACTTGCTTGAAAAATCTAATGCACCTTTCTCCCTTCTCCCACAGTTTTTATCCTTATTAGGAGCTTCACATAAGCATATATTCTTTCAAGTCCTTCCTTCAAAATTCTCCTTTCCCTTCAAAAGAGACTGCTTATTGAGCCCATTGCTTCCTTATACCTTCCTCTCTCCATTTGTTCAGAGTACAAATTTAAGTTGTTTGTACAAAAACAGAACAAAGACTGCCTCTATTCCAATGAGATATAACTGGTCCATGACTTGGCCCCAGGAGCTGCCGTAACAACTGTGATTTGCTGTCTCCAAGTCTGAATGTTTTCCATCATTTTCATTTTCCTGTGCTTCCCAGAGTGCTGGGAAGGCATGTGCCCTTTCTCTTGAATGATACCTATACATTTTTTTTTTTTTATCATCATCAATGCTTCATCTAAACATGCTAGTTTTTTTTAAATACCTTTATCTCAGTGAACTATATATGGACTTACGACAAGTATAGCTACTACTGCTCCTTGAATGAGTCCAGTCAACACATCACTCCAATGATGCTTGTAGTCAGAGACACGCGAAAGACCCACATAGATAGATGCCGCAACAAGGCCAAATTGCACTGTAGGACGCAGCAGTCTTGCCCAGTCTCCTTTCATTCTAGCTTGAAGATAAAGCTAAAAAAAAAAAAAAAAGAAGAGAGAGAGAGGCACCTGTTAGAAACTATCTGCAGGGACCATTTTCATTTCAAACTGCATGTGTTTCAAGTTGATGATGTTGACTATTCAAGTCTGATCAAGAACTGATTAAATATTCAGAGACAGGGATATCATGTCCCTGACAGTTCTTCAATTGCTTTGCCTCTTGAATGGACAGTTTCTGGATGTCAAATCCAGTCATTTATTTATTAGCATTCATTAGATGCCAAACAGTTCAGTTCAACATATGAATGCAGGGTGGTATTAATTCAACTAACTTTTGACACTGCTGTTGAGTGCTATCTTTGTTTTGTAATATATTCTGTAAAAGAGCATTAACAAGGATTTCACAAAAGGCTAAGTTGCTTCAGGACTATACAGTGCTGGTGTAGAAGCAGGAGTACAGCAACAAGTAGAGATTAGGCCAGTTTCTGCTTCTCCTGATTACAGCCAACTAGCTCTTAATTCAGTAGCTAACATTGGGATGAGGACTGAGCTGTTCAGATACCTATGTTTTTATAATCATTTGAATACCCATGACTTGGGTCAGAGAATGAAGGGAAGCGATTAGCTTGTCTTCTGCACAATGTTTGATTTTTGTGGTCATTTTTTTTTCTATAGCATGTCACCAGCTGTACCTTTTAAAAGATGTCTGCTGCTTTCCTTGTCTCTTGAAGAAGAGATTGTTGGGCACATTATGGCTTGTGTGTTTTGTTTTTTTTAAAATACAGCCAAACTTGTAATAGCAGCTACTCTATAAATAAGCTGAACCATAGCAGAAAGACTAAAGTGCCTCTCCTTTTTTCAACCTGCCTTGGCTGTAGTTACTGCCTTTGAATAGCTGGTGTTTCAGTCTATAGAATATGGCAGTCCCCGAACTGGAAGACATCTAGTGTTTTGTCAGATCCATATTTAAATTAAGATTTTATTATGCTCAGATGTGGCATAAATTCATTCTGCTTCAGCCCATCATCCTACCATAGCCTCAGTTTTCCCTACCACAGACTTGTTCCCTCATGTTACAAACACACACATACATAGAATTTTTACTTTCCCTGTATAATCCACAAGACACTGCCTTTGTCCACCCCTCCATTTGATCTATATTCAGACCTCATGCTTCATCCACCCTGCTAGCATTAGGGGCTATACAAAACTCAGTAATAGAGCTGGAATTTGTGTTTAACATTTCAGTTGCATCAAACTTTCAGCACTGCATAAAATCTTAAAGCTTGGTGTGAATTCATAACCTTGTAGTCCAGAAGCAGAAGTGCTAACACTGTGGCTTCGTGCATTAAGATGACACACTAACAAGGTCTGGTAAATACTCCCACAGCCAACTTCAAAAGTCATGGGTACTTATTAGAACCATTACATCTTTTGTGTAAATACACATACAGAGTATGCACTGTACGTGCAGAAAGGTACTACTTTCCAAGATTAAATATTTAGGGAATATTCCATCAGTTTTTCAAAATAACTATTACATCATTGTTTTAGCATTCAGACCTCTTCAGTCTGTACGGGGATTCATTTTTTATTTCATTAATAGCATCTTTTAATATCAAGCTGAAATCACTCTTAGAAAACAGTTCAAATGGAGTTAGAGTCAGAGTGAACTTTTTGATTAGTAAAGCCACAAACAAGTTCTCCAAGGATAGGCTCATTGTACAGACCGGTTTCAAAATGAAGGTTACTTAATTTCAGCACTGAGGGAATGCACTCTAAATGTTAACTACCAAACCGTTCAGAATAAGAATATGTAAAGGGTGAAAAGGGTAGTCAATATTTGCATGCAGGGACTTGTTTAGGGTGCTTCTACTGTTCCATGGGATAGATCAGTGCTTCTCCAAGTGTGGTCCCTGGACTGCATGGTGGTCTGCAGACTTGGCTCATCATTTGGTGCTGGCTGTCTTCCTTTTTCCAATTGTTAAATTCCATTGAATGTAGCTAAAAATACATGACTTAATACTACTTTTCCATGTAAGCAACTGCTGTCATTGGCAAATATGTATTCTGCAGCTATAAATTGGGAAAACAGATGGTTATGTGACTGTGAATGGATAAAGAGGTACAGTCTTAAGACAGTCCTCTAAACAGAATCAGAAATTTATCTCCACACAAAGAGACCTGAGAAACTCACTTAGATGAGGCTGATTGGTTGGTAAGCTCTTTCCTTCAACTTCCCAGCCTATGGAAAACTAAGCTAATGAAAAAATGCTGTCTCAACCTACCCCCAAGCTAGCAGTATTCAGATCAAAACCCCAGCCTCCTTTTTGTACAACAGACAGCCAGCAGACAGGAAACCCAGGTTTAAATGTTTACATGCAAACTTCATTTCCACATTAAGAAAGCAACCACTTAGCCACAGCAGTTTTAGATCCGGAGCTATCTACAATACATCGGAATATAAATCAAATATATTTTACCAATCCTTGATGCTTTCTAAAGACTTGCACAGTGACTGTTCCAGCCAAGTCTACAGGAAACTGAAAAACCTTCTCACTGCTAATTGCCACTCACACCTCTACTAAATGGCATGGATTCACATGTTTTGCTAAAAGTAGATTCAGAGCCTGGGAAGAAGTTTTCCCACAAGGAATTTTCTTCAGTCACTTCAACCCCTGACTGCCTGCTGCAGTACTTGCTTTCAGCGGGGAACAGCTGCTGCTATTTGTTACTGGTGTATTTTCTGATATTATGCACTTGTCAAATCGAGATGCTCATTTCTCATAACCCTGCTGCTGCAATAGCAAATTCCAGGTTATTTTTAATTAGGTGACTTCTACTCTGAAGGTACACTTAGCTTAGCACATTTAACCAGAGTGGCTCCCATTACCCTGATGTGTTCTGCTAAGCCAGGGGTTCTCAACCTTTTTCTTCCTGAGCATCCCCCCACCCTTCAGCATGCTATAAAAGCTCAACAGCCCACCTGCGCCACAACAACTGCCTGGCTCCCCAACCCTGCCTGCACAGCCTGGGGGTACAGTGGCAAGGAGCCCTGGCACCCCACGCATCTGAGCTGCAGCAACAGAGTCTTGCCAACCTGCCCCCCCACAAAATGGAGGCTGTGGGGTCTTGGGATCTACCTCAGTCCTGGGAGGCCAAGATGGCTCCTCCCCATGCCAGGCCTCCCTTGAAGCCTGCTCATGCACCGCCCCCAGAGCAGAGGTCATGGACCCCCAGTTGAGAACCACTGCACTAAACAACTGTTGTATGATCTACATTAAAAACAGGATCATTCTGCAAGATTAACAACAATGCTTAATGAACTGAAATGTTCCTCTCACATGGCATTAAAGAAAATAACTCCTCCCTTGTAATCCTGTAAACTTTAAAGCATGACACAAGCTATTTATACAAATCACCTGGTGTGAGTTCTGTTATATTCATGATTGTACTGACACGCATGGCAGTAAGATATATGCTCCATGTGTTAAGAACAAGAAAATACAAAAGAACACACAAACTTCAAGTCTGTTACTTGTTTGACCTTTACAGATAGATGGAAGAATAATTTCACCCTGTTTAGAGAGTGTATCTTTGCATCCAGCAGACACATGATCTGTCATTGAGGGTCCATTTAACTGTGGTCCATTTAACACCAGGGGCTTTCCTACAATACACTCCATGCTCTGGCAACACTGCTGCTAGCTGAAGTGGCATGGAGCCACTAAAAATGTTCAGGTGTGCACATGTTCAGCAGGCTTGGGAGTTGCAGCTGCTGTCTGCTGCAAGAAATTGTAGTTATAATAAAACTGCAGCTCCTTTGTGAAGGTACTGGTAGAACAGACTGCAAAACAGGAAGAGGATTGAACCCATTGATCTTCCTGCCCCCTTCTGCTCACATTAATGGAAGTGCAATGAGTCTCCTACATAATTGGGAACAGACTGTGGCTTTTAAAATCAAAATGTTCCGTCACCGAAGTAGTTGAAATCCTTACTCAACTTCGCATGAGGTTACTGGTGAAAGTGTTAACAAGATTTACCATCTCATTTATTACTGAAAGCTCATTGTATTTGAAAGGGATCAGTCTGAGTAAGAATACATAACTCCTGCTTGCATTCAGGGTACAAGTGCAACAGTCCCATGTAGCTCCACAAACAGCCTAGTAGGTATTGAAGGATTAGATACAAATTTGCTTGTCCTACATCTGTAAGCTCTCATTTTAAAGTTACCCAGAAGTGACAGATGCCATTAAGAGTGGGCTGTTCCCCCACTCTTTTAATACTAATCTAATATGCACACACAGATGTATTTCATAAAAACACTATTAAAATAGGTTGTGAAAAAAGGACGAAAACTAAGTCATACCCTATAATGAAAGCCTGGTCTCTACACATCCTGAGCACAGATTTCTTCACAACCTACAGTCCAATACACCATTTCTAAAAATACAGCACAGAGCTGAAACAGACACTGAGGTTTTTGCAAAAGCCACAGACATGAATGGAAAGGTCTTTGCAACTAGAGGATTATTTGCTGCCGTTAAAAAATTCCAATAAAATTCCAAGTACTTGCCCTTCCTTCTTGAAAATATTCAGTATTTGAAAAGTTAAAATTTTTAAAATGTAATGACTTGTTTCCCAAGCAGGAATATCTTCAGGAAACAATTATGAATTGTTAAGAATTGTCAAAAACCTAATGAGAAAAAATTTGTTTAGAACTGTCAAAAACCTAATGAGAAAAAATCCTTTCGGGGGAAAGAAAAGAGACTAAAACATTCCTTTTCAGGAAAAAAAGCATAATGATGTCACATGATCAAAGTCAGGGAGAGAAAAAATAAGCAGCTTATTTGCTACACAAATGTCATGTGACTTTGTTCTTCACTGCTATTCCCCCATGCTCACAGTCCTACAACCCTGCCCTGAGGACACAGTGTTCTTTCTTAGTCGCTAGCACTTACTCTACTAACCCAGGTGTTTAAAGTTGGCTTTTAATACCCTGTGCTTCCACAGTGCTTTAAATGTTTCAAAACTCTTTGCAAACAAGCACTGATTTAATCACGACACTGCAGAACAAGCACTCTGCAACTAACACTGGTTGGAACAATACTGGAAGAGACACACACCATCCAAATTAAGACATTTCCAATGTCAGGACATTCAAGAACTTTACTGTCTCCATACTCGGTGCTATAGAGCAGTGATAGCAAACTGCAGCTGCAGCATGGATGCCACAAGTAGCACAGGCAACCTTGTGTGGCACATGGCAAACAGGAAAAAGGAAAGGAAAGACAGCAGCAAATAGCATAGGGAGTAGAAAGCAGAGCACTGGATGAGGCAGGGAGCACAGGGCAGGAAGCAGAGCAGTAGTTTGGTCAGGATGGAGAAGAAAGTAGATAGAGGAAAGGGATAGAGTAACATCTGGGGTGGGTACAGGGCTAACTACTGCACACCTGCCAAAAAGGTTGGCCCCGCTGCTATAAAGCAAGTTTGGGAAAGGGACCCCTGAGGTTTTTGCTAACGTTACAGGAGCAATTAGTATTGACAAAAAAATCCTAGTCGGAAGGAAACACTTAACTGGTTCATCCAGACAGTATTCCTGCAGGCAGAACTGTTCCCACTGCTAGTGTTTAAAACTTGTTAATCATGGGGTGCTTGGCACCAGGTGTACATGAGGATCAAGTATGCAGGGCAGCAAGGGGCCCAATCCCAGCACATGGGGTCAGGCAAAGCCATCATGAGACCCAATCCTGGCATGTGGGGACAGGTGGGGGCAGTGCAGGACTCCAGGACCTTATCCAGGCACATGGGGAAAGCATAGGTCCTGATCTGTCCCACAGAGTAGCCCTTTGCCTTTTATCTGGCCACAGGGCTAAAATGTCAAGCACCACTGGGCTAAATCAGAGATCCTAATCAGCTCCCACAGCTTCCATTAGATAACTCTTCCAGTCAGCTCTGCCACATGGTCACCAATACTTAAGGCTATTTTCCATCAAGAAACCTGTCAGGTGGACAATAAAGCACCTAAGGCTTGCAAGGGGAGCTCCCTCTCACACATACAGACCAGCAGTACAAGATTACCACTTCGATTTACAATATATTGCAGGATCAGCGGAAGAGGTTTGGTTGCGACAGAGTGATGAGCTAACACTTCTGTAAACGTATCAATATTTCCCCCAATACAATGGACCGAAGCTACTTAATTATGAATTCAAATGTTTAGCCATTTTCTAGGGGAAAAAACGGAATGCATTTGCTTCCTGTTTGAGGGAGATAAAACTTTTCTATTGTATCCATTATGTCACAGTGCCCCAAGATAGAGGGAAAACACTATAAATGTTGTTTTCACCGTAAGAGACAATTCACAAGATACTCGTCTCCGCTAACTATAATGCAGCAAAAAAAAGCCTACAGATACCAGCATTTTTAAATTATACTTGGGGCACTAGATAACACCACATACACGAAAATTCAAAATAATAATATAAAAAGATGTTTAATTGAATCCACACTAATGGCTACCATATTGGAGGATAAAGGCCACACACAACTATTTCCTGGCATGGCTGGTTTTGTCTACGAGAAAAATATGGCAACCCTGTTCAGTTACACTGGAAAGTGATATTCACCATCATCAGTACTACAGATAGGGCGCATTTACATGTCACCCTATGGCGACATAGCAACACACTGTTGCTGTATGGTGCACTACAGCAACATAGCAATCATGTGGGTCTACACGTGTTCAGCAGCTATGTCACTGGTAAATAAATCTCAGGTTCCATAAAGCAGTCTTTACTTGAATAACTCACCACAATAATCCTCAAGGCATTGGATACATGGCCTTAGGATACAGGCACCAGATTTGCTCCCTAATTAGAGATGAACTCTAAAAGGGTTCCTCAACCACAAGTTTTTCAGAACAATCTGTAGTGAAACACACACACTGCACAGATTTGTTCTTCTGCCCATAATCAGATATTTTAGAAGTCAGGCAAGAGCAGTTCAAACAATATTTCCTGCATACAATGGGTAAAAAAATATATATGTAGGAAAAAGGGTGAGGTATATTTTGTTATTATGCAAATCTGAAAAAACTTGAAGTAACGTTTATTCCAAGGAAACAGTAATAACCATATACATGTTACCAGTGTGCTTGAAACTTGCTCTGTAACGGACTCCTTGTGATACCTGCCTACCTTTTGGTGACATTTTAGTCAGAGCCATACTGGTGAGGGGATAGAGGATGAGAGGCAGTGCTGTACAAAGTTTTGGAGACAAGCAGAGAGCCATTTCGATAGTTGTGGAGTAAAGGCAATACGAGAGAGCAGTATGAGAGTTATGTATTCAGAGATGCATACAAATCAAGGAAAATATTTTCATTCCTGAGTGAGTTTAAACTTAGTGCTACTAGCCAATCCTATTCCACAACCAGAAGCCAAATTCTAAGGAGAGCAGCTGCAAGCTTCCCTAGCTCATGCTGCTTTCCAAGAAGACTGCTCATTTTGAATTATTTCGATCAGACTTGCCCACCCTGCTCCAAGCCAAATCCAAATTGTGGGACTAGAGCCAGATGTGCTGCCAGGACTAGCAGCAGTGGCAGCATAAGGGTTAATACATCTGTTGCTCTGCTACCAACACATGCCCCAGCAAGGCTCTGTGCCCCAGGTTAAGGGGCTGAACCCTGCCCATTTGCTCCACCTCCAAATTCCCAGCCCTCTCACCTTTCTTCCATGCTTTCATGAGAAGGGGAAAAGAATAAGTGACATTTAAAGTACCATCATCTTTGTTAACAGCTCACAAAGACAGAGGGCAGGTCACAGCTCTCAGAAGTTTGCTTCTGATGCAGTAATTTCTGCAGAATAAGTTTCACTGTTCACATTTTCAACGTTCATTGAAGCAGCAACTTGAGACTTACGGCTTTGTCTCTGTACCAAATATGCAGCATTTTAATTGTTCCAGTACAGTCAGTAGTACAAGTTGCTTAATCTAGATGCCACTACAATGATTTTATATGAAAAGTTTTTATACCATTATAGCTCATGCCCATCTCCAGATGGCAATAAGATCTAACCATGATACAGTAGTACCTTTATGCCAGTTTATCTGTGCACACTATGTGGGCAGGGATTGTACCTATTTAATTTTATTTTTTAATCTCTGCATCTGAAATACATAGTACAAAACAAGCTGAAGACCAGGCAAGATCAAGGTTCTGGTTAACAGTGAAGCATATCTTGAGAGGTGCTAATAGGTTTCAGCCCAGTTTGGATCCTAAATGTGATGATACGCAACGTCTATTTTCAGTATGCCTAAAATACCAAAAAATTTTTTCAAGTAGTTAAAAAAAAAAAAAAAAAAAATGTAGTTTGAAAAAGGGCTTGATTCTAGAAAAAGCGCACCTGTCACCGAAAGCACAACTAAGCAAAACACCGAACAATTCTGAAAACATCCTATTTTGATAAAAGACTTCAACCTCTGAACTCAAAGTGGTCTGGACAACTGAATTCCTACCAAGTCCCCAAACTGTTTCAAAGGGTCACAACAGTTGAGGGCATTTGCAAAAGTCCTCTGCAGGTTTCAGTCTCCATGTGCAGACAGAAACAACAGCAAGTTAAAAAAGGAGTGGAGGGGCTGCCCACATCAGTTTTTCCACATCCAGTTTAGCTTTCACTTACTGTGGGATAAGAGCAGGCACACTGACATTGACTGACTGCCTTAATTAATGGAGGACCTGCTGCATTGTAAGACCCCTATTTATTTTCCTGTAATTTATCAGTTTCCACACTATCTTGGTTACAAACCAAACTAAAAGGTACCTGGCCAACAAGGGAGACAGAAGTGGCTCTTGTAAAGCATGTAGAGCTAAAGCTAGTTTGGCTATCAAAGCAGTACTTGTCCCTAAACAAGTGCTTCAGCTTCAAACTGTTTCAGATTTAGCAACCACTGATGACTATGGTCAGAATAAAATTTGCATTAGAGCCCTTAACTTGCAGAGGGGCATAGGCCACACACAGGAAACTAGATGCAGGTAGTCTGTGCCAAAGCCTACAGAGCTTCTCAGGTGAAGGCAGCTAAGGAAAGCTGCTTTGCCTCCCCCTACCCACTGGGCAACAGCAGTGTCCCACTATTGCCCAAGTTAGAAAAAGGAGGTCCCAGTTTTGCTATTATGGCTAATAACACCCACACACGAGGAGAAGAATGAGGATGTGCATCAGGGTGAAGTCTCACATCCTCATTCTTCTACTCGTGTGTGGGTGTGTGTGGGGGGGGTGTTATTAGCCATAAAAGTGAAACTGGTGTATGCTCCTTTTTTCCACTCAAGTTGGCTTAAATTAGAAACATTTTCTTTATCACCATTTTTAGTGCAAATTGAAAATGTCAGAAAAGGAAGAGGTGGGGTGTGTGCAGACTAATAAGAGACAGCACATACCCCAACTCCACTCTTTCTGACATTCAGTTTACACTAAAAATGGTGATAAAATGCTTCTAATTTAAGGTGACTTGGATTTTTTCAGGCGCTTGTTTTTGAGTGGAAAAGATGAGTATACACCATCAGAGACAGCTAGGTATAGCTGAACCATTCCTGCCCTACCTTAGCACAGATACTACAGAAAATTGTCTAAATTAACTCCTCAAGCAGGTTGACATTTGTTGTTATCAAACAAACAACTATACTTGGTGCTTTAAGATTCAGCAGTTCTGGTATCTGCTCCATCCTACAGACCATTATCAAAAGCAATTGGAATGAGGTAGATCCCTGTGTATAAAGGGGAAGTTAAGATGTATGGCTTGAAAGATTAAACTCCCTAGTGAAATAGCAAGAGAGAGTGCAGAGCTCCCCCCCACTACCCCGACCAAATGCTATTTTATTTGTGAAATACACACCCCTGCCAAGGTAGCAGACTTTCAGCTGGTAGCATTTATCATCTGCTTTGTGCTAGACTGCCCTCCCCCAACATGCGGCAGATTACCGTTTCTTAAGAGGCTGATATTTCAAGCGTCTGGTTATGATTAACATGGACTGTGAGTAATGCCACATGTTAAAGACTCATGACTCAGACTGCAGCTGGAGTAAGTGTGCAAGCAGCAGACAGAGCCAGCCTGAGCCTTCCATTTAAAACAAGAGGTATCATAAGCAGCAGGTTGGGTTGGGGCCAGTGACCCAGCAGCAGCACTTTGCATTGCCACGTGAAAAACACTGGAGAGCTCTTCTGCTTATACCATTCCCCTGACTGACTAGAGGAGGACATTTGTTATCTGCTGTTTAATAGGATGAACATACAAGTAAGATCTGATACACAGTAAGCCCAGACTTCAGCACTGAATGCCCTTGTGAACTGAGCAGCAAAGGCATTCCACACAGAAGCTATAATCAACCCTTTTAACAATCCTTCAGGGTATTTTCTGGGTCACTAACTTCTTTCCCAAATATCCCAGGGTACTCCTTGAAACCTCCCAAGCCTGTCTGGGCCTATCGTCACAACTGACCGCAAAGAAGAATGGAAATGTAATGAAACAGGAAATGCCACAGGTACTGAGAAGAAAGAGAGAGGCACCTTGTTCTCTTAATTCAAGTATCCAAAAATTATTTGGCCAACATCAATCATTAGTATTTTGGTCAGATTCCAAACTTCCCTACAGGCCTATCGACCAGGGTACGAGGAAACCATGAATCTCATCCCTGTCATACCCCATTATCTGACCTTGAATTCACAGCTGATGCATCACCCTAGTAAAAAAAATCCTGTAGATAAGAAGCAGAGATGGAAATTTATAGTACCTCAGAGGTGTATTTGGTAGCTATGTTGATCTGAGATGAAAAGAAATGCAAAAATCCAGAACTCTTGGTTCAGAGATTGCATCTTTCATTAGACCACAAACACTTTACTGATCTGTGCCGTAGACACGTACACTACTGAATTAGTCTTGGTTCTTCATTTGGTGTGCTAGTGTCCACCCTGAGGCTTGAAACAGGGTCCTGAACACTGTTCTAACATTTCCTTGACAACCTGTGAGTCCACCCTGACTGTCACAGAGTCAGAGGGGGCAGTGTAGAAGATGGGTTTGCCCCAACCGTCTTTAGCAAGGACTGCCTCTCTCACATGGGCAGATTATTATTTAAAAAATAAAACAGAACAAAGGTAAACCTCTCCAACCTCACCAAAATCTGGGAGATGAAATTGGTTTTCTGGATATCTTGGTAGATAAAAAACAAACAGGGTCTGGTGCCCCGAATTGTTCAGCATGAGTACCAAAGCCAAACTGATGAACTGCACTAGCTTCAGTGCTTGGTCTCACATTGTAGCTCCTTACTGGAGTGCAATACAAGCTAATCTCAAAAAACAGTAACGCTTTGGTTGAGAGAGATGAGGATTGTATCAAAGAGAATAGGCAGAGCTCCGTCTCAGCTGATGCCTAGTGAGAAAGCACCAACCACATCTACTTCCTAGGCCCAGGATCTCTCACCACATCTAAAAGTGGGAAGCAGGCAGAGATGTAAGCTCTGACAACTTTTGCAGCTTTTTCCCTGAGCCCACCAACAGCATTATCTCAGAATTGTCTGGAGAACTGCAGCCAACTGGCTCTCGACCAAGCCAATATAAAAACACAGCAGTACTCATTAGCCGATACCACAAATGGATATCCAAGGTTTTAGGGAAAACACTACATCTAACTCAAAAAATCTATTACTGTACTATGTTATGATACGCAATAAAAAAAGTCAGAGGCAAGGTTGTGGGCATGCACTGTCTTCCCTTGCCTTTGCAAAGTTTAATCTTGTAACTTTAAAATAATCCACAATTGGATGAGGGGGAACAGGAAAAAAAAAAAAAAAAAAAATTACAAGGCACCTCTACTCTTCCAAGTTCTGCCTGCAAAAACAAGCTCCATCCACATGGGACCTCATGGTAGATTAGCCATGCATTCAGAACACTATCGTACATGACTCTTAGGGTTCTGCCCCCTCACTGTTCAGTATGAGGGGATCCACCAGCTCCTCTGGGCCCCACAAGTGTGACTACCTTCAATGTGCTCCACCTCCCCATTACTCGAACTTGGCTTACTGTTGGGGTGAGGCACAGACGCCTTGCTGGATTCTAGCTTCCTTGGGCTTGGAGGGGCAGAGACCACCATGATATCACCAAGATGAATGCAGTTCTCACTTCACAGCTATTATTTCAGGCATCCTGCACACATCCTGCAGCCCACAGCCCAGGGTTGGCAACCTATTACACCATAGGCCAGATCTGTCCTGCAAAGAGACTGGATCTGGCCTGCATATTACTACGGGCCGGCTGATTCCCTAACTGATTGATCCCATCCAGATTTTGCTAACAGCACATCAATCACCTCCAGCCAACTGCTACAGCCCACATGGATGGCTGCTCTTCCTCAAATGCAGACTCTGCTCACTCTCACTGGAGCTGCTGAAGGAGAACTGGCCTATTTGTAAAAGGCTGCTGACATCTACCTTAGCCTAAAAAATACCAGCTACCTCAAGAAACCATGACAGCTGGACATTCGCATTTAGAAAGTAAAATATATGTTTAGAGTCAAGTGGTGCAGGCATGGAGATGCCCTACTGCAGTATAGGATAGAAACACAGGTTGGTCACAGTCTTCCATTGTTTGGAATTTAAAACCCTATACCCCAAGGCAGCTTGTCCTTCTGGGTTCCCACACAAATCTTGACCTTTCAAAAGCACAGTTAAGATGATCTGACATGTAGCGACATTTGAGAAAAGTTAGCATTCTTTGGTCAGTCGCATCCAAAAACCACACTTGTGGGTGGAGTCTGCTTTTGATCTGAAGTAATGCAATTCTCATGACTCCATCCAATTTCATTATAAGTGAGCCAGCTGCTCAAAGCTACACATGCACACACACACACTGCAGCAAGCAATCGTGCAATGGTACACTGAGAGAAGGGGCCTAACGGGCCCTTCAGTTCTATGGGTCTACAACTAAATTGGCACCCCATATTGGAATTCAGTGAGGGGTGCAGTCTTAGTTTGAAGCAGGTGACATCATGTCTTGCACCATTTCTCCATGCATAGCTTATGGATAGGCTGGAAGAGGACATTCTATTAAGACCTCAGGGCAGAAGGACTTAAAATCAGCAAACAGAGTTGATACGTGTTTCCACAGTTCAATAATTCATTCATTCCACCATGGAAATCATGATTTTGATCCAAATGACTCAAAATTCCAAGGATAAAGAACAAGCAGTCCTATATTAGGAAAACATCAGTCATACTTTTAGTACTACCCCGATAAAGCAAAATAAGGAACTTAGCCTATGTTGTTGTAAGCTAATATGTGGAAAGAGCTGTCACTTCATTGGAGTCAAACCACAAAAAGTATCACATATCAGCATTTACAAGAAAAACAAAACCTTTTCATCCACTATTTAAATTAACAAGAGCGGAAATAAGGAGTCTGCACACAGAGACATTTAAGGAGGCACTTCTGAGTGACCTAGACAAAAACTGGAGGATTGGGCCAAAAGACATCTCATGAGGTTCAACAAGGACAAGTGAAAAATCCTGCACGTAGGATGGAACAATCCCATGCACCAGTCCAGGCTGGGGGCTGGCTGGCTGGGCAGCAGCTCTATAGAAAAGGACCTGGGGGTTACAGTGGACAATAAACTGAATATGAGCCAGCAGTGTGCCCTTGTTGCAAAGAAGGCTAACAGCATACTGGGCTGTATTGGTAGGTCAAGGGAAGTGATTATGTCCCTCTTCTCAGCACTGGTGAGGCCCCATCTAGAGTACCATGCTCAGTTTTGGGGTCCCCCACTACAGAAAGGATGTGGACAAATTAGAGGGGGTCCAATTTCTTTGCCTCTGTCTTCCTAAGTAGGGACCAGTTCAGCCACCTCCCTGCTGGGCCCCCCTCGGGCCCCGGGAGAGACACGCCTGGGCC
>NW_017728909.1:35754654-35769058 GCF_001723895.1 Crocodylus porosus
CGGTGCTCTTTCCTGCCAAGGCAGGGGGTCGGACTAGATGATCTACCTAGGTCCCTTCCGACTCTAGCTACTATGAAACTATGAAACAGAGGGCAACAGAAATGGTGAAGAGGCTGGAGGACATGACTTATAAGGAAAGACTGAGGGAACTGGGCTTATTTAGTCTAGAGAAGAGGAGACTGAGAGGGGATTTAATAACAGCCTTCAACTACCTGAAGGGGGATTCGAAAAAGGATGGAGCTGGACTGTTCTCAGTGGTGGCAGGTGGAACAAGAAGCAACACAGTCTCAAGTTGCAGTAAGGGAAGTTTAGGTAGATATTAGGGAGACATTTCTTACTACGAGGGTAGTAAAACACTGGAACAGGTTACCCACAGGGGTAGTGGAGGTTTTTAAGACCCAGCTAGACAAAGCTCTGGCTGGGATGATCTAGCTGGGGTTGGTCCTGCCTTGAGCAGAGGGTTGAACTAGATGACCTCCTGAGGTCCCTTCCAACCCTAATTTTCTATGATTCTATGAAACAGTCTTCTCCATAATCAATCCTGACCTAACCACTGGTACAGTGCCTATATGGAACGCAAGGCTTTTTAAAGCTTAAACTTTTGAGAGTGCAATAAATCAACAGCAAATTCCCAAAGCCATGTGCTAGAGAAGTTTGAAAAACATCCCTTCATGCCTTATTGAGAAACTTGTATTTTTTTGGCTTCATTTAAAAACAAAACAAACAAACAAAGCTTGACATTCCATTTTTCACTAAACTGTCCATCTGCTGTGGATGATATTACTCTAGTGCCAAAAGTAAAGTAAGATGAAAATTTTGCAGGATGCAGACAAGCTGAAGAAACGAATTTAATCCACGGCTTGCAAAGCCGTCACCTGGAATTCATACATGGCATACATCACATTAGGAATTTGCAAGTGCATACATTTAAACACACAATCAAAGCCTTGTGTTATACAAGTTAATGAGACTCTCAAAACATTATTTTAATCCCTTTTACATTAACAATTAGGCTGCTTGCTTTTTTCTCATTATCCCCAAAGTTTTAGTTTTTGTTTGATTTGCACTGGGATGGTGAGAAGGGAGACGGAACAGAAATTAATCCATGGCAGAACTCATTTGACACTGATCTATTTCAGTTTTAATCAGATATTTCTAGATTGAACTACCATATTTACTCAAATATAAGATTACCCTGACTAATTATTGGGAAGGGAATCTTATATTTTATATAGGGAAAATTTATAAAATCTGATGGAATCTAATTATTGGAGGTTTGTCTTAGATTTTACCTGCTGTAGCAGTTGGAGGTTGACAAATTCATCTGGGGGATCAGGCAACCCCTTTGCACCCCCACCCTTGCTCCCTGAAGCACGTTTCCCCCCCACCTTTACTGTCAGACCCTGCTCTCCCTGGGCACATGGAAATGAGGAACAAATTTAAAAGCTGACCTTGAAATAAACATATCTGTAGCAATTTGCAAATAGTACCCATAGACTTCATTTACCCAGAATTGATGCACTTTACCTTTTTTTGAAACTGCTACAAGTTTTAGCACAGGTACTCCATAACCATACTTTTAAGCAGGACTTCTGTATTTATACATAGTATAAACTATGCACAATATTAGTTGAAAGCCATTGGGCCAGGCCCCACCAGAGACAGCAAGATTTCCAACCACAATGACCCCAGTTCAGCACTGCCCAGTATTGTGTGTACTCCAGGTACACCTCCACAAACGATCAATGTACTAATTAGCCCCCACTCATGATGTTCTGGGGTCCTCTAAAAATGTATATGCAGATGAGGCACAGGGCTACCTAGTCCAGCTTCACTTCATGGAGGGCAGAGTCACTAATCATATGCAATAGGCTGAGAGAGGAGCCAACAGAAGGATTCTGAGTAAACTGTTTGAGGCCTGCTTGGTGATGCTTGCCAGACATTTGAGGCTGCTGAAGAAACAGGAGTCATTGGAAATGGGAAAGAAAGGCTCAGCTCAGCAGTGGGAGTGAAGAGGAAGTCAAAATGTATGCAGTGTAGTATCTCACCATGACTTTAAAAAAGAGTCAGCACTGAAGGGGACTGTACTCAACGGACACTACCATATGTCTTATTCGAATGGGTTGCATTAACCTATCTTTGTGGTAGGTTTGTCCTAGGTGGTTTTACTTGCCTGGCAGGGATGATGCTTTTCTTCTTGGCCTTGAATGACTTGGTGTAGTTAGAGGGTGAAGGCCTGTCCCTTGCACTGTGAGCAGGCTGACCCCTGCCAGAATCTATACATGCCTCCAAATGTGATGATTTCAGCTACATAATTTATGGTGATGAGGCACTGCTCTCAGGCTGTCCCTCTAGCTTGCTCCTTCAGCCTTTTCACTAGAGGCAAGTGAGACTAGGGACCATCTGAACTCCAAAGGCCTCTGGGCTTGCACACAGGATGCCTGCCATGAATTTGGGAGTACAGTATCTGAAGCCCCAGGCTGAAGAGTCTGAGAGGTAGGATATTTGCTAGTAGTAGCACCACACAGACTTGAACGACTGAGCTGTGCTCAGCTGATAGAATTAGGGGCTGATTTAGCCCAGGATACAAAATTTCAAAAAGAAAAAAAAAAAAAAATAGTGGTAGGTTCCTATTAGCATTTTGGCCTTTTTGGTTAAGGTCAAATGTAGCATTTTTGGCACCAACAGGAGGAGTGTCAGGGCTGGCTCTGGCCCTTCCGGCATCAGGCCTGGCAACTGTTCCCTGAGGAGGGATCCCATGCTCACATTTTGAAGGGCCACAAGAAAAAAAGGTTACTATCAGCATGTTTACTGAGCCATGTACTTTATGGTCATGCTCAGTGATGGCTGCTGCATTTAATAAATTTCATAGTTGTTTTTCATTACTGAGTATGCTGCTTTTAGCAGCAGCTCAAAAACTGGCAATGCATTTAATGTGGTTTCCTTGTATCTGAATGTAAGATGTGGGGCTTTTTCCCCCATGGTGGTGGGGGGACCTCATCTTATATTCAAGTAAATATTGTAATTCTAAACTGGACTGTTAAAAAAAAAAAAAAAAAAAGCATTAGAAGCTATACTGTGAGAAACAACCATGCTATGGTTGGAAGGAATGACTGGAAAACCTGAATGGGTCTGTCTTCTTAAGCTATTCTCTACTCTCTAAAATGGAGCAGAAGCAAAAATCTTCCCATCATCTACCATATTTAAACTTGTTTATGCCTGCTTCGAGTGTGGAGAGAATCATCTCTTCGATAGCTCTATCTGGAGATATTAGACATTTCCCAAATCTAAGAAAAAAAACCCTTACTGTATTTCAAGGTTAGTACTTCTAGTGCTGTGCAGGTTAAATGCCCAGGTGCCACACTACTAAAATAGATGCGAAGTTGTACCTCCTCAAATTCCTGACATAAATAATTTGGTCTCTTCTCTCATTAGCTGCCACAGTTCAGGTGAGCACACCTGCATTCAAGAGGCAGCCCTGCCAAGACAAGAGTGGAGGGCAGTGCTGGAACTCCTCCACTCTGGAATTCACTGGAGAGCAGTTTACACTTATAATATTATTCTACATGGCCTTTCTTTCTGGGAGGAGTCATTTGAGGACTTATTGTGCACAGGGCACTTTGATGGTTAGTCCCTCACCACCATTCGGCTTTTCACCAAAAGGTTTGATTAAGCTGCTACTATATAGGTTGGAAGTTGCTGGCATCTAAGTTCATTTGTGCACTTTTCATTACCTGTCAAGTGTGACTAGGGCTCTCATTGTATCACTTACAGTCTCTGGAAATGTCCTACATTGCCCTAGATGCTTTAAACCAAAGCCGTTCTCTGGACTGTTTTATATGTTGAGGATGGGAGAGAACTACCTGATCCTGAACAGTTTCTTTTTTTGCTAAATTATTTTCAAGTTTGTCTTAACAGGAAGCTTAGGAAATCTATCCATTTGCATGAGATCACCTGGATGGCATGTCCTGAAATAAGATTCACAATCCACTGAGTACAATGCTATCAAAGTTCTGAGTAAATCAGCAGCTCTGGGCAAGAAGAAATTTGTTTAAACCAGTTCCCTAATCACTCAGAGAACTTCAGGTTACAAATATGGCTGTGAGCAACTTGCTGTCAGAGAAAGTATTTAGATTACTTTTACTTTTCCAAGAAAGTCTAGGGTAAGGAGTGCCCAAAATAGAGCCCAAAGAACAAATGGGATCTGAATAGGCAGATGACAAGCACCCTGCAACTACAGGGCCAAAAGGCACAGCTGATCAAATAAAGGTTTTGTTTTTGTTTTTTTTCCCATTGCTGAAGAATTTAAGAGAACAATCTTATTCATCTGTAAAGGCACATACAAGTCCTAGCCAACCTCGTGGTTGTGTGTATTCTAAAAATTATATAAACATACAAGCTAGTTAAGTGCTGCCTTGGAAAGCTTAGCAAACAGCCAACGCAGCTCTGAGCATTACAAAGTTCATGGTCACCCAGGCCTGTCCTGTGACAGGAGATATGTAGCACTCTCTGAATCAGACTAGAGTCTAAGTTATTGTTCGGCTCATTACAGATAAAGAATCTGAACACTTAAGTCTGCATACAAATTGTGTAATGCTTCTCTCACCAGCATCCCATTGAGCACTGCTTCAAGTAGATTGTTCTAAGAGCAATTTAAGCTAAAATGATTCTATTGCACCCTGTTTGCAGGCCCGCCAGTCAGTTAGGGTTAATTTAGTTCCTTTACAGTCTTTGCATGTTTCATGAAATCAGATGCATCCAACTGTAAACATATATTTTCTATTTTTGATACCCTTGAAATATTTTAAAGCATAACCACCAAACTAAACTGAAATAGCAACATATTTTCCAAACCCACTGTCATCAAGTTCAATTGAGACATGGCACAAGATCCAACTGGCTTGTTAAATGCCTTTTATCCCTATGTAAATATTCAACTTGCTAACTGGACCTTATTTTGCCACCTTTTGTCATCCTTGGTTCCTGTTATCTCCCTCCCTTGCCTACCACTAAGCATCCTTCATTTCAATTAATTCAAAGCCAACCCTCAACTAATTCAGAGCCAGAGCCTACAGATAATCTTTCACAAAGGAGGTCAGAGGAAAATGCTGATGCGGCAAGAGGTGCAGGTCTGTGCTACAAAATAAAAACTTTTTTTGATGCCAATTTAGATGGAGTTAATATACTTACTGCTAGGAACAGCATGCAGTACATAGAGAATGAAGAATGCCCAGAATAAAATGACAGTCTGAAAAAGAAGAAAACAGGCATATCAAACATTTTTATTAATACATTTGTATTAGATATTGCAAGATAAGTTATGGTCCAACTCAAGAAAAGAACCAAAATACAAGTATTTTTACTTTTCTTCTGGGAGACTGTCTTTGGAGTCACTTGTATCCCCTGTTTCCAAAAACTGTTCCCCCAGCGTTGTCTGTAAATTTCCAATATGGAAATATAAAGTGCATTTAAATTATCCAGCAACTGCACTATGTCAGTTTTGGCAGATTAACTCCCCAATCACCGATAGCTACTCACACTGCAGTTACCAATGACAACCTTCTGATTAAAGCTTAAGTAGAATATGAGTGCTACCTGAAATGTAAATATTTCAGTTGTCTGCTAAAGCAATACGGCAAGAGCGGCACTTAATCTCTCAGATTATCATAAAATAGTAATCTCACTCATCTGAGTGTTTCCAAGAGGAAAAACTTAAAACCAAACCTAAGAGTGAAACTGAAATTAAAAAGACTCATCACAGACTTCAGCAAACTCTTGAACCAGAAAGACAACCCGTATTTCATACATCAGTGTTCTGCAAGATTGTTTTATTTTTACGAACAAGTTTTCAGTCAACAGCCAATTCATGAGTCAATGTTAAAGTAATGAGAGGTAGTATTGAATAGAAATAGTTTGGAAAGAGTATTTTGTCACTGGTGTTTTAAAAAAATTATTGGAATAGACAAATAAACATATCACTTACTACTAATTAGATGGTTCTCTCCCGGATATAAAATGTTTCTTACATCTCTGCTCATCAAAGTTATCACAACACGTACAACTCTTATAATCAGCTTTCTAGATAGAAATTTCTGAATTTTACAAGCACCCTTCCCCAACCTCCTACTACCACCTGCAAAATAAGGCCAAATGACTTATGCAAGGCACTTGGCATCCAGTAGTAGAAATGAGAGAACTCCAAACTCCTCACCCCTTGTCCAGTGGCCTATTTACCAGCTATGATGTCTCTATTCTCCCTGACAGACAAAAGTAGCTGCTAGTGGCTGCTATAGGCAAACTATGCCAAGAAGCTTGAGTGAGAAAGAGGCCACTAGTTACTGACATCAGGGAAGGAGAAGTTATTAAAAGAGCTCTAGTTTCTGTGACCGCAGGCGACTAGTAGGGGGGCACGGGGGTGGAGATTGGTCCCCAACTTGCTACTGTTCAGGACAGGACCGTTTTTTTGCCATGAGGGCAGGCTGCGTGTTTGGGGGAGGGGGGACACTAAGCCACGGCACAGAAGTATAGGAGTGGATATGGGGCTTCTGGCTTGCCCCCAGGCCCACCCATAAATTGTGCGCCCTAGACTCAGGAGGCACCGGTCACCCCCGTCTGTGACTCTACCCCATATCAAGATTATACAGGCCTGGTAGTATATAATCTTGCATTATGTTTTTGCCACATAATTACATACATTAATCTGCTATCACATGACAGAAAGCTCCTTGCTCGTATGAATTAGAAATAGATAGGATGCTGATATTATTCTTATTATTATTGAATCAATCTCTTTCAGAATGTCTAAAGTACCACCTGCCTTCTGCCTGATTTCAAACTAATACTGCTAACCACCCATTTCAGACAGTGAAACAGAATTGCCTTGTGTCAGCCTGATCCAGGTACATGACCTTGACAGATTTTTAGATTTCCTGCTTGGTATTCTAAGATATTCCTAGACTCATCCAGAGCCAAATCCTGCTGTTGCACAGTAGTTATATAGTGAAACACTTTTGGAGATGCCACTGGAAGAGTCAAGGCAAAACTGGGACCTTTAGAAGAAAAAAGAAAGCACATCCAATTTCAGTTGTCCCTTCCTCCAAAGGCATCTGAAGCACAGATAAACTGAAACGACTGTAAAGCCTGCAGAGCATTCCTCCACATGCAACATTTCTCGTGCAAAAGCAATGATCGGAACATTCTGTCTATTAAGCCAGCCAAGTGTCTGAGCCTTCCAGGCCTCCTCAGTGCTCACAGCATGCTAGCGCACCACAGACAAGCATTGCTTAAAAAACAGCATCCCCCTAGCCTAAGAAGTAGCACGGGAGGGGTGCGTTAAACTATAGAGGACGGGGAAGGAGGATGAAAAATCAATCAGTTCCGTAACTACTCAGATATCAAGTAGCTGTCAAGATGCATTTTTATTGCTTTATGAAAATTGGTTTAATAAACATTTGAAGCAAAAATATGCGTTATCAGCTTTGTTGAAATAAAACACACAGAATTTCTTATTTTGTCTCTCTCCATGCTGGTTGCTGTGTCTAGTGTTGACATACTTCTCTTGAAAGTAAACTATTTAGTCCACAGAAGGCCACCTAGTAAATTAGTCACTTAGAATAAAATAAACTTTACTATAATTCTTAACAAACAGGAAAGAACAAGACCATTCATTCTCTCCACTTGGACAATAACAGGCTCATTGTAAAACATACACCTATGTCCATTGGAAAAACACTAGGGGTGCACCAACTGAGATTTTGGGGGCCAATACAGTAGTCGATTTGATAAGCAGGCATATTGGCCAATACTGATCCGATTTCCAATACAACTGCATCCAGCTGGTAAGTCTGTTGTGGTGAAAGTAGAGGGGGGAGGGAAGGGGCATGGTGGGGCAAATCCACACCCTCCACGGTGAGGAAGGGGCTGAGGCTGAGGTAGGCACTGAGCAGCTGGAGCAGGGCAAGCACAGGATGGAGCCACATGGGGGGTGCCCCTGTTGCTGCTTCCACTGCTTGTCCGTGTGCCCCCAGACCTGCATAGGGCAGGGCAGGCTGCAGTTGTAGAGGCTACACTGCACTTGGGGTGGGCCACAGGTGTGCTGGGAGGGAGCTACAGGGGGAGGGCTGCAGCCACTCCAAATTTCACCATAGCGCCCCTGTAGTCTCCTCCCAGTGCCACCTGCCCTGAGCACAGCATGGCACCTGGCCCCAGCCCACAGCTGCAGCCCGCCTGGCCTGCCCCGTGCAGAGCCGGGGGCACACATCCCTCCCACTCCACATCCTCCTGGACAAGCAGTGGGGGCAGCAGCGGGAGCTGTCATACAAGCAGACAAGCTCTGGACAAGCCGCCACACAAGCAGCTCCCAGATGAGCAGCGTGCAGCAGTGGGAGCCACCTCCCCACAAACAAGCTGTGGCTCCATCCTGCACCCACTGCACCTTGGCTGGGCAGCACCTACCCCAGCCCCTGCCCCACTCCCTCCTTCACTGCAGGGGACATTGATCTGCCCCACCACACCTTCTCTCCCCCCTCCCCTTTCACCACAACAGACTTATCACCTGCACGCAGCTCTCCAAGCTGCCAGGCTGTGCTCCTTGCTGCCAGCATGCTGCACTGTGGCTGCGTGCATTTAATCAGCCAAATTATCAGCCACATCAGGCCAATTTCCAATACAGTCAACCCAGTATCAGACCAATATATCAGTGCACCTCTAAAAACACCCTCATCAAAACGCAAAATCAATTTTACAATCTTTACTAATTATGTTGAGTAAAATCTGCACAGTACTGTGAAACAAGATAATTTTTTTTGTAAGAATAGGTCTACCAGCTAAGTCCTCTGGCATTTTACCCCAGTTGCTTAAGAACTAATGAATCCAACAAAGTCAAATCTCACATGCTATGTGTTATAAGGTAATATTTGCAGAGTAATATTTGATAGGCAGTTATTTCTTTCGAAGTAGAAAGATAACCAAATCCCATTAACTACTGTAGCCTGTTACTAAAAATTCCAACTTTGCAAGATTGGGTTTAGAACAGTCAAAACAAGCAACTTCTGTAAGGAGATACTGTTTAAATTGATGCTGAACCTCCCAACGCATTTAGCTAGATTCAAGATACAAAAAGAACTGCCTCATTCCACCACAGGCACCTGCATTCATTCTGCTGGAGTCACAGGAACCACTTCTAGTGACAGGAGGCTTGCCACAGATTCCAGAGCAGAAAAACAGACTTTACAAATAGCAATGAGGACCAATACAAGTGCTAAGAACTTCCCACATGCTACTGAGCCTCCTTAGTCAAACTTTGCAGAAGGGAATATGGACGCATGTGAGGGAAAACTGCATCCTCCCAACAAGACCCAGTCCAAATGGCATAACCCAGGGGAACTGCAGAGTGCCACAGCCCCCTAAATCTTAGATAGAGCTGCTGACCTCTGTACAATGGCAAGAGAAAATTTAAGCACATTTACATAAAGTGTCCAGAGCTCAAAGTTGCTCATAATAGAGCCATTAAAAAGAGTGTGCTCTTCTCACCTATATATAACTAGGCAGATGCCACAAATACTAATCACCTTCAGCTCCATTATTGGGATCTCTTAATTTTTAAAAATAATTTTCTTCCTTTGGTAAATTCTGTATGTAGAGCCACAGAAATTAGTTAGTTGGAAAAATAGAGGTGAGCACCTATGAAAATACTGGTACTGCATTTGCTTTTCTCCAATTTCATGTGAAAGGATATAGATTAGCATGATCTTGGCAATTACAGTTCTGTGTGTAGAATCAATTGATTAATGGAACATAATGCATAAGGAAAAAGATACACATGCCACACACGCTGTTATAGATACGCACGGACCAACATGGGTGTAGAGCAGTGGTTTTCAACCTTTTTCATTTATGGACCCCTAAAAACTATCAAATGAAGGTGCAGACTCCTTTGGAAATTTTGAGTGAAGGTGTAGTCCTCTTTGAATTATAAGTGTGGGTATTCACATAATTTTGATTGATCACAGTCATCTTTTGCAGACCCATTAAGACATATTCTGCGGACCCCCAGAGGTGCATGGACCACCAGTTGAAAACCACTGGTGGAAAGAATAACCCTTGCCAGACAAATTTTGATGTTTATGGCTAGGAACAGACATTACACATAAACCAATTTAAGTGATCAGAAACTGGTTTAAACCTGTAACAGGTCATAAGTTCAGTGCACATAAACCAGTTTCAAAATAGCCAAAACAAGTCTGAGATAAACCTGGCTGAATGTAGTATCAGACTTAACTGACTGAGCTCAAATGGGTTTATGCAATGTCTGTCCCAGACCCCTTCTTGGTTTAAGTTAAACCAGAGTCCCCCAGCATCCCAGCACGCTCTCTGGGTTGGGTTCTCTGCTCCAGCAGAAGAGGGCTGGCCCCACCCCTCTGCTCCCCAACCAAGCACGAACAGGCAGGGGCGGGGACCTGGCCAGACACTGGTCCCAGAAGTGAGCAGGGAAGAGGATTATTACCCACCTCCCTCTCCTGTCTCACCAGCACAGACCTGCATTTCACTACTGGCTGCTCCAGTCCCAGCAGTAGCCTGGACTGAACTGGACAGAGGGGGGTTTAATTCCCCCCTCTGTGTCCCACCCGCATGGGGCCAGGCCAGGGTCTGTGGGGCACTCCCCCCTGCTGCTGCAGGGGTGGGAGCATGGCTAAACGCCAGCCAGCATGGCCCCCTAAGGCAGAGGGGGCAGGGAGGGGTGTTTTTCCCCACTCTGCCCCCAGGGGACTTCAGTCAGGGTCTACCTGCCCTGACCACCACCACTGCCCACTCTGTGCACAGAATAAGCAGTGGAATAAACCCCCTCCTGTCTCCTCTGCCCCTTTGAATAATCCCACTCCCTGCCCCTTTGCTTAATGGGACCTGCTGGCTGGCTTCTGGTCATGCCCCCACCCAGCCACTGGAGCAGTGAGAGGGCAGGTCCCTGATGGGGGCAGCACTCCCCTTCATGGTGTCCTGGAGTCCAAGCCTCTTGTTGGCACGGGGACCGCAAGCAGGGGGTCAGAGCTGTTGTGAACTGCACATGGTGGCACCGGGGCTCAAAAGAGGCCATATCCCCCCCCCCCCAAGATTCCCCATGCACCTGCAGCACAGTCCGCCTGCTGGGAAGAGGCTCATGCTCCAGGACACCATGACAAGGCTGCAGCCCCCGTCACCGTCACTTCACCCTCACCGCTCCAGCGGCTGGATGGGGAGTGGGGCTAGACACCAGCTAGCAGGGCCCCTTAGGTGAGCAGGGAATGGGGTTATTCCACCCTCTGCCCCCAGGGGACTGCAATAGGGTCTGCCCACCCCAACTGCTACCACCACTCACTTCCTGCCTGGGGCAAGTGGTGGAATAAGCCTCCTCCTGCCCTCTCCATCAGACACCAGAGACAGGGTAAATACAGGTTGCCCTTACTTTAAGCTGTACATGCATTCCTGGAAAACCACACATAACTCTAATTTGCATAAAGGAAACCCACTTTACAATGTAACTAATAGGGATATGTTCCAAGACCTCAAGTATACTGACCCCCAGACCCATTTCTATCACTTTTACAAGACAATATAGGTAATCACCAACAGCAGACAGTACACACAAGCACAGGGTGGTGGTGAATGTTACCATAATGGTGATGGCAACTACGGAAACGTGTCGCAGACCATGAGTGAGGAGCACAGATCCACACAGGAGACTATATTCTGGTGTCCATCACTCTCACAATGCACCACACAAAGCAGCTGACTGTGGGCTTCCACCACACCGATTGCTAAGAGTGAATTTACCTCACATATAATGAATTTTTGGTATAAAAAGGGTCATCTCATAACAGCAAATTCACACAAATAGAACCTGCATAAAACAAGGGAAACCAGTAACCCTGCTCTCAGTCCATTCACCTATGGGGCCCTGTAGGCCAGCATCTGGCCATCCCCCTACTTGGCCCCAGAGCAGCAAAGGGAGAAGAACCATGATGGGGACTATAGCCTGTGTCATGGTATCTCAGAGCATGACCCCTTCCTGGCGAGGTGGAGCAGAGGGGCTAGTGAAAGTTGCTGCAGACAGGGCAGGTGTGCAGCGACGGTGGTTCTGCATATGTTCGGGGGGCTACAGCCCCCTCCAAGCCCTGGTGCCACCACATGCAGTCCATGGCAGCTCTTACCCCCATTTGCGGTTCCCCCACCAAAAAGAGACTCAGATTCTGGGACACCATCAGGGACCTTCCTCCTTGCCACTACAGTGGCCAGGCAGGGGTGCAGCTACTGGGGCTCCTAGCAGCAGGAACACATGGTGGGACCCTACAACTGTGAGGCCAGATCAACTGGTGATGCCCAGCTGCAGGAAGGCATAGTGTGCTCTCATGCCTGGGAGCCTCATCAGCTGATCATGATCCCAGGCTTCCCTTACACTGGCAATAAGGCATGATGGGATCTGATGCTAGATCCCAGAATCATGCCTCCTGCTATGAATGTGTGGCATGGCAGGAAGAGTGATTGTGGGGTTTTTATATCAATTCCCATTACACCTTTACTTGCACGTCTTTCAGGGGCAGGGAGCAGGGCCATTCCCCCTCCTTCCAGTGTCTGGTGGAGGGAGCAGAAGGGGGCTTATTCTGCCACTAACCCCGCACACAGAGTGGGATGTGGCCGTGGCTGGGGTGGACAGACCCCGCTGCGTTTTCCCGGGGACAGACGGAGGAATAACCCCCCTCCCTGCCCCCTCTGCCTCAGGGGGCCTGTTACCTCTCAGCTCCATGTTCTTGGGGAACCCTGACACAGGATGCAGACTGTCTGACTCACAAAGAATCCCACCCCCACCTAAACAGAAACTGATTAAGATGCAGTGAGAGATATACCTAAAACCCTCCAGATAAGGGTGGCAAGAGTGAAACAACTGCCCTAGATCTCATTTGCATCAGAGATGGGAACAGATGACCATTCATTTACATAAGAGATGGAGAACAGAAAGCCTGAAGCAGAGACTGCAGTGAATTCTGGGATCAGAGAAGAAGGGGAGCACTGCATGATGGGGAATCTGTGCTCCAAATGCTAATCAACCCACACACCCAGCTCAGCATTTATCAGACCAGTTCTAATCTAGATTTACAAAGGATTTGCCCCCCCACACACACACACACACCTCTAAGCAAAAGTAAGTTTAATATGCATCTTGGGCCGTACATTCCCTAGTCCCACTATGGGAGGCCTATTTAAACTTAATTGGCCAAAACTCAGTTGCTAGGTTAGGGAATGCTGAGGCAAGACACCGAGTCAGAGGGGGTATGGGCAACATTTGAACAGTGGTAAAGGATTCATCACAGTGTCCAGACTGTTGGAGCCCTGACCACAAGTGTTGTCATACTTTTCCCAGGACGACTAGTGGAAGTCCTCCCCTCCCAAAGGTTATGAATACTCCAATAATTGCCTTAAGTCTGTTAAAAGACTATAGTAAGATCTGAAAAAGTCATGCTAAGCTGAGGCTTGTTCACAAGTAAAAATCTAAAACCCTGATGCTGCAAGCTATCTATTGTTTCTAAAGAAACCAGGAGATATCCCACCAGTATATCTGCTATCCATAGGAATTTCAAGCTGGCTCCTAAGTATCTGGTTACTCCCTAACCTTACGTGTTTCCTGAGTATCAATCACTTGCCTGAGATGTTCCAAACCAGATAACCCCTTGTCAATAGAAAAGACAATTTGATTTACACTATTGAGAATGCTTGAAAGAAGCTGAACTGAGGGTATAAAAATACGAAAAAAGCAGCAGTGTGTGTGCTGACACCACCTGCTTTCTTCTCAAGAGGCTGAAGGAGGCAGATCGTCTCCCTTCAAGGATCACGCTGAGAACTTTAACCTGTCAGCTTTGCAATCCGAGTGCCTTGGACTGGAGAGATCCCAGCTCTCTCTCTTTTCTCTAAGCACAGTTCAGGTTCAGAAATCTATATTAGTTAAGCTTGAGCTAAGTTTCCCCAAATAAGTAGTGAAACCAGGGTAATACTGTAATTGTTTGTCTTTGTTTTTCCTTTGCATGTCTATTACTACTAGTGTCCATTATATTTCATATGCTCAGCAATAAAATAACTTTTATAGTCAAACTGGGTATATTTTTCCTTCTCTACTTCTCCTTCCCCGCTTGCTCTGCAGCAATGCTTCTTTTACCTAAGCAAAAGATCCCTGTGAAGCCCAAAAATACTGTGGGGTCTACTCACCAAGAGGCTAAAAGATTGGGACGTGCTGAGTTTGAAACACACAAGGGGATCAGCTTGTACAGGCTGATTGACCCGGTTTGGTTCAGATGTGCCCTAATGAACTGAATGCTGGCCCATGAGGGTGTCATCCGGACACCCAGCCAGATTCAGAGGTATTCTGTTTAACTGTGTG
>NW_017728909.1:35769421-35808938 GCF_001723895.1 Crocodylus porosus
GTGGGGGTCTACTACAGACCTCCCAACCAAGGGGAAGAGCCCGACCAGGAATTCTTAGGTCAGCTCACAGAGGTAGTTAAGTCAAAAGATGTAACAGTCATGGGGGACCTGAACTTCCCGGACATCTGCTGGGAAGAGCAGCCAGCCAGATCTGACAGCTCACATAAGTTCTTAGCCAGAATCCAGGACCTCCATCTAACCCAGGAGGTGCATAACCCCACCAAGGGAGATGTCTTGTTGGACCTGGTGCTGGCCACGGGAGATGACCTGGTGAGGGGGCTGCGGATGCTCGACCACCTGGGTGACAGTGATCATCACCTGCTGGAATTCACCATCCAGCGCAAGGTGGCAAAGGCCTGCAGCAAGGCAGCAGCCCTAGATTTCAGGAGGGCAGACTTCAATGAGCTAAAGAGAATAGTTGGGGAAGCACTGAGGTCCCAGAGGGGAGAGGAGCCAGGTGTCCAAGGAGAATGGTCGCTCCTTAAGGAGACGATCCTCCAAGTCCAAAGGGAGGTAATCCCAATACGGATCAAAGGGAGCAGGAGGGCACACAAGCCCCCATGGCTCACCAAAAGCTAACTTAAAACAGTGCTAGTTATAGGAGGTCAGACCAAACTGCCAGGGTACCACAAGGATCAGTGTTAGGGTTAGCATTAGGTCAAGTACACATTAAGATTTGCAAACTAAACCAAAGTAAGAGGAATTATTAAACCAACCTAGTACAAAGGAAGAAATATGGGAACACAGGAAAGAGAGAATAGGATGAAGTATAGTATTCTGCTTATGAATAATAACAAGATACTAAATTGTGCTGGTGGTGATGGGCAGGGGAATTTAGTTACATATTAAAAATGGAAGCAAACATAGAGCTTCAATATTAAGATGAAGGATCAAACTAGACAGCAAGTTACAGTATGATAAGATTCTGTTTCTTGATTATAAACAAGACACTCTGGGGGCAAGAACACACAAAGATAACATCTTATAGCTGTTCCTTTCTATGGGACTGAAGGGAAGGAAGGAAGGGCTAGAAATTCATAACACAGCTAAGAAACTATTAATGGAGATAAGTTACAAAACTTAGTTGGGACACCCAGGGTGATACTGCAGGAAGACTGGGGCTGAATATTAAGAAAAGCTTCCTGATACAGGTGGCATACTGGATTGCAGAATAGTCTTTGAAGGAAAGCAGTGAACATCCAGCCAAAACACTAGTAAAAAATTTAAAATTAGGGACTAATTCTTCACTGGCAAAAAAAAGTACTGGATGAGACGAGACAACAGGTCATTTTTACTCATGAGTTCCTCAAGACTAAATCACAGAGGGTCTATCTTCAGTTGAGTTGCACATGCTGCTCATTTGATCACCTCTAAAAAACAGAATGGAAATGAACCATTTACACAAAGCTTAAAACAGCATGCAAACACACACCCCCCCCCCCAAACAGCTTATGTGAAAAATCTGAAGTATAATTTCCATTTGAGTGCAATCTGCCTACTATCTAGCAATATGTTGTACAGATTAGAGTGTTGTGCTTTTTAGAGATCATTAACCGTGCTTTCTGCCATCCAACAATGGAAATAGATTTATTTTTAGCAGTCATTTGCTATTGATATGCCATAGATATCACATAAGTTCCAAGAACATCAGTGAGAGTTCAAGGCTTAAAGCTCATTTATGGAATGAAGAGCTTGTCCCTTTTTTTTTTTTAATACACACATGAGAGGGACATGCAAGTAATTCAACCTTTGCTCCTCTCAACCACCCTCCCTCTTTTCATCCCTCCCTCTCCAGGGCCAGATTAACCCTCTAGTGAACCCTGAGCAGACAGACTCATGGGCCCCTCCTTAATATAGCATGTTTATATTACTTTTTTCACTCGATAATTACAATACGTAAAATAAGCACGTAGGGTCCTACACGTGTGCCTAGTTTGCCTATGCATTAATCTAGCCTTGCCTCTCTCTCAAAGGCTAGAGAATCAAGTGATTAATTTCTAAGGAAACTTATGAGAAAGAGATTCTCTATACTTCAGTTAAATAGCTGCCATCAAATTAAAAGTACAGCAATGGGGAAAGAGATGCTTTATTACAACAGCTGTACAAAAAGTTCTGCTCTCGCAAATAGCAGACAAGGTTATTTGGGTAAATGTGATATCTTTTATTAGACCAACTAAATAGTTGGAAAAATATTCTTTGCAAACTTCCAGGCATAAGCACCCTTCTTCAGGCATAGGGAGAGTCTGCTGGTGTTCCCTCTCTAATGATACCAGAAAGGACTCTCCCCCTGCCTAAAGAAGGATGCTTGTGCTCGAAAGCTTGCAAAAAACAATGTTTCCAACTATTCAGTTCGTCTAATAAAAGATGTCACATTTACCCAAGTAACTTTGTCTCCCTATGTCTCTAGACTAACAGAGCTACAACCAACACCTCTGATCATGCAATTAATACCATCTCAGGGATAGATAACCCCCGACACAGATGCCAAAGCATGGCACCCAAAGGCATTTTGCTTAGCAGGCGTGCCTGAGGGTGGACAGAGGGGAAGGGGCCAGGGCTGCACTGCCACAGCAAGGAACAGGCCCCTCATGACTCCCTCGCCATCCACCCTGGCACCTGAACATCTTGCAAGTTGGAGGATGTGGGTATTTTTGGCACTCCGCCCAAAAAATGTTGCCAACCCTTGCACGGTCTGAAGAATTAAGATTTAAAAAGCAAAACACCCCTCCTCTTCCCCCAGAAGTAGAAAGATACAGACAGAGAAATAGCTATTTGTGGTCAACGAATTACCTAAAATAACTGAGGACAGTTGAGGACATGCAACTTTCAAACAGAAACTAAAGCCCATACACACTGAGAAGCTGGATGCATCTCTTTAATAAAACTGAAATTTACTAGTTTTCACCAAGGAGTGCAGCAACCTCAGAAATACCAAAAATAAATCTATGCTCTAAAAAGGATTCAAACTTAAATGAGAATGTGAAATGGTTTTTAGAATGGAGCCATGATGGAGTCTTTCAGATATGGAGAAGTGAAATCTCTTCCAGACCAAGTTTAAACCTGTTATAACCTTTGTTTGTAACTTAGAGACACAGTTGTTTTCAGTTAAAAATTAAGTGTTAAACTAATAGATATGGACACTATTTTAGCTAACACACCATTTGTAATTAGAGGATTTTTCTTTCACAATAACTCTCTCAAATAGGCAGTCTGAAGCATGAAGAGATAAAGGTCAAGTGTAATGTACAATCATTGAGAAGAAATGTAGACATTGTTCTTTAGTGCATGCAAAACGAAACCATCTGCTTAGTAGTATCAGCAACTACTCTATAGAACTTGGAAGAGGTTGGGAAAAAATGTCAATTTTTAGAGAAGAGATGACTAAAAATGCAGGCAGCCAAAAAACCCAATAAAAACCAAAACCAAAACCCCTATGAATCCAGTCTGAAGCCATAAGTTTAAAGACTGCGAAGGGGAGAGAGAATATACCAAAAATGTGCATTCAGTCTGTAACCCTTGTCTGGATAACTACAGTTTTGTAGAGGTGTTTTACAAAACACTGTCAATATTAAAAACATATTCAGTATTTTGTTTAAGTTTTCAAGCAGTTATGGAAGATGAGGTACCCTTCGCAAGCATCAAAGTATCCACTGCCACAAAAAAGGAGTATTAGCTATTTTTAATTAGATGCTACAAATATGGGTTCATTAATCCTTATAAACATTCTACCCCCTTCCAGTCTCTGGCAGAACAGTCAGAGCTAAATTTCCTGCTAACTACTCCCATGACAAAAAACCAGTAAATTCCTGTGTCAATTCTATTTTCTTTTCTGATTAATTTTCACTTCCTTCCAGGCCTTTGGAAATAGCCAGGTTCAACAGGCGGGGTTAAAGCTACTCCTAACTCTCCCAAGTTTCATAGTTTTATAGTTCTTAGGGTCGGAAGGGACCTGAACAGATCATCAAGTCCAGCCCCCTGCTCTGGGCAGGAACGAGTGCTACGATCATAATCCCCCAGCCAGATATCTATCCAAATGCTAAGATAAAAGTGCTTTAGGATAGGTACAGACATTCAAAAAACCCAAGATGGAATCAATCTAAGTTACATGGTTTCCTGTAAGTGATGCAGTTAAGATTGGTAGTGAACAGAACACACATTCGCCCTTTGGCGGGAGAAGGAGGGGCAAATCTTAGACTGGGTTCTGCCATTTTAAAACCAGTCTGTGTGACAAACTTCTGTTCTGTTACAGATATAGACCAGTTTCCAATCACTTATACTGGTAAAAAGTTTAATGTCTGTATCTGGCCTGAGAGCTAAGAGTAGGGACACACATCTGAAGCAGCTTCAGGGCACTAACAGTAGTTGCTATATGTGCATGATCCTGTAGTGATACAAGTGAGTTAAATCACTGCAGCTCTGACCCTGAATGAAGTTACACTTGTATCGATACTGGCATCCATACAGAGCAACAGTTGCTGCAGCTCCCCCTCACCTTCTGAAATCACTCCAAGTGTACATTCCCTAACTCAGGGTGTTGCTCTAAGTCAGCTCTCAGCACCACACAAAGGGGTAGTACTTCAGACCCAAGGTAGCTGGCCTATGAAAATGGAGCTCCAAGTCCTAGACACAGGCTGAACCACTTGAACGATGAGAGCCCTCTAACCTTTTCCACAATTCCCCACTACATGACTAAAAGGACAAACGCTGTCCCAAAATTTACTTGGGGTGTGGCAGAGGAGGGCAGAGGGAGTAAAAAGCAGCTCCATTTACTGCAGTGTTAGGAACTGTAGAAATGTGCCCACGGAAGTCTTAGTGCCTCGCATAAGCAACTACAGCCACAATGCAGGGCACAATCAATGAGACATACTCAAGGATGGCAAGTCACACCCTGCAAAGACAGACCCTCAGAAATGTCAGATGGGAGCTACAGCACTTTGGAGGCACCTTTCTGTCCTTACACTGCAGATGAAACTGCAGTAATAGCCTTGCTGTTTGTGCTTCACTTGAAAGGACGCAAATGATTGATTGAAACCTGATATACAGATTCACCAAAGGCCAGTAGCATAGCTGAAGGGGGACGACCACAACAGCTGCCCTGAGTACTGCAAAAAATAGCTACCATCGCAACAGCAGCAGCAGCAGCAGCTGAATGTGCTGCCACAATTCACATTGCAGTAGTTCAGCAGTGCCCCGTGCATCCCCCTGAACCTCTAAGTGCTGCACATGTATATCAAAGGGCAAAGTCTGACCTTATGTTGAAACACAAACAGAAATGATGAAAGGGCAACTCTGTGACAAAGTTGAAACATGAACTTCCTGGCATGTGCCCAACATAGACCAAAGGTATAGCCATGTTGGTCTAAGGACATAGGCAGACAAGGTTCTTTGGATAAATCTGATATCTTTTATTAGGCCAATCTAAATACTTGGAAAAATTCAGCATACACCAACACCTTAATTCAGCAGACACAGCCTATAAAGATCAAGGCACACAGTAAAATAATAATTCAGTCATTCTCTGAAGTGTTCACTGCCATGTTTAATAAGTTCTGTTCATGCTGAGATATGTAATTGAGTGATTAATACAAAGGGGCAATATATAAATAAACACTTTGAGTTTTTCTTTGGGCTTCTCCCCACGCCCTTCATGTTCCTATAGTAGCAGAAGTATTATTGTGACAAGAAGCATAGTAGTGTACAAACTATCCACTGTACAAACATGGGGAAAAAAAAAGTCTCCCTAGCTTTACACTGCCCACATCTGATGCCAATTTAAAAAAAAATAATAATTCCTAAGGAAGAAGAAAAAAAAGAAAAACACCAAACTGCTCTAAATGTAGTATCAGCCAGCACACACAGTTCTTTGCAATCACATTCAAATGTACAATTATTAACTCCAACCCTAATGAAGCTAGAGACTGTATGGGCATAAACGTACAGGTGAGGTCTGTAATGTGTTATTTGTACATGAAGCATGACATCTTAGTTAAGATTTTATGTCTGAGTGCCTGAAGGGAGCCAGGTTTGTATGCAGGGGATGGTGCTGGGCTAAAGCTGAAGGTTATTTTGTTGTGCATTGGTAGAGTGAGCTTGCTCAGTTATTGTGGCATGTGCCTCAACGTGGTTGTGGAGGCTGCAACGGGCTAAAGAGGAGAGCCAAAGAGAAGAGTGGCTGACTGAACCCTCTGACACTTACTTAGCATCAATGATAAAACTGTACCAAACGCTCTAAAGGTGTTTGTCGTGTGCTTATTGACTTAATCTGAGATCCGGTTGGTCAGGAAATGTACCCAGGAAGACAGGATTAAGAACTCCTTGGCAAACACCCAGGAATATTAAATGCAATGTGCTACCTCCGCCTCTGCCAATGAGCTGCATAAACCAGTTTAACCAGTATGATCGGAGCAGGATGGAATTAAAGGACTAAGGAGCAGAGACTTGGCCTCTTCGGCACAATTGAGACAGGCAAACATCAATCAGCCTGAAGACTCCTGTTGTTCGGTACCCTTCCAACTACACTGATGACCTTTGCCCACATATATTCCCACCTCAGGTAAACTGGGAAAGTAAGAATCTGGGGCCAGGAGCCAGAGGCCAGGTAAAAAATTAGTAAATAAATAAATAAAAGAAAAACCTCTTGCAAAAGATCTAGTATTCATCTGCCTCCATAGCAAAAAACACATTTATGCTAATTATGGTGAAGACAAATAGCATTTTGGATTTTCATTTCCAAATTAAACCAATGCTTGGAATTTCATGCTATAAGGGGGATAAAAAAAGTCAAATGTACAACCTCAAATAGCCACATGTCTATAGGCTTCCAGCCAAAAATGCTAAAATAGTTTTTTGTACATTTCATAAGGTTCTAAAACTTTTAATGCTCTGATATGGTACCCTGAATGGGGGTGGGAAGTACAAAGAGAAAAAAGTGTTTTTAAAGCGTTCATGTTTGAAATGAATTCTGTGAATTATGCTCAACTGAGGATCTACACATCCCATATCAACTCCAGAGAGAAGGTAGAGCTTTAACCACAGAACCACAATAACCTCTACATTATGTAGCTTGAGTTTTTCATCCCCATATAGAGCAGATAAAATATTTTATGGCAGCTACTTGGCTTATTTAAACATGTGACTGGTCCTGTATGGAAAAAAAATCACTTTGTGCATCACTTGTTTCACCAAATCTGTAGGTCACCTTCATTTCAACCCACAGCACCTCTCTTCCCCACCCTTCTATTCATTTCAGAACGTTACCATATAGCACATATACTTGGCTTAGTTTTTAATCAAAGACAGCAGGTTTCATATGGTGAAAGAAAGGCTCAGCCCACGAGGAAGATTTCATGACCATTGCTCTGCAGACAGCTTCATATGGAGCCAAGACCCTTGTTTCTGTCAGTAATCCACTGTAACAACCAACATGAGGGGAAAAGACACTTTTAGTTGTATCTCAGGTTTCCTCATTTCTGTGGAGAAATAATAGCACCCTACCTCACACAGGTAAGTGATAGCTAAGAGCCTGCAGGGTCCCAGGATGAAAAAGGACAGTATATCTGCAAATTATAACAAAAAACCCTACACCTGTCTCACACACACGCCAAGTACTCAAAATGATGACATTTATTGGCTGATTCCAACAAATGTAGTCATTGGACATTTTGTAAAACAAGATATTGGCCCAGTTTATCTTCAATTTAAATGGGGGGCAGGAGGGAAGGGGGTAAATGCTATGTACTATCAATTTCAAAATAAAAAAAAAAAAAAACCATGAAAAAAAATGTCCAAACAACACAAAAAGCTGTAACCAATAGCTACCCAGATTTCTGAAATTCAATCTAGAGAGCAATATCTGCCTCAAGTTACAACTACGTTTCCATTCCAGAAGTGGTATTAAATTCAACTCGGCCACAAAGCCAGATGAATAGCTCAGGGTGCCCTGTGGGCTGGACGAGAAGAGTAGGGATGTCATTTGGCTGCAGGGCAGAATATTTGGCAGTGGGGGGAGCAGCTTGCTACAGCTCCTGGAGCTGCAGCAATTAATGCCACTGCTGCTGCTCATCCTGCTGCCAAATTTCTGGTCCACCAGCCAGATGACAACAGTTCTGCATTACAGCTTAGGGGGGGAAAAAATGCAACCCCCACATGTCCCCGGAGTGACACACCTGTTTGTAGCTGACATCCATGACAGAAACATGTTACAGAAATAAATCTCAGGCCACTCAAATTTTGGAGGGCTGAACATGTGCACTGATGAGAAAGGACAGGGAACTGGATGGGTTGAAGAGCAGTGCAAACACCTGCCTTCCATGCTCCCACCTACACAGTCTCTATGAACCCAAAGGGTACCCAGGAAAGAAAAAATAAATTTAAAAAAAAAAATCAACCCATATAAGAGAGATTTATGGCTCATCTTCATATAAGTCTTGCGGTGCCCCAACTGCGCCAACATACTTATATTACAAGGGACATTACAAAGGCACAATAAATGCTCAATTGTTTTACAGTATCCCACATTACATGTTGCCAGTCTGGTAAAAGGCCAGCAGCATCTTACTCTGTAAAAACGTAGACCACTTGAGAGCTGCAGGACTCCTGCTATCAGCAGCCATAGAAGGGAAGAAACAAAAGGAGACAAGATTGAACATCAGGAGAGGATGTGCTGACCCCAAAGCTTTCTTGCTTCAGTGGCTGATAATGAGCAAGATTAATGACAATGACACAAAAGACTGTTTATCCATCTTTAAAAAAAGTACTTAGCAGTCAGATGAAAGAACAGAAATTAGGGAGGAACAGAAAGTCACAGAACAAAGGGCTTAGTATTGACCAGAAGTACACATCCTCAGAGCAACATGATGTGCTTGGATCACTTCAGGACAAAGCCAGGAGCTCTTGAGTTTGATGCCAACAGAAAATGGCCACTCACTAAGGCTGTGGACAAACCATGCATCTATCGTCTCTACCTTGTCTCCTAAAAGTCAGAAACGTAGCACTTGCCTTACAGGGATTAACCAACATGTACACTTGCTCAGAGACACAGTGCCTACTTGTTATTAACTCCACACTTAGGAAAAAAGGAGCCTCTGTCAACTCTTTTGACAGTTACATTATAATTAATCTCAGGCTGACTACTTACTTTTGACTTCCCAGCAGAATTACTGGACCACAGTTTCAGTGCAAAAATCAATATGGCCAAGCAAGTCACCTAAGCTCAGTCTTCTCAATGCCTCAGTTAGGCCAACTATTAGCTGTTTTTTACTAATGATTTTCTTATATGGTAAAAAAAAAAAAAAAAAAAAAAAATCAATCAATCTCAATCTATTTCTACTTGAAAAATAAATATAATATTTATAAATATTACTTGCTGTTCCTCCCCAGTCTACATAGCTGGGCCTTTAAACAGGCTATAGTAAACATGCTTGAGTAGAGTTTATGCTAGACAACACATACAAAGCCAAATCCCACCCCCATAGTCTAAGCCTAAAAGCCAAACTCTGGGGTTCTGTGTAGCTGCTGTTGGCCACACCACATGCATGCTCTGAATCCAAAGGCAGCTACAAAAAGATTATCACATCTGAGTTGCCACCATGGACCAGCACCTATACCACTTTTCTCCCTACTGCCAAGAAAATGAGCATAGCTGAAAGTAAAGGGGAATGGCCCAAGACTTTCCTGTGCTTTCCATTCCCTGCTATATTGATTCCTTGAAGCCAAATAAGGGATGACGAGGTCAAACGGTCATAAGCTACTGCAAGACCGTTTCAGGCTGGACATAAGGAAGAATTTCTTTACTGTCCAAGCCCCCCAAGGTCTGGAACAGCCTGCCATTGAACACCTTCAAGAGTAAATTGGATGCTTATCTTGCTGGGATCCTATGACCCCAGCTGACTTCCTGCCCTTTGGGCAGGCGCTGGACTCAATGATCTTCTGAGGTCCCTTCCAGCCCTAATGTCTATGAAATCTATGCAGTGGCAACCTCTATAGACTGCTCTTTGTAACAGAGGACCATCCTGTCTGCTCCCTTACCCCCTGCTGGATAGAGCACCCTGCCATTATGGCTCTACGAATAATTGATTTTTGTTTTGTAAAGGAAAGCCTGGTTCAGACCAAAACTTATTATACATATAGAATATATTATATAGATCATTTCTGCGAGAAAACACAAAACTAAAAGTTATTTCATTATGTGGATATTTAATGAAAGCAAAGAATGACTGACTGTCTGGAGGGAGGCTTTATCCACAAAAAGAAGAGGAGGAGGTAACGATGCTGCCTCCCCTCCTCTTCATCTAAAAGACTTCATTGTTAGGGGTCTGACTCAGGATACACTGGTTCTACTCCCCCTTTTGCCTGAAGAAACCTAAACCTGTATCTTCTACCCAAGTGAGTTCCCTAATCAGACTATAGCCACTTGCTCTCTCTATAAGGCCCAATGAATATATTAAATGTAACAGCATCCGGGGGGGGGGAGGCAAGAGAACCATCCCAGAATATCCTACAGGCTGGTTATAGCAGTTATAGTGATATAGCAGTTATAGTGAAATTTACCCTCTTATCCCATGCACTTTTGGATCACCTATGGAATCCCATATGCAAACCACAAGTGAAGGACAACTGGCAATGACAGGCTGAGAGCCATGGGACTCTTTAGCCTGGAAAAGCACAGGCTCAGGCATGATCTGATGGCCACCTCTAAGTTTATCAGGGGTGACCACCAGTATCTGGGGGAACGTTTGTTCACCAAAGCGCCCCAAGGGATGATGAGGTCGAACAGTCATAAACTACTACAAGACCATTTCAGGCTGGACACAAGGAAGAATTTCTTCACTGTCCGAGCCCCCAAGGTCTGGAACAGCCTGCCATTGGGGGTAGTTCAAGCATCTACATTGAACACCTTCAAGAGTAAATTGGATGCTTATCTTGCCGGGATCCTATGACCCCAGCTGACTTCCTGCCCTTTGGGGAGGGGCTGGACTCGATCTTACGAGGTCCCTTCCAGCCCAGATGTCTATAAATCTATGAAGGCTGAGGACTTGGCTGAGGTATGCCAGTGCTTCTGCTGGAACCAAATTTGAAGATTCGTGGCTAGAGGGTCTTGTCCCTGTTCAAGGTCAGACTGATCGCCATATCTAAGGTCAGGAAGGAATTTTATCCCGTATCTGACTGGTATGAACTGTGGGGGGGGGTTTGCCTTTCTCTGTAGTGGGGGCTTGGCCCAATACCTGGGATCTCTTCAGCATATATTGATAAGAATTTATAGAAGCAGGACAGTTGCTGTTGTGGTTCCTCTGTTTGACCTGTGGTAGGTTAGGTAGGGTGTTAGGTCTGTGTCTTATGTAGACTTTAGGTTTCTATGAGATGGTTTGGATAGGAATGACCCTGCCTCAGGCAGGGGATTGGATCTCTAGATGACCTCTAGAGATCCCTACCAGCCCTGCTGCTCTATGATTCTGCGATTTTACCAAATTCAGCATCAGCCTTACCCAAGAAATCAAGAGACACTAGTCTTGAGTAAGTCAGTTAATCAGGATCTGCAACATAAAGGTAAAGAAGCTGATCTACTTTGTAAAATGTTATACACTTTACTTATAAAAAGCTCTATAAGACTGGAAGAAACTAAAAATCAGTGAGTGGCTGTCTTTGGGTTCTCTCTTCATAGGGACACTAAAAAACAGTAATCCAAAGAGTTTGCTCTAATGTATGAAGTTTGGGAGAAATGTCTTGCACATTACCAAAGATGCAACTAATTTAATTTCATATTGCTAGTTTTCAAAGAAATGGGGAGAGTATGTCAACTCTTTGGTCCACCACTAAGGCTCACTATATGCTTGTACATGTGGAAATGTTCTTGTCAACAAACCTTGACAAGCTGAATTTACTCCTTGACTGAGTTTCTGAGCAATTCATCTTCAAAACAACTAACAAACTGTCAGAAGTACAGAAAACAATTCTCTCTAAAAGCTTCTTCATTGTGTTAAATAAAATTATAGCATTTTCTCTATAAAAACACAACATCCAGAAATGTCTGTCTAGGATTAGTTCATAGAAAGAGGGTTTTTTTTTTTTCTTTATAAAGAAAATCTTGGAAGTAAAATATACTAAATTTCCTTTTCTTTGTCAGAAATACCTGGTTTCCTTTGTTTTGCTAAACAAAACAGATTTAAAATTAGCTGTACATTTTTAGATACAGTTTCCTAGTAAGTGTTGAGCTACAGAAGTTCAGGGCCTATAAGAGATTTTTAGAAGAAATGAAAGTGGCTCCAACTAGGTCAACAGATGGACAGACACATTCTCCAACAGCTGAAACAAAACAACCTAAAGGGTTACCACCTCTGCAACATTCCATCTAATTAAGGAGATGCTTTTATGAAATAGCTTGCAATTTTATAAATGTGTTCAACACACACACTCAGACACCTAGGTATGTACATTTAGAAAGTATTAGTGCACCAGTCCTACAAAATGCCATTCCTCTCCTGCCTCTGCCTCAACATACACATCTCTAAGGTACTGCCTTTCTTTTACCTTTAAAATTAAAGAGGATAGAAACAGCAAGTCCAGATTCACTGACTCCTAAGTGTCACGGAGTAGGACCTGGGAGCGGCTGTGAAGCTCCCTAGCGCCCCCTGCCATGTCAATTAAGGTGATCCAGCACCCTTGATTCACCCACCACCTCTTTGATCTTATGAGTTCAGTTATGGGAGGCTGCCTACTTGCACCTTTGACACTGCGCCGATGTTACCTCCGTTCCTAGTGGGGTGCTCTCACCCCAGCCTTATGGGCAATGCGTGCCTCCTGCCTCCCCTTCAGCACGCCCCAAGCCTTGCAGCTGTTCCTGGGTGTTCTTGGGTCCTTGCCCTTTGACGCCCCTCTCTGGCGCCCCTGGGCTTGTCTCACCCCCGGGGCCCCTTCTCTGGTGCCCGAGCTTGCTGGCCCTATCAGGCCCGCTGGCAATACTCTTCCAATCAGGCTCAGGTGGCCTAAGACTTACCTGACCCCCTTGACCCTTCGGGGTCCTCTCTGGTCCACACCCCACTGGGTGTCTGACGGTTACATACACTCGCTCCTGAGGTCTATGCTGCGCTCCCTCGCCCTCTCTGGGGCCACGCTCCCTCGCACTTCCCGCGCTGCGCGCCCTCTCGGGCTGGGGCCTCAACCCCTACATGCCGAGTGCCTCCACGGTGCTTGCTCGCCGTGCCCACTGTGGCACTAGAGTCCCCAGCACTGTGGAGCCCCCGGGGACCCTCTCCTGGTCCTACACCCCGTTGGGGCTCAGGTGGCCGCAGCCGTGCCTGGCCCCCTGGACCACCGTCTTGGTCACCTGCCCTACTAGGGCTTCCCCCATCTCACCCCACAGGGCAGGGGTCAACTCCCCCCAACACGCACCCCACTGGCACAAACAGCTGTGCCCGCCTGGCACCACTAGCTGTGCCCTGCTGGGCACCAGGAACCCCCCGATTATTGGGGAGCTCCCGTGAGGCCTCCTCATACCCCTACAGCCTCACCCAGTCCTCCGGTTTAATAATCACAGCTCAACAAACCTATAAGCCAGCCGGCTATAACGCATCATAACCCAAACGGCTAAAACACAAATATAAGAAGCCTCCTGGCTTGTCACACAAAGCCTACACTTACTTGGCTCCTTATCATACCCCTTTTAGGGTTCCCTCTCTACCCCACGTCATCCTGTCGCCAGTCAGGGTAATCAGGCTGCACCCACTGATTCTCCCAGTGCAGCTCGTCCGCAGAGCTCCTGCTCCTGCGGCTGCCAGGAGGGAACTACCAGCTAGGCTCCAGCCTGGGCTGTTTATAAAGGCCCGGCCCTGCCCCCTTCCGGCCACATGACCTGCCTGGTTGCCCCAGCAACCGGCACCTGGGCTGCCCTGGTGATTGGCATCTCTCTATTTCCTTTTAGACATGGGGCACCCAAGTGCCCCCGTGACACTAAGAACTAACTACAATGAATCAAGAAGTCACGAAGAAGCACATAGGGTGAAGACTTTCATGTGTGTTTAAGGAACTTGGATGCACAACTCCAGCTCTACAGTTCCAGCATCAGAACCAGATCTGGTTCTAACTGCTACAGCACTGACTAGATCTAAACTTGGCAGAGTCTCCACATGGTTCATGCTTAGTAATATGTCTGGTCCCCATTTAAAAACAACTGTGACTTGAGTTCAAACTTCCTCTGTCCTCATCTCCAGAAGGGGCCTCACAGCCTTTCAGGGCTGAATTTGATCCAGCCCCTTCAAATATCTGTTAAGACCATTAGAAAGTAGATAGATTAGTAGACACAGCATTTGGCATGATAAAGCTGGCCCTCCCCATGAATGAAGCCACCAAGAACCCTGCCAAAACAAAATCTGGCACATGCTGGATACCTGTCCAACTGCTGGAAAGGCAAACAAGTATCCACTTCCTCCAAACTGAGGGGGTATATTTAGATTTAGCTTGGCCTGCCATCCTCCAGGTTGACAGCCAGCACACATTTTTTTACATCCAGAAGTCATACGATTTTTCTACGGTTTGACCAAGGCCTTCCCCTTCCAGTAAGACACCCTATCCGTAAAGGAACTTAACTTCTGGTCCTTACACCTCAGCCATTTGAAGCCATGGAAATATGCTCTTTGCACAGAAATAGCCTTCTGAGTAGCAATAACTTTAGCAAGGAAGGTGGACGAGATCCAAGCCCTTACAGTAGATGCTTCCTGTACTGTCATCTTCCCAGACAGGAGGGGCTTAAATGACACCTTAAATTTTTACCCGAAGTGCTTACCTAATTCCACCTCAACCACTAAAAGTTAGCAAGATGGGATTCTTTCCCAACTTCATTCTTCTCAAAAAGAGACATCTCTATATTTAAAAAAATTAGGGGGCTCCATTTTTACCCAGAGGCCTCTGAGAAAGTCTCCACAGCTATTTGTTTCCTTAGCAAGGGATCTAACAGCACAGCAAGATCAGCACAGAAGGTCAACCTAGATATCTGACTGTGTTATGGGACCATTCTGATAGGACCATCACTTGTGTCAGGCTATATTATTCCATGAGAATCCAAAAATCTCCACAGCATCCCTCTGAAGCAGTTTCAGAAGCAGAAGGTTTCAAAAGCCTGATGCTGAATTTGTTAGGGTTGTCTTCAGTTGCTATTTGCATAGGGGATTTTAAGACCCATCTCTAAGTAGGTGGGTGCTGTTTTGGAGTTTTGTTCTCTAAGGATCATGTACATATGGACAATTACTCAAAAACATAGAAATATTACTAGTAGCTGAAAGTGAACACGTGTTGTTCACATGCACATGCTCATTCTCTCCTCTTTCCTCTGAGCTGCATACAGTATAATATTGTGGCTGAGAGGAAACTGAGAAGCAGGAAGTATATACAACTCCTTTATACCTCTGGGACAGGCCACAATGAGTGCTTGAGGTACAGGTACACTCACTATGAGGATGTGCATGTGCACCATACATCTCAAAGTTGTTCCATTTCATAAAAAAGAGAAGTTGTATATACTTCCAGGTGTTTAACCTAACCAGAGAACCTGGACTTGTGTATTTTCACAGATAGTGATCTCACTTCCCATAAATACAGAAAAAAACTAATAGCTGAGAATCCAAGACTGAGAGCCAAAAAGAAACTAGTAAAGGTACCACGGATAAATCCTGGCCACACCAAGTTCAGTGAGAGTTCTGCCACATACTACTATGAGCTAATCTATGGACATTACTTAAAAAAAAAAGATAGGAGTTTTTGTTTAGCCATTAGAATTGAAAGCTTTCATATTTATTCACAAGTTACTACAGGAACACACATAAGCATGGAAAGCAAGACTATGCATATATCCACATATCATAAATGTGTAGACTGGGGGAAATTTATGTGTGCCGTATTTGAAGTCATTTTTTGTAAGCACACATACAAACACAGAGGATACCAAACATAGACTCAATATATTAGTAGCTGTATGTGCTGATTTTGCCAAAGTTGTAAATAAGTGAAGTAATCATACAGGGGTTTTGGTGAGGGAGCGGGAAGAGTTGGGAAATATTTGTTTGTTTTGTTTTTCTTGTTGCTTTTACATTACTTTAAAGTCCTTTTATTCTCTTTTTTTGGGGGGTGGAGCAGTTAGGGGCAAATGTTGTCTACAGAATTAAACCAGATGCTTTTAAACAATCAGTTAAATTACTGTGTTAGATTAGAACTGTATATTGCATTAGCTTCCCAAAGAAGCTTATATTCACATGGTATTGTAGAATACTTTGATGTTTAGCCAAAAGGGAAACATGCATCTCCATGTGAATTTAGTCTTGAAATGTTTAGCTCTAAAAACCTGCTCAAACTCAAATTCTTCAGCGACCTTGGTGCCAAAGCCACTCTTCATGATGCAGTTTACAATGACACAGGGTGATGCAACAACAACATTTCTCACAGCATCAAGAACATTCCATTTTTGCAGATATGTTGCATTCCTGGAAGCCTCCCACAGCAGCTAACACACCAGTTGTTTCCATTATGCCATCTTAATGTGGTTTATTATTCCCTGATCTAGAAAAGAATATGTAATAACTCTATGCCAACTAATGTTACAGTGTTATCTAAATGGTATATTTTGAAGTAAACAAACAATTTTTCATAGGTTTATGGTCCCAAGGACCAGAAAAAGTCACTGAATTTCAAAATAGCCATATTTCAAAGACACACAAAAACCAATCCTTTTGGGTGGGGGGTGATAATAGCTTCAAAATATCCAATACTTTGAACTATCCAATATTGAACTAATTAAGTTTTTCTGTGTTCTGTAAGATCTATTTTTTTTCCTATGCAAAAAGCATGTGCATTTAATAAATTCCTTTAAAGCAAAGGCTACAAAGGGTTTTCAGCACTTTGGGAACACATGGCAGTGAAACTAAAGCAGAATAATCACCTGGATACAGTTCCAATGGGATCACGCATGAGCTACTGGAAAGACCAGTGGACTGGGAAAGAAGAACCAGCCACTGTCTTGGGACCTCACTAAGAACTAACAAGCATGCCCAAGAGGTCAGACAAATTCTCAGGATGTTTCTCAAAACAGTAAGCCTGGGAAGGCCAAAGGCTTGGTCCAAAAACAGCCTAAGTGACACACCACAATGAGGAACCTCAGTCAGTAATGGAGTTCTCATAAGCAAGAAAGAAGGGAAAAAAGCCACACCACACACAGAAGAGTATACTATAGGTACAATGAAGTGATTGCATTGGTTTCCTCTCCCCACTAGCTTATCTTTAAAGGCATTGCTTAACAAGCACTATTTGATAAGAGGTATTAAAGAAGATTGTGCAAGACATAGGTAGATAAAATATATCATATGTTCCCACAGAATCAGAGAGACAAGGATAAATACCTTTGATTCTGATATGTATTATATTATTTCTGATATAAAATTCTCAGTAGGGAACCATTCAATAGGCTGATCTTGTACAGTGTTTCCCTGCTTGGAAAGACCTAGATAAAAATCAGGCTTATTTTTATATGGAAACATGCCTTTCCTATGTCAAAGGGCAATGCCAAATATAGGTGCCAACAAACAGCCAATCAAAGTGCGAAGCAGCATTCAGACATGGGGTGACAGCACGGCAGAGCTCTGCCATGAAGGCAGGGATACAGGGGATGGAGCAAGGTGGGGGGAAGTAAGGCCAGCACATGTGGGGGTAAGGAGGAGCGAACCCGAGTAGGGGGAGAAGCCATCTCAGCATGGTGGTGGGTGGGGGGAGCAGCGGGCCACACCCAGTGTGGCCCAACACAATAGCGGCGGGGGGAGGTGAGGAGTGAGCCTCCTCCTCCACCCCCGCCTTCCTGTAGGCCTTGAGCCCACTCCCCCTGTCCCCCCCACTGCCACCAGGTCGGCTCGGGCCCGCTGCTTCCCCGCCCCCCTTCGGGCCCAGGCCTGCTCCTCCCCTTCCGCCACTCCTGCAAAATATTTTGTTTGCTATAACATAATGCCACAGTTTTCCAAATCAAGGACCAAGTTCTCTCCAATACACACAGCTACCAGCTTCTTTAATAGCTATGTCTAAAGGCCAAAACCATGTTCCAAACACATTTAAGATGGAACATTTTTCTGTTAAGGAATATTAGGGCTCTGAACAGATTTTGGGGAGAGCTGGTTAGTACTGAAATTGGGGGGGTATGGGGCTGGAATGGAGGCAGATGGAAAAAAATCTAAATCTAAATATACACCATGGCCCCATCTACATGTTATCGGTATCATGCAATTAACTGGCACAATTAACTTAAGACCAGCTCCACATGCAAAGAAGCTATCACATACCAAATGTGTATTAACTTTATAGCTAGTTGCTACTGAGTTTAATTTGCACATGTAGCTCCTGCGGCTGGGAGCCAAATCAGCTGAAGAGGCTCCCAGTAGCAGGTGTGCATCATGCCCAGCTGGGGATGGGAGTCCCACAACTGAGGGGCCTCTCAGCCCCAGCAGCTGCCAACTCTGGGTCCCAGCAGCATGGGGACCTGGAGTCCCACAGCTGTGGACACTGGGTGGTGGGGCCAGCTGGGTCCCAGCAGCTAGGGTGCTATGGCTGCCCCTGAGTTGTTTGAAACATCAGGCCTGGGGAATCGTGGCTGCCATGATCCCCTAGGCCCAGGGATTTCACATACCCTTAAGCCCAGGAGACTGTGGCAGCCATGATCCATCAGGCCCAAGGGGCGGGTTTCACACACCCGAGCCTGGGAGATCATGGCAGCTGCAATCCCCCACCCTTAGGGGTATGTGGGGTGCCCCCACGGCTGGGAGCTCATCAACTGACGGGGCTCCCAGCCTCAGGAGCTTGCTTGTTGCTGGTGCAGAGGGAGCCCAGGATCAGGCTCCCCCTGCACTAGCAACAAGACATGATGGGATCTAATGTATGATCCCACAGTCATACCTCCTGCCATACATGTGTGGCATGGCAGGAAACAGATTGGGTAGACTGTGCATTAGATCCCATCGCACCTTTAACAGCAGATGCATGACAAATAGAACCAAGGAGGTGATACGTTCCCTCTATGTGGCATTGGTCAGACTGCAACTGGAGTACTGTGCCCAATTTTGGGCACCATACTTCAAGAAGGATGTTGATAGACTCGAGAGGATCCAGAAAAGAGCTACTCATATGGTCAGGGGCTTACAGGAGAAGCCCTATGAGGAGAGACTGAGGGACCTGGACCTCTTCAGCCTCCACAAGAAAAGGCTGAGAGGTGATCTTGTGTCCACCTATAAATTCATTAGGAGGACACAGCAAGGGAATCGGAGATGCTCTGTTCACCAGGGCGCATTTTGGGGTAACAAGGAACAATGGTCACAAACTGACAGACAGCAGATTTAGGTTAGATATCAGGAAAAACTTTACAGTAAGGGTGGCCAAAATTTGGAATGGGCTTCCAAGGGAGGTGGTGCTCTCCCCTACCTTGGGGGTCTTTAAGGGAAGGCTCGATAGGCATCTGGCTGGGGTCATCTGACCCCAGCACTCTTTCCTGCCGAGACAGGGGATCAGACTCGATGATCTGTTGAGGTCCCTTCTGACTCTAGCATCTATGAATGCATGTAGAGGGGGGCCTAACAAATGTACTTCACTTCATCCCAACTTCACCAAAAACCTACTTTTGTAAAAAAAAGTTTACTGCATAGACACACACAAAAATCATATTAAGAGATTTGCAGGGAGCCCGAGTCATGTTAATTATTCTGTAACATGCTTTCAAATGTCCATCCTTACTATTGTAGAAGCTCACAGACAGATGTCAGTCTGACAAAATTTTGTTTTAGTTTTCTGATTCCCTCCTCCTTTTAAAAATTAGTAAGCATTTATTATATTTAAATAAATATTGTTTAGTGGGGTTTGAACTAAAGTATTCCTCTTGCCTGTCTTACATATTTTACATAGATTACTTGGAGTTTTGTTACATTTCTTCTACGCTTAAAAGTTATTTAGTTTTAACTCAAATCTTTCTTCATTCAGAAAGTAGTTTCATGCTTTGCTCTTCACTGTGAATTAAAATAATTTGCCCTTGCCCCACTGCATTTTATTTCATTTTCTCCAAAGCAACCAGTTCAAAGGGGAACACATTTAGTTACCTAAATTCTATTACAAGCACAAGGTTTAAGACAATATCTTTTGTGTTCACTGCTATCATGTCCTTTTGGTATTATAATAAATAATTCATGTGGGTTTGGAAGAGACAGAAATGCCAGTGCCTGAACAACTCCTCTGCAGGTTCACCATATCTCTTCATCCAGTGGAAGTGTGCCCCATAACAGTAACCAACCAATCAAATTATCATTATATTTAAGGATTTCATACATATAACAATAGCCTCCAATATAATACATGTGGTTTGCAGACTTACCTTCCTTCATTTACTTTTGCTTTGTCTCCTTGGCACGGGAAGTTTTCAATGTAACCTAGACTGCAGTTGATTTGTGTCCAATCAGGTTGGCATACAGCCAGAAAGTGAGGCCGCAGTCTACCAATGGAGTACTTGGCAATGTCCGTCAGTGATTGGCTAGCAGCCGCACCAAAAATGAATGTCCCAATGGCTTTGTAAATAGTGGCTATGTAGTTATTTCTGACAAACGAATTTGAGTGCAAATGGTTATAATAGACAGACAGGGCTTCTCCTATGATTATCTGAAAAACAGAGATAGATTCCAGTTACAATAGAGTAACATACCTATATCCCCTTGAAAGAAAGGCATTAGTGGTTGTCAAAAACCTTAGCTTTGTCAATAGAGGTATAGTTTCAAATTGTAACATTGTACTGATAAAGATTTTTTGGGCTGATACTGATTGCTGACCAGCCATATTGGCCAATATTGATCTGACTGCCAATATGCAGCCCAGCAGCTTGGAGAGCAGTGTCCAGCTAATAAGTCTGTTGTGGGGAAGGAGGGGAAGGGAAGGGGCAAGGGAGGCAAACTGAGGCCCCCAGGGTGAAGGAAGCAGTGGGGCTGAGGCAGGACCTAGGCTGGGGCTGCGCTCAGGTGGGGCAGGGAGGGCAGCGATTGGCTATTGGTGGGCTACAGCCACCCCAAAATTCACTGTAGCCCCCACTCCCAGTGCCACCATCATCCGGCCCAGCCTTCCCCACCCTGTGCCAGGAAGAGCCTGGCAAAGCCTCCGGTCCCAGCCTACAGTGGAAACCTGCCCTTGCCCCACACACAGTTCCAAGGAACACCCCCCCATGCCTCCCCCAGGGGTGTGCACTACAGCAGGAGCCACCCCCCCCAGCTCCATCCTGTGCCACACCCTGGCTAGGCAGTGACTGCCCGTGCCCCATCCCCACACGCCCCCTCACTGCAGAGGCCTCAATCTGCCTCCCTTACACTCCTTCCCTCCCCCATGCCCCTTCTCCCCTGACAGACTTCCCAGCTGCCAGGCTGCGTTCCTGGCCGTGTGCATGTTGTGGCTGCACGCATGCACACGGCATTTAAATCGCCAACATTATCAACTATATCAGCCAATAAAAGCCAATTGCCAATAATGTCAATTTTCCTTTTATCAGTGCCGATACGATATGGACCAATGTATCAGTGCACGTCTAATTGTATTATTAAGATATAGAAATAAGCAAACTTTTCTGGAATTCACTCAGAAGAAACAGAATTTCTAACAGTGGAACCAACATAATTTTAAGAAGCTTACATGTAAATAATTTTCTTATTCTGTCTTACACTGACTTTTAAAAAGTGGCAGTGTTAACAGAGGTCCTAAAAAGGACTAGTTTCCAAAAAGAATAAAAACATTTCCCACACTGCTGTACAGGACACATTAGTGATACATGTTATTCTACATCATGTTTCCACTCATAACCTTTTTCTAAGCATAAATTAATCAGCTGTGCCAAAAGTGTCGTGACTTCTGGGAAGTCAGAGGATTAACTGGAGGGGCTGGACCTAAATACTCAATACAGGGGAGCTAAAAAGCAAGCTCTTTGAACCTCCTATTACTTAGTTAAATGGAATCTCTAGGGGGTGAAAAAAGGCTTCCTTCAGGAAATGAAGTCTTATTAAAACAATAATGGCTCTAAAAGGAACAAGGGAGTCTGCCTAATATTCATTCTGTCCGATACAACGCAGAGCACAAAAAAGCTCAAAGATTAATTATTTTCTCACATGCTCAGAAAGCCAGCAGACTTTGTTTACCTTCCCCTCAATTCATTCTCTTGTGGAAAGTGTTTTATTATAAAAATATACAATTTTAATTTAGTCTTTATGAAAAGATATTATTCAATGAGAAGTACAAGTGCTAGATCTGAACCACAACACAGCCTACCAGAAAACCACGAAAAGACACTAGACCAGGGGTCAGCAACCCCTGGCACGTGTGCAGAGTATGGCACGCAAGGCCATTTTGCTCAGCACACCATGGCCAGTCAGCCTGGCTCTCGGTAGCTGCTGGAGCCCAGCTGCCTGCTGTCTGACCTGAGGTGCACGCGCAGTCGCTGCCAGCATGGAGCTGATGCCAGAGCTGTGGAGCCCAGCACAGTTGTTTGCAGCCTGCCCGCTGCTTGCTGCAGCTGCCCAGAGCCCAGGCTGGCTACAAACAGCTGTGCTGGGCTCCAGAGCTCAGTCACCAGCTCTGTGCTGAGAGCAGGGGAGAGACCGGGGCTGCACGGCCTCAGGCCCCTCCCCATCACCTGCTCTGACATGCAGGTGCATGCGCCGGTACGGAGCTGATGCCAGGCCTCCAAAGCCCGGCACAGCTGTTTGGAGCCTCCTGGCTGGAGGGCAGGGGCAGCAGGGCTGGGGGAGCGGGGGCTTTGGGTGGGGGCAAGGGACACACACAGGGCATCCTGCCATGTTCCTCTGCCTTCATTTTGTTTTTCTGGTATGCCGGCACTCTGGCACCTTCCAAGGTAGGCATCGTGGGGGTTTTCGGCACTCCGATCAAAAAACATTGCCTACCCGTGCACTAGACACATCCCACCAAGGTGTTCAGAATTCATGGGACACCTTTTTCTTCGATGCTAAAATAGAAAACACTGTCTAGAAATAATTTAAAGTAATGTGAATGATGCTAATTAAAAAAAAGTATATTTTGAAAGACTACGAAAAAGCAGAGCCCAAGAGCTCAATTTGTTATTTACCTCTCTGCAAAGTGATTGTATAATACTGCCGTTCTGATCTGCATGTAAATTGCAAGTGTGACATGTTACTTCTAGACCTGAAGTTTTAACTTCCGTGAGACAGAAGGTGCTTAGCTACTGCTGTAGAACTACACAGTCAAAAACCTGGGGGGAATAAATGGGTGGAGGGAAGAGGAGTCTGCCCTAATACTGTTGTATTATTTTTTTTTTGGTGGGGGGGAGGGATTGGGTGGGAGACAGAGAGAAGAAAAAAGGAATGTCACACCATCCTTCTACCACCAACAGGTGAAAGGTATTCACTATGGTATGAGCCAACTGCTCTTTCACTGCTTTAAAAAAATACTGATAAAATGGAGGTGTTCAGTTCCAAGGCCACTTTACCACCATAAAACCTGATTTTAAACTATGCCTGTATATAGGCTGTCTTCCCAAGATATTCCATTTCTATGAGTTAGTAACTTGTACATGGTTCTAACTATTCTTTGAAGTTAGATATAGGCTTACATATATTTCTGAATCTGTGCATTAATAAAAGGCTGCTTAAAGGCTTTGATCCACTGCTCACTGAAGCCAACAAGAGTATTTCCCTCTGAAGACAATGGGACAGTAAATAACAGTGTAAGAAATCTGGCTCTGAATAAAAACAGAAAGGGAAGGTCCCACAAGGACAAGAGAGCATGAAGTACTAGGTATGCTATATAGAAGCAAACAAAAAGGGTAAGTGACAATTATTTGTAGTGATAACTAGGAAAGGCTACGGTATTAAAATTGACCTTTGTCTAGTAAAAATCTGTAGCTACTTTGCTCTGTTTTAGGATTTCAAGTTCTAATCTCTGTGCCACTAAAATCCATTAAAATCAAGGGGCTATTCTTCTTTGCAAGTCAAATAGAAGTAGAGTTTTACACAGGGTTCTGAAGGTTTCAGTAACTGTTTTTTGCAAGTTGCATATAAAGAGATTTTCAAGTAGTTAGTAGGCCTGACCTTCTATGAGCACTGGTTATCAAAGGCACCTTACATTTTTCAAGCAAACACGTTATCTTATTATAGACATTATGGACATAATTTTGATGTCGTCCTGTTGATAAATTACAACCTCACTGAAGTTGGTGGAACTTTTTTGCTGGAAAAGAGAGATCATGACCAGGCACTGTTTTCCAGGTTTAGTTATTTCCTAAAACATTCAGGAAGAGAAATTAATAGACCAAAAAAGACGCCAACATTTGTTCTGACCGTTACAGTGCTTCCTTCTGCCAACAGTACCTAAATTCAGGTTCCACTCCTCAATAATTAGTAACAATAAAAAGAAATGTGCCTTTATTCAAGACTTTGACTCATTTCTGATTCACCTCGTGGTGATAACACTTGCTATTTTACAAATTTGCCAGTTTAATAGTATAGTGTTCAACCCTCTTTCTGTTCAAGTAAACATCATAAGCGTGTGCTTTTTGTTTTATTTTTTAATGCTTTATCAATAGCTAAAAGGATTTCTTACCAAGGGTCCAATCCTGAAAAAGCAAAACAGACATCCTTGACTTTAAGCCGAAAATAGCCTCATGCATAAAATGTGCTATTTGAGCTTCCCATGACCCAAGACAGGGGTGGGCAATTATTTTGGCTGGAGGCCACTTCAGGAAATTTGGTAAGCTGTTGGAGGCTGGGCAAGGGGGCTGGGGGGTGCTGCCCAGCTGGCCTAGGTCAGCACAGCAGGAGAACAATCGAGCCTATCTGGCCCAGGCCTGTCTGCCCTGCACACACTGCCAGGGGCACCAGAGCAGGCAGACGGGATCTCCATGGAAACCAGTGGGCAGGGCACACTCAGGTGGGGAGTGGGGTCCAGGAGCAGGGTAGGTGGGTGGGGCTGGGGCCAGGGCTGCAGGGTGGTGACAGTGTGGGGCCAGGGCCCAGGGCAGAGCCATGATCCGCTCCCTGCATGGCAGGACCATGCAGGGAGTGGAGCCCAGCTCTGCCCCAGGCCCCAGACCTGCACTGTGACTGCCCTGTGACCCTTGCCCCAGCTGCCACCTGCCTGTCCTGTTCCCGAACACCGTTCCCCACTCACCCACAGCTGAGCACACCCTGCTTGGGTGTCCCAGGGCTGGTCTCATTGAAAACCCTGCTTGCCCGCCTGCTCGCTCCATCTGGCACCCCCAAAAGTATATGTGGGGCAGATGGGCCAGAGTGCATGGGCAGCAGGGCTGGCAGTGGTGGAGACACTAGCAGAGGCATGTGGAAGGAGGGGACTGCTGGGAATCAGAGTCCCACTGCTGCACTGCCCCCATCCTGCCACGCTTGGGGGCAGTGGGACCAGCAGTATACACCACAGTCTGGGCTGCCTCCCATGCCTGGGCCAGGCTGGATAGAATACCTTGGCAGGCCACATCCAGTTCATGGGCCATATTTTGCCCACCCCTAGTCTAAGGTAAAGAGGCACTAGGCTATTGTTTTAATAGCAATTATGTTACAAAAGTGGCAGAGCTTTTGGATGAAGTCTTTAAACTCCAGTTAAACCACAAATTGAATTTTATGCCCATGTTATGCAGGAAGCTAAGCCAGATCATCATGTCTCCTTTTGGGGTTATTAGGCTTAAGAAATAAGAAGCCTGATAGCGCTTTCTTGATTTTAATTTATAGAGCGTCATTTAAATAATTTTTTGAAGGCAACTGTGCTACATAGAAGAAAAAATAAAACCCCAAAATGTGCCATCACAGGTATTATGGACACATCACTTAATCTATAAAAGATACTTGGAGCAAGGATCATGCTATTCTAAGACTGTTAAAAGCCTTTCATTTCATGGGAATAGACATAATCCCTGAGAATACTGAGTGACAATGACTACAAAGCATGGTCTCTCAGGGCAAATTTTATCTTAAGCTCAAATGGAGCCAGAGTAAAAACAAACTTTTCAAAAACTCCTTCTCTTTCATATCTGTAAAACAGTAAATTAGCTATTGTTTGTGATCATCTCTGGCTGACGGCCAATGTGCCACTCTTTTCAAAGGGAACATACTGCTTGTTTCCCCGCAGTGAAGTATTGCTTACCACTGGATGATAAAAACAAATAAGCTCAGACTTAAAATGTTATTATTATACTACAATCCTATAGCAGCATACTTGCACAGCAAGAATAACTCCCATATAGAAACTCAGGATGCTACTTTCTGGTTTAAATCAACCTATTTGTTTACTGCAAAAGCAGAGAGGGAGTATGGGGGGATAGCTCTGCCATGCCAAATACTAAGTCAATGGCCTGTAATCAAAACATATACCACCATCACTGATATACAGTTATTATTCTTTGGTTCAAATCAAGAGAATTCTCTAGTTCTCCTTGCCAGACGATCTCTTTTGTTACCCTAATGTCACCTGGTCTAGGGACAGTATGAATTTTCATTTTTTCTTCTTTTTTTTATATAAACAATAGAAATCAGGTTCCCCCTCCTCCCCACACCCAACCACCAGATTAAATGCAAGGAAGAAAAGTAGGTTTGAACTTACAACAATTATATCGAGAGGAACAATTATTCCTGCTAACAACTGATAAGAAATGGTGTCTTCTTTGATAGGATACTGGATGGATTCATCATTACAGAAAACGCCTCTCTGGAAGGGGGTATGCCTCGAAGTGAGAATTGCAAAAGGTAAGCCAGCTAGCAAAAGGAATAAAAATTATTACAAAGGAATATTTATAAGTTTCTCTTACATACACACACTATCCCCAAGCTTTTTCTAGGAAAGAGAAATAGATGCAAAAGAGAGGAGCAAACATGCAGCAAGTCAGATTACAGCTTTGCTTTCACACAGGCTTCTTTTTAGAGACTCTTGGTTGAAAAGACTGCCAGAGACAGGCATAAATGGGTGCGTCCAGACAAGCGCACACATGCCTCTTTGCAGTGATTCAGCTGCCTTTGAGATACTGCAAGAGGAATGTGCGGAAGCAAAAAATGTTCCCCACACAGCAAATTTGCAGCCAGAGAGCAAAATTAGACCCATCAGGGGCCAAAAAATACCCCAGGAGAAAAAAAAGGGGCAACCAGAGGCTTGGTCCTCCACAGGGATGCTCTGGTAGCCAATCAGAGCATCCCTACGGCTGGCCCTTGCCCTGGTGCTGAAGCATGCTGCCTGCCTGTGTGGGGCAGGCAGACTGCAAGCTGCAGGGACCCGGACCCAGTTTCATGCCAGGTAAGTAGAGGGTTGGGTGGCTGGAGGAATGGGGGAAGGGACCATGGGGGTGGGGGGCCTATCTGGCCCCAGGCCCTGTTCATTCCCCACTTCTTCCTGTCCCAGCACCTCCACACTCACCAGCAGTAGCAGCAGCAGTCAGGGCCACTCGGGGCTTCATGGCACAGCGCCCCCTGCACAGGGGACAGTGGGGATTGGCCCCAGCTGCCTGGCACCCATGCTGCCTCATCACGAGGGTGCGGTCTGGCTCAGCAGGGCAGCACACACCATCTCAGAGCTCTGGCCACTCACACTGAGCAGCTCCAAGCCCTGGGTGACAGCTGCAGCACCCCTGAGCTGCCAGACAACGTGTGGCACCCTGCCGAGCTGGGCCACACCTGCACAATGTGGCAGCTGCAATGCAGGTGCCAGGCAGCCAAGGCCAAGCCCCGCTGTCCCCAACTACATGGGGGGGCTGAGCGGCCCCAATCACCACCACTGCTGCTGGTAAGCTGTGGGCAGTACAGAAGGCTGGAACCAGGTGGGGGAGCTATGGGGGAGCAGGAGCCGAGAGGAGAAGCAATCAGAAGGCTGGAGCTGACTAAGGGAATCCCTGAATTGTCTCCAGCTTCCTGATCACTCCCCTGCTTGTCTCCAGCCTCCCGAGGGTGGAGACCAGCAGGAGAATGAGCAGGGATCTGGAGACCAGTGGGGTGGGGCGGGCCTAGAACCCTGCAGGCAGGGCAGCCCATGTGCTGTGGGGGGGAGGGGCTTTACCCTCTGGGGGGCAGGGAACCTAACCCTCCTAAGCAGCTCCTACACACCTACCCAAACACTGACTTGCATCCCTCCACATTCCTCCACACCCACCCACAAACCCCCTCCCCGCTTCCCACCCTCCTTCTGAAAACCCCTCAACCCCCCCATCACACACCCACCATGTGATAAAGAAACCAAAAGCAAACATTAAAACATATATTTAGGATTTATTTTATTATGATACTAGAGACACTGTTAGGCTTCCAAACTGATTTAACATTATAAATATAGCAATAAAACATTGTCTATCTAATCAATCCCTCTCTCTTTCTCTTTTGTTTTAAATTGTGGAAGAAAGTGGATTTTGGGGTATTTGAAAAAGTGAATTTGGGATACTGGTTCAGTAGTCAATTTGGCACAAGGGGTAGCGTCCCCAGATACTAATTGCCCAAGCTGCAGAAGCTCCTGTTTATTTGTGACATTCAAATACCATGGGTCCTAAGGCCCACCCAGCTAACTGGGAGCCCCTATTGTATGGGGGCTAATGGGTGAATGCGATGATGGGTGAATGCGACGAAGCCAAAAAACAGGACAGGAGTGATGTGAGGGTCAAAGAGTCAAAATAAGAAAATGTGTGGGCCTGAGGGAGACACCAAGCAAAGCCCTTCAGGCCACACCCACCAGTCCTCAAAGGCATTCAAGAAGCCGGTGGACACCACCCACTGGTGCTCTGCCTGGAAATGTGCACAGAGAAGTGAGAGGAAAGCAGCCCCGCAGTCTCTGGGCACCTTCCTGGCCAGAACCTTCTTCCTGGTCAAGTACAGGGCCCACTTGGCCAGGGCCAGGAGAAAGCTGACCAGGAGTTCCTGACATTTGGTAAAGCCACATATGGGGTGAACAAAACCAAAAAGGTAGGGGAGGAGCCAGGCAGGGTTATTTTGCCCCAAGTGGCACAATTTGCTCCACAACAAAGTGCATGTCCGGGCATGTGTGCTAAGGCAAAAAGCCCTGGCTCAAATTTGCACCACTTCTATTTCAGCTGCTGCAAGCACACATGCTTGCATGCATGGACGTGCCCAATGAGGGTGAAGAGAAAGAGGCAAAATTTCATTCCTCTTTCACCCATATGAAACAGATTCTGAAAATAATTAATCAAAAACAATTAATCTAAACCGTTTTGTGGCAGCCAGTGAAACGCTCACCCTGCCTCTTCTGATATAATTATTCACCACCGCATCATATAAGCCATGACTGCCTCTTATAGATTCTGGCCAGTTCCCTAACTCCATAAGGTGCACACCAAGTTCCATTGAATTTACTTTCCCTTAATTCAGGGAAGCAGAATATGGAAGTGATGCTCTTATGCTCATATGCATGCTTTCTCCAGTTCATGCATACTGGACAACCCCCAGAACATGGTCACTGTTTGTGTCATAAAACACCAGACATGGATTTTTTTGAATACTTCTGTTCATCCTAATTAATGCAGGATATGAAGAACCTGTCTGAACAAACAACAGAGTGTGTCAAGGTTTGGAGTGTCTCATCTCTAATCTAATAACCATTTTGCACCAAGATATTAGTTCTCTAATCAACTGTCTGTACAAGAGCTCAAGATGGGGATAAGAAAGGTTGTTTTTACAAACTAAGCCCCGATTTTGGTCACCAGATACAATACAACTTATTTTTTCACAAAAATTGTGAAAAAATAAACCTCCTAAGAGTGGTCTGTATTGGGATTAGGAGAAAGAGGAAAGAAAAAGAGAGAGACCGAGCAGTGTGATGGAAAAGAAAGATGAAACTAACAGTCATGACTAATGAAAATTTGGGCATAAATATCATACAAGAGCCTAGCTACTACCTAGCAGACAGGGAGAGAGTTCTTCACTCTGTACTCCATTGTTGGGACACGCTGCTCAACACAAAGGCTCAAAAGATGTAGTCTGATGTAGAGCAAACCAGCAAATCATGTCAGGAGCAATCCTGCCTATCACCCATTTGCCACAGAGGAAGGAATGGGGGCAAAGAACTTACAAGAAATGACAGGCTCGCTTAAAAAAACAAAAAAAAATAAAAGCTTACTAAGAATAAAATGCTGGCTCCCCAGAAGAAGCCAGCAGTCTTCATAGCACTACAGACCAGCCATACAGCCTGCCAGGGAGGAGGGGGAAGTTGGGGGGCAGGGAACGGACTGCTGGCACAAAGGGCTGCTGACAAGATTACTACCCCCATTACCCCCACCATCCTTTGTCGTTGATTGGATGAGCGGGCTGACTGTCATGCAGCTGCGCCCCTCTCTACCAATCAGTGGCAAGGGGCAGGGCAATATGATGGACAGATCTCACAACCAATCAGTGGTGAGGGGTGGGGCCACTGGGTCACCTTAGTCAATCAAAGGCATGGGGGCCCCACTATGGTCAGGCCATGAAAACAGTGGCCAGCCCTGGGATTTGCCTGCAAAATTGGCTGACCACCTCCTTGACTAAGGTAGACCCCAAGATCAGTGTTTCCCAAACTGTGAGTCATGACCCCAAATGGGGTTGCAACATCAACTTCCCTGCCTCAGACTCTTCAGCCTGAAAAAGAGAAGGCTGAGAAGGGACTTGGTAGCAGCTTACCACAACATCAGGGGAGTACATCATGGGCTCAGTGAACAGCTGTTTACCAGGGCACCCCTGGTGAAGACCAGGAGTTATGGCCACAAACTCCTGGAAGACTGTTTCAACATTAAGAAAAACGTCACAGTCAGTGTCCAAACTGTGGAATAAGCTCCCTCCAGGGTGGTGAAATCACCTACTCTGCAAATCTGAAAACTGGATGGTCGCCTTGTTGGGGTCACCTGACCCCAGTTGTCTTTCCTGCTTGGTGCAGGGGGCTGGAGGTTCCTTCCAGCCTTACAATCTATGAATCAGACGGGGTCGTGACAAACAGGGATCTGGGGGGCACAGTGGGATGTGGGGCTGTAGCCAAGTTGGACCAGCTCTAGGCAGGAGCTGCCTCTGTGGCCCAGTGGGCAGGACCTGGCCTGGGAGGGAGTACTGTGCCTCCACAGCAGAGATCCAAGGGTGAATTGTGCCCCTGCGGCTGCCGGGCAGGCAAGGGGGCCTCAGTTTGGTAGCCACAATGGCGCAGTGCTCCCTTCCACACCAGGTCCCTTCTGCTGGGCCACAGAGCCCCCAGGAAGAGGGCAATGGCAGGGGAACCCCAAACCCACAGTAGGCAGCCCACATCCTCCCCGCAACAGGCTCCACTCTGATCATGCTGCCTGCGAGGGAGGGGATGGGGGAACCAAGCTCAATGCTCCACCACAGCCACAGCAGCAGTTGGCTCCCATAGGTGGCAGCCAGGGCTTAAGTGCTGCTGTGGGGGGTAAGGGGCTGTGAGCCCTGCCCCTGGGGGTGTGGAGGGCTGCAGGCTGGGAGTGATGGGCACTTGCAGGGCCACGGGACTGTGAGTGGGAAGTAAGGGCCATGAGGGAGGGGTGGAAGGCTGCAAGGTGGGAGTGAAGGGACATGTTGAAGGGACATGTTGGGGAAATAGGGTCATATATAGGGTCATGCTGAGGAAAAGTTCAGGAAGCACTGCCCTAGATGTACTATATTTGAACTTCAGCAAGGCTTTTGGTAATGTCCCAATGGGCCTACTCATAAACAAATTGGAGAAATTCAAGCTAGACAAAACTAATATAAAATGGATAAATAACTGGGTCAATAGCCGCAAGCAAAGGTTAACTAAAATGGAGCCATGTCTGAATGGCTGGAGGTGTCAAGTGGAGTCTCACAGGAGTCTGTCATGAAGGACTCATTGGTCAGATCCAAACATACAGGCATGTGTGGTTTGTGGTACAGCAAACGTCTTTGTGGGGGCAGCTGTAGGCTGGAAACAATCTATTGGTGAGCCAAATCGAGCTGCAGGCCACAATTTTGCCCACCCCTGCCGTAGACTGTATTGAGTCTGTAGTCCACCAAAATTCCTAGGTCCTGCTCTGCACTGCTCGCAACTTGTTGAATGGAAGAGAGAAAGAGTGTTTGTTTTTAATTATTCTTCCTGAGGTGCAGTGCCTTGCATCTGTGAACACTGAACTTGAGCCTGTTAGCTCAAACCCAGCTTTCTAATTTGTTAAAATTCTTCAGAATTGTGCTCCTTGTCCTCCAGTATGTTTGCAGTCCTTCCCAGTTTCATGTCATTTGCAATTTTGCTCAAGGAGCTCTCTATTCCAGCTTCCAGATCATTAATAAACACGTTCAACAGCACAACAGTATTAGGGGCTAATTTTATTAACAGGTGAAAGGCTTACCTCCAAAGCATCAGGCATTTTTAAAGCTTTCAAGTAAGAAAAGAAAAACAACTGCATATGTACTTACTGTAATACATAGCCATTACCAAGCTGTCTCAGTCAGATTCTCCCATCACCATTGCCAGCTTTAAAAATGCACCTCCCTCACAAAAATCTGACTAGTTGCTAAACAATAGCAGCCTCCCTGTTGTCAGTTTTCAGCTGTTAGTGATCAGCTAGACTTACTTGGAGCCCTAGGAAATACGAAGTATAGTGCTACATCACAACCTTAACTCAAAAATCCCCAGATGTGGCAATAAACTGTGCTCCAAACAGATTCTTCCAAGATACCAGAGAACTTTTTTCCCCTCCTAAAATGTGTTAAGTTCAAGATCACAAAAAATAAGAAACCTCCCTATGCACTTGGGTCTTACCTATATGTCTATTCCACCTTCCATTATGAGGTACCATTTGTTCCTCCAATGGAGGAGATACTATTTGTTAATTTCCTCCATAACCCTCCCTGTTGTCTTCACTATCATAGCTTATGCCTGAATACCTTCCAAGGGACCCTCCCAAGCTATTCCTTCCTCTAGGGAAAAGATTTTTTCAACAAGGCTTATGCAAAACTAGGCAATTGTAGTTGAATTATTTCTTGTAGGGCACAGTTCTCAACTTACTTAAATTTAGGGTACCCCTTAGAAAATGATGGTTCTTCGCTTTCAGCATTTTTTTAATACAGTAAACTACAGCAATTCTGCTGCTGCAAAAACTCAGAAAGACAGGCCAGAATGCTTTTGACCAGATTCCTACATGAAATCTCTGAGTTCATCTTGTGAATTGTGTGTAGGTGTTTGCACACATAATAATACTAATATTGCTCTCTGGTTGAGAATCACTATTTTAAGTCAGTCATGTCTTTGCCCCATCATTAGGCTTTGCCCTTTGTTGAATGGCTTGTTAACCTTATTGATATTGCACTTTTTCCTGTTCCTCTTTAGAAGGACTCATTGGCCAGATCCAGATGTGCAGGCACGTGTGATTTGTGGCACCACAAACCACATGTCCAGAAAAAGTGCCCCACACTGCTAATTTGCAGTGAGGGGACAAAATTTGCTACCAGGAAATCCCAGTAGGAGAAAGGGGAAAAAAAGCCATAAAAAATGGTGCATACCACAAAAGCATGCACCAGCAAACAGAGAGGCTTAGTCCTCCCAGGAGATGGTCTGGCTGCCAGCCAGTGTTTCCCCTCCTCTAGTTCTACCCTGGCTCCTCCAGCATGCTGGCAGTTAGGAAAGCTGGGGAAAACAGCCATTTCACTGAAGTGAGGCATTTTGCCCTGCACCAAAGCACATGTGCAGAGGCATAAGGAGTGGCAAAATGTAGCAGCACAAATTTTTTGCCACTGCAGGCGCACACCCCTGCATGTGAGGATGAGCCCTTTGTGCCCTACCTGAAATTGGAGCAGATTCAGACACTTGGCCCAAGAGCCCTATTCAGACCAGCCACAGAGCTTTTGGGTCTATCCATATACCTAGGTATTTATGTGTATAAGCATCAGCAAGACTTAAGTTGTTCTTTGGTATGCTTCCTCTATATGCCATGCAATATGGATATTTAGGAAGCACTGGGATATTATTTTAAACAAATTGATAGTAAAGAGAAAGGCAGTGATAGGGCAGTATGAAAGTCCATAATAAACGGAGTGCTAGTGTCCAAGTTAGCTAGCCAAACTATGGAGTAATATGTTCCAGTCAACATCGTGAGGCATGTGTTAAAGTCTGTATCTGAAAGTCGTTTAGTTTTTAACAGCTGATTTTTACAGCCATTGAGAAAAAAACTTTTTGATTTACTTTTAATTCTTAAAACATGGTAATGCCAAAAAAAGAGCTGTATAGTGACCTCTTCTGGGAAAAGTAATTACTTTATTTTGATTTGATATTTGTAATTGTCATCCATTTTTTCTTGCAGTGTTGCTCCCTATTTTTTCTTGCAGTGTTGCTCCCTTTGGCTTCTTTCAGCATAGGAAGGAGACATGCTTTATAAATACTGGAACAGAAGTTTGATTTTTGAAAGCCAAGTGTGTAGTCAGTTAAAGATGTGAGAAACTGCAATTGTAATTTAAATATTATAACACTGCAAGCTTACATCCAATTAGTTCTCTACCTTTTCCTGCATCAGGCTACCTAACTAAAAGAAATACAGTACTATCATAATCAGCACAGTTTTTATTAGCTGATACAGTTTTTGATGAGACACGCATTTTCCATCAACATAATTTCCTGCCAAATGTTTGGCAACTAGTTGGAAGATTTAATTTCCTCCTGTTTATAAAATGGCTGGGCAGACCTAGATGCAAAGCTTAAGTTGGTTTTAAAAAGAGAATGGAAAGAGGACTAAAGATCCAGTAGAGAAGCAAAGTTTTAATCATAGACAGGAATTGATCCTACTACTTTCTGGGACAAGTATGTACTCAGAAAGGTTATGAACCCCTAAACTTTACTTTAGGCATGCAGTGATCTACCCCTACTAAAAAATGTTATCAATGGAGCACTTATAAGAAGCTACTTGGACTCTAAAAGGTGCTTGTTTCTAAAGAGCATCCCTAGGAGGAACTAGGAATAATGGGTACAAACTAGTGGAGAACAGATTTAGGTTAGACATTAGGAAGAATTTTTTTTACAGTAAGGGTGGCCAGAATCTGGAATGGGCTTCCAAGAGAGGTAGTACTGTCACCTAACTTGGAGGTCTTCAAGAAGAGGCTTGATAGTCACCTGGCTAGGGTCATCTTTCCTGCTAGGGGCAGGGGGTTGGACATGATGCTCCTTTATGGTCCCTTCCAACTCTACAATCTATCAATCTATGATAACTGAATTACTAAATTTGAATACAGGTACTCTCGTACATTGGTGCCTGCATGCAAGTATCCACACAGCCCAAACAATAGGAAGTCAGGGAAATAAAACAACTGAAGTTTGAATCCTAAGCATTAAAGTGCTGGGGGGGGGGGGGAAACAAACAGCAGGGACTGCATTTGTTTCTAAGCATGACCTCCGATGGTTTTTTTTGGGGTGGGGGCGGTCCCCAGGCTTTAAATTCCTTTTGTTGTGGCCTGGAAAAATCAAATGCTACCAATATATGTTAGTGCCTGCTATAGCGGGAATGTTTCATTAAACACTAACCCAAAAGAAGGGCTGCAATTTTAGAGATTATTTTGATAAAAAGACATTTTTCTATAACTGGCTCGTTAAAAAAGATGGGTTCAAGTGATCATAAATTGTACTGGAAGAACAACAGACATAGGTCTCAAACATTTTAGTTGCATAAGGGAAGGGGCGACAGGGGAGGCAAGCTTGGCAACTAGTTAAAAGTCAGCTGGACTGAGGAGTTTAGTGAGCTCTTGAATTGGGGGAGTGTTTGGGGAATCTTCTGAGGGTTGTTTGTTTATTGTAAACTGCTCTGCGCTTTTTGAATAGAGCAGGATATAATCCGATACATGAGAAGCAAGGCTTTAGAATGCATTATAAAAGGAAAAAAAAGACATGGTGGTAAGTGAGGGAAAAAAAGGATAACATTTAATATTGGTTTATGAGAGGAAGATTGTGTTACACCAATCTTTGATAACATAATGGACTTTCTAGATAAAGAAAATGCAGATGATCTAATATGGACTTCAGTATAGCATTTGATATGGTGCACACTGACCCCAGTAGAGTGACAGCAAATAAATATAGCCAGATGAATTATCAAAGTGCTTAACTGTATCATGCTGTGTGCCAAGGCAGAAGAGCAATTGAGAATAAGTACAGAGCCAAAATGGTGACTCACATGAGGACTGAAGAACAGAAGAGAGTCTGTAAAAGGAACAGTCCTGAACACAGGCTTCTAGAGCCCTAAAAGGCTAATTTTTTGCTCACTACACAAGTTAGGACTCAAAAGGCATTTTCCTTCAAGGATCCCTCTCTCTCTCAAAGCACTAAGCCAGACACAGCTCCTCACTACAAAACAGGATAGGGGGTGGGAGGCACTTGGAAGGGATCATCTAGCTCTAGTTCTTCCCATGTTCAGGAACACATACTGAGTTGGGGTTGCATGGTATACAACTAACCAGGCAACACTTTTTACTTTAGTACAATTTCTTGACTCGACTCAATTCCTTTAGACTCCTAGAAGAGAGCTCCATCTGCTACTAGTGGCCACATCCCTATAATCTGTGCCGAGGGACAATCCAGAAACTTTGGTTTTTAAACGGATTCGAAAGGTGATGTGTAACAACTTCTACAGTGGGTCCAAGAGCAAGACTGCCTGCCAGATCTACAATGTCAAAAGCATGCATCCCAGCACAGCTACAGAGCAAGTGTCTGCTGGCACCAGCTGCTACTCCTTTTCACTACAGTACCAGAGAGTCAGATGCATGCTGCTTACAGTCAAAAGCAACAGCTAACTTAGTAAGTAGCCACTAGCAAAGAGTGTATTGAAGGAGGAAATAAAGAATCTTATCAAGGTAAATTTAAGGACCTTTGTTTTGGGGGTTTTGTTTTTTTGGGGTGAGGGGTTGTTTTTAAGACTGGTTTTGGAAAAAAAAAAAATCTTGCAAGAAATTCTGAAAGACTCCTGTGTTCTTTTTTGAGTCCAAAAGGCTTAGGTCTTCAACAGCAGCTCCGGGGGGGGGGGGGCAGGCATGTACATGCACAGACCATCAGGCCTCATCATTCTGGGCTGTGCTGAGAGGCCTTGAAGTTTACAACCCACAATCTCCTCACAGTTTAACTGAGAGAACAGGCACGTGGAGGTTTAATTAGGACTTTGTCCAGTATACCATCAAAACCCATTTAGGTTTTAAGAAAACAGATGTCTAAATGTTCTGTCTAGACTGGAAATTTGTCCCAAATTATAGTTATGCACAACCAGCCCCAGATGGAGACCAAGGGTGTCAAACTCATGTAATCCTCCCAGGCAAGATCTGGACCCAGCAGTGAGGTAAATAGCAGAGACATGCACCTCCCTCCACTCCCACCCAAACATTAGCCTTCCAAAAATCAGAATACGCATCTTAAGCAGGGAACTGGTTTTCTACTTGTAACAGCAGCACAGAGATGCTGTAAAATGGCTGCTGGTTCTTTTTATTCTCTTCCCTCTAGCAGCTGCATAGATGGAGGGGCAGAGTTAAGCAGAGGCAGATCCAAAAGGGCCAAAATGGACAGTGGTACAGTCATGCCCAGCTTTGATTCCTGCTCCACCCCAAGCTTAATAAACCAATCACCAGCCAACTGTTGTGGCATTTTTATGCAGGTAGTTGAAGGAGTCAACCAACTTCATGGCTCATTATAATCTACCCAATTCCTGCTCCACAGGTGTTTGTGACCTTTTAAATCTTAATAAATAAAGCTATCCTTTCATTGGCAAATGTTGCTGTCTGTTAGGAGAGAGACCAGAAGAAGCGTTTTCAAATCTTTTCAAAATCCTATATCTGCTTGTGGAGTCGTCTTCAGCAGTTTTAGATTTTGGCTGAGAAGGCAAGAGAAAGTGGCAATTCAGCAGTAAAAGGGTTAAAAAACTGTAGCTTTTACTAAGGAAAAAGGAAGGCAACAGAGCTAAAGATTAGGTTCTTTTCCTATTCTATGTGGCCATAACTCTTTCAAGATGTGTGATAGATGCAAAAATGGTAGCATATCCCATTCCTACCAGCAGAAGCTAGCCTCTCTCAAGTCCCCTATAGAGCTTTCTATCATTCCCACTCTTTCATGTGCCAGTTGGGATGAGTAACATTTATTTTAGTATTCTAGTATCCATGTTTCCTCAGTCAGGTTCTGCTGCAAGTCTCATTCTACAGCCTTATTCCAGCCATAAAGCTCTGCTTATACAGATTGTTGCAGAAATAAAATTCCAAATAAGTGGTAACACCATGTGAACCTGGAAGTTCTGCAGACCACCAAACAGGAATTTGTGGCATGGAAGGAAATCTGGAAAGTGGGATGCAGCATTCTCAAACCCCGCCCCCCCCAATGGTAAACCTGCAGCTAGGATACAGCACAGATGCTAAGGCAAGAGCAAATCGGAAACTTAACTGGAAAGATAAACCATAAAAATACTGCATCAACTAACATACATCTAGGAAAGAAAAAAAAATCCACAGCATTCCTTTTTTAAGGGGAACAAATGGCTCAAGGGGTAGAATACAGAGGAGTGGGAAGGAAATGTGTGAGTATATATTCCTGATGTGCATTCTGTTCTTCCTCAAAGCTGTGCCTCAGAAGTGAGACAGATACAAATATTCACACAGGAATAAAAGGCATCAGGTAGGTGGTGGGAGTATACTCAAAGTGCCTGTAGAACTACAGCGACCCAGACACCATCAAGCTGTACCAGCCTGCAGCATGCAATCCCATTTTTATATAATGGGGACTGGAAGCAGTGTCTTCAGTTTACTCAACTTGCATCAAAGCTAGTAACCAAGTAACTCAATGAGGAGTTAAACTGCTTTCCTAACACTCAGGAATGTGTGTTAGGGCCTTGTTGATATATACGCAAGTTATAACAAGGAAAGCTTTCTTAGCCATGACTCCATCCTCTGCCACCACATGTATTCCTTGCAGCATCTGCTTCCACTTTTGTGCCATTGTCTTTAAACAGTATTCTCTGGGAGTATATCTTATAGTTTCATAGTTGGTAGAGTCAGAAGGGACCTGAGCAGATCATCCAGTCCAACCCCCTACCATGGTAGGAAAGACTACTGGGGTCCAAAGGCCCCAGCAAGGTGCTTGTCTAGCCTCCTCTTAAAGACCCCCAGGGTGGGAGCCAGCACCACTTCACTTGGAAGTTGGTTCTAGATCCTAACTGCCCTGACAGTGAAGTAGCGCCTCCTGATATCTAATCTGAATCTACCCTCTGCCAGCTTGCGACTGTTATTTCTAGTCACTCCTTGTAGTGCTCAGGGGAACAGAGACTCCCCCAATGCCCGCTGGTCCGCCCCTGACTAGTTTGTAATAGGCCACTAGATTCCCCCTCAGCCTTCTCTTGTGGAGGCTGAACAGGTTCAGGTCCCATAGCCTCTCTTCATAGGGCCTGCCCTGCTGCCCCGATCATGTGAGTGGCCCTTCTCTGGACCCTCTCCATGTTGTCCACATCCCTCTTGAAGTGTGACACCCAGAACTGGACGCATTTCTCCAGCTGCGGCCTGACCAGTGCCGCATAGAGGGGGAG
>NW_017728909.1:35809038-35811118 GCF_001723895.1 Crocodylus porosus
TGTCACATGTCTTCTTTCATCAGTTCTCGCAGTATGCCTGCCCATTTCATTCTCTGTTCTCTTATCGTGCCCAAGGTATCAGGTCTTCTGTAGAGGTCCACAAGTTCTTAATTATGTTTTTTCCTCCATTTTCCATTTTCTTGTACTGCACCAGATATTTTTTTTTGCACTTTTTTTTCAAATAATTTCAGCCTTTTTCCATTTGCCTTTGTCAGCATCTAGGATTCACATCCACAAAAATGGACAGGTTGAATAATGGTATTATAAAAGCTGGATTTTAAGATTTCTTAAGATTTCTTTGAGCCTGGATAAAATAATGGCATCAACAGGCATATATTAATACTATAAATTGCCTTGATTTCTTCAGTTATATGAGATTGTCCTCAGTGATCAGTGTTTTTGGATATTTAGATTTTTCTACCTTTGCCACATCATTCCCTATCCTTATCTACCTGTATTCTTGAACTTTATTTCTGGATGCAATCAGGTATTACTCTCACCAATATTGATAGCAAGCCCAATTTCTTTGGTATGTCCCTCTATGATCTCTGTACTCTTTTGTACCGTTTCCATTTCATCTCCTACTATGCATTCATTGTCTGCATATGCAAAAACCTGGTAGAGTCCATTTAGCTACAGACAACCTCAACAGCTTTTATGGATTTTCTCAACATCAAACTGAAAGTATCAATAAGAGTGAACCCCCCTTGTCTGAGCCTGCTATTGATTTCCAGTAACCTCCAGGACCTTCTCTGCACTACTGCAGTCTGGTCTTCCACCCTAGATTTCTATTGGGCCTGATGGCATTTCCTCTGTTCTCAGGTAACTCTTTGATCCATCAATACACATCTTAGTATGGTGTACCAGATTCCTGGGCATTCCAAACCCCACCATGACTGACCAAAGTGACTCTCTTCTAGTACTGTACAATCATAAGCTTTAAGGAAGTCTATGTAAACCCTGATGTACATCTTTCACAATTTCTCCATTTCTTTTCCAGCAGCAAGTCTCATTCAGAGCACCTGATCACCTGTTGATGCATCTCTTGAGCCCACCCTGGTAATCTCCCACAATTTCTTGAAAATATAGGAGAAGTTGGTTTACCAGCTGAGAAAAAGAAAAAAATATATATATATTTTGTATGCTGTGCATAGTAAAGGAGATGCCCAGCAGAAGCAGAAGCAGCAGAAATTTGTTACCATATTTCCGTGCATAAATTGCACTCCAATTTCTAGTAGCTGGGGTTTTGTTTTTTGGGGGATATTTTTTTTTTGGGGGGGGGGGGGGAAGAGGTGTATGGTGTATGCAAGAAAATATGGTAGCTTGGCTTGCTGTTATTGAAAATTAGCTGACCTCCAGTTTAGAATTTAGTGCGGCACACATGGCTTACCTCTCCATAACAAAAGGAATGAACAAAGGCTTTTTGATTTAGACATACTGAAGCTGATCTACAGGAAGTATTGTTTTAATAAGTGCACAATATGTAAACAATAGTCTGCTGAACTATTCCCACTGTGCACCATTGAGGCCACAGTGTTTTTGGTTGGTTTTTTTAATTATATTAATAATGCAATTTTATATAGACTGATATAATGAGAGCATTTAAGACTAAAAGGCAATATCTCTTTGAGCCATAAAGACAAATAGTACTGGCAAACTTAGCAAGAAACTTTCATAGATATCCTTAATCAAGTTTCTAATTCCTGCTTCAGGCCGATCTGATCCCTTGCCACTGTCGGAATTTTAAAAAAGTACACACAAACTGGATTGACCACTAGATCAGATCCGAAAGGAGCACAAACCAGCCAGACCAGTAAATTTTGGCTGCACTCTTCAGTGGGCCCATGCATGAAACAAAGTGGCTGTAAACCTTAAAATCATAAGAAATAGCAACTTCCCTGCAATTTCACCTTCTAAACAAAAGGAAATTCATTGCATTTGCAAAAGAATTAATCCTACATCCAACACTGGCCCACAAGCCCCATTATTTTATGGAGCTGGGAGTGGTATTTCCAGAACAGTTGCAACCCATCTCCAAATTTACTTACCCAGTAGTTTTTGGTAGGTAAGGATAAGTTTA
>NW_017728909.1:35811273-35817398 GCF_001723895.1 Crocodylus porosus
AAAAAAAAAAAAACAAAAAAAAAACCACACACACAAAGACTGTTTTACTGAATTGATATTTCAAAACAACAACTGTTGGATTATTAAACTCCCTACATTTCCCAGGATGTTTTTCATATGACTATAAACGTTCCAAAAGATAAGATGACCAAAGTTCCACTTGATTACCCTTGTAAAAGGAAGAATTTACCTGTTAAATATCGTATACAGGTTTGTACTTAGAAAGGGTTTACACTAATAATTAACCTTCTACAAATGATCATGTTAGTGAATGGACAAAGAAAGCTATCAGAGAAGGATACATTACAAAATGCATGTAATAAGTTATTTATAGAGTAATCAAAATAAGCAAGCTTAAATAATGCCGACAGATGAGAAAATGTGTACTGACGTGTCTGCAACTAAAATGAAGTCTTAGTAAGAAAAGGCTTCACTAACGCACTGTGCCGTAAGTCTTCGCCAAGACAACTGGAGTATCATTTAAAAAGAAGAAGAACACACCCCAAAACTCCAGTTTTAAGGAATCAGACTAAGCAGTTACAGTGTAAAAACACAGCATGTTGTACGTGTGTTTTACAGAGAGAACTCTCCACCTCTTCCATGGCAGTTACAAGTGTCTTCTCTCAGAATGAGGCAGCTGTCCACAGATCTCTGACAAAAGCCTCCAAAGCATGTACCATAACAGTTTGCTGGAATCAGTATCATTTTCAGAAAGGTCTCCCTTTACCACTAGGTATTAGTCTCAGTGATACACGCATGTTGAAGTTGGCACAGGAACAAAGAGCAGCGAGTAACTTATGAAACCAATATGCCAGTTGGAGACCAGACTTTGCCAAATTAAATGAGCATTTGTATTTCAGAGCATAAGACAATACACACAAGGCATGGCCACCCACACGTGGAACATTTTGTGTGTCCTTCTGTACTCGTCAAGGTAAGGAAATGTTTACCACACTGCGAAACCTTCACTACATCAAGCTACCCAAACCACAAGCAACAAAAAGCCCACAAAAGTTGCAAGTCACTAAGATACACGCTGTTCAAATATACCACTGAAGTGCTCAGATGAAAATCTCATGCTGGCAAGCCACTTAATGCTATTTTGCCAGTTCTCTTATAAAAATAATTGTGAGCAATACAGTTGGGTGGGGGCAGGGACTGTCAGTCTTATGAAGCTCTAGCATTAACCAAATCTCAGTCCTGTAGCTACAGGGGGACACACTCATACCTCCCAGGCTGGTGACATTTCCTGGGCTAGAGTAAGAAATCGAGGACGCACTTCCAAGACCCCTAGCAGCAGGAACCAAAATAGACCGCACACAGGACTTCTATAAAAGGACAGACCAATACATGCAGTTGAGAGATCAAAATGGGTTAGAGTCCAACTCATGAGTTTCTCACATGCAAGGTTGCCAACACTATTTGAATATAACCTTTTTGTATTTAAAGAGGAAAAAAAAATGTTTTAGGTGTTATTAAAAAGAGAGAGTTCACAGCATGCTATTATTTATTTGTTTTATTCCTGGCTTATAAGATACCCTGCAAAACTACTTGTATCCAGGTAAAAGAAGTAGTCATGAAGAGAAAACCCCCAAGCAGCTAACTTCCTTAAGAATATTAGAACCAGGTCTCTGAAAAGGGAATGACTAATATCAAAAATCTTTCAAGAGCCTTATTTTTATGGCCCCAGGCTTCAGAAGTTCTTGCAACTTCCCTTTCAAAAAGCAAGGGGGAAGGAGGTGGGGTGGCAGGAACTGTACCCAAGGAGTACAAATACTCTTGCATACAGTAGGAATACAATACTAGGAAAATAAAACTAATTAAACAATCCCATGCAGGAGCTATGGCAAGCATATTCTTACTCTTACTGTTGAGGAGTTCTGGTAGACATCCATAGTCTTAACACCAGTTTAAAAGCCTTCAAAAAATGATGGTGGGGGCGCTTTAAACTAGGTTTTGAACAAGATTTAAAGCACCCCTGCCACCATTCTGAAGTGCATGAATGCCAAATATACATGACACTGAGGTTAAGTGAGTTTACTCCAATGCATGCCAATTAGCACACATTGGACACGTGTGTAGATGCCCAAGGAATCTGAATATCATTTACAAAATAGTCCTTTCGAGGCTAAAATTTCATGATTCAACAGTAAATTCTGCTTCGTTTCTAACTCTACCCTACGCAATAGGCTCCATACTTTTTGGTTTTTTGGGTTTTTTTGCAGACTCCGTGCTTTTTCTCTCAAGCTCACCTGAAAAAAGTCACAGTTTCTGCAAAAAAATTCCAATTGCGATTTCAGTAGGTCCCAATATACCACAACACAGTCCCAATCTTGCCTGCTCCTTCCAGGTGTATCGTAAGTTAGAAACTTGGGTATGTTCCAACACCACTTTTTCTTTTTTTAAATGGTGGTAGAAGCACCAAGGCAAAAATGCTTTTGTTCTCCCCTCTAACTCGATCATGAAGTACTTGGTGTATAGTTTTTCTCCAAATATACCTACCCAAAGTGTTTGTTACTGAATTCATCCTTAAGAGACCCTCCTTTTACAATTCAACATTTAGCTTCACTTGTTGCTGTTGGCTTTGACACAAACTAATGGTACAAACTAATCCTTAAAAGGAGTAGCAGTGTCAGGTGCACCAAGACCGTCAAAGCAGTTTTTCTGATCTGGTCAACAGCAGCAATCCACTGCATTTTACAGCCACAGTGACTGCAATACCAGAGGCAAGCAATTTTTAAGTCATCATAGTATGGTATATGTTTGAGTTTGTTTTACCCTCCATTATGGGCCAGATCCAAAACCAATGTAAGGAAGAGAAGCTTACTGCTTCTGCTTAGTGTTAGCAGGAAGCACGTTATTGTTAAGTTTCACTGGACCAAAAAAAAAAGGATTGGACAGATTCTTGGACAAAAGGTACCTCAGTAGCTACTGACTGCGAGTTAGGGATACAGCAGATTAGAACTTCCTAGATCTTAAACAACGTAGGTTGCAAGTGAGAAGGGGACAGTGGAAAGAAACCCTGATCATACTCAGTTTACTATGCCCTTTCAGCATCCCCTTTCTGTCACTATGTAACACCAATATTGGGCAAGATGCACCACCTATGGTCTGACACAGGAAGTGGCAACTGGCATGTTCTTATTGAGAACTAGAGGCACTTGGATGCTTGAGTCCCCAACTGAAGACAGCACAACTGCCAAACCCTGACATATGCTAGAACACATTGTTGAATAGGTGCCACAGAGGCAGAAATAGTACAGCCATTTTAAATTTTACATTCAGCTCTTGTGTATGCTTTGTTTTCTTCCCTCCCTCCCCCACAAATTACCTTTTACTCTATGCTGCAGTTCAATTCGGACCACAACAAGAACTGCAGAGTCAACATAGCAGTCCTGTTCCATTTTACTCATCCTGGTAAGAGGGGGATAAGTCCATACAGGAGGGCAGACCTTACAAGTGGCAGGTGTCTAATCTTATGCAGACAGACTCCCTCATAAGAGATACTCTGCTCTCTTAAGTAAATATCTACAAAAATTAAGTATCTGATCACAGTTTACTATATAAAGGAGGAAGTACATTTATGACAGGATATAGTTAATGATAAATGTAGTTCCATATGGTCAATTAAGTGGAATAATCCTCTATTTACAATGGCCAATAAGCCAGACTCCACTAGTGAACCAGTTTTGCAGCCAGACCCAACATTTTCCAATGTCAGTGGACTTGAGGGCCATCATCCCGCTCTCTAGCAGCTGCAATTTTCAGCATTTATCAATGTCATAGATCACAAATGGATGGAGTTCACACTTAGGCAATTTGCAGATGACATCAAGTTGGGTGGATCTGCAAAACCACTGGAGGGTAGGCTAGGAACCAGAATGACCTGGATAGACTAGAGAAGTGGTCTGCAATCAATCATATGAGAGTCAAAAACAAGTGCAACGTCCTGCACATGCAACAGACAACTGCAGGAACAAACAGGAAATGAGGACTGTGGCTAGGTAGCAGTACTACAGAGAAGAAGGACTTATAGTTTACTGTTACTCATAAGCTGAATATAAACCAACAGCATGCTCTTGTTGCAAAAGCCAAACAGCATACTGGGTTGTAACAGCAAGAAAAACACTTGCAAATTAAGGGACTTGATTCAGCTGCTCTACTCAGTGCGGTGGAAGCCTTACCTGGAGTACTGTCCAGTTCTGGACCCCACACTCCAATAATATGTGGGAAAATTTGAAAGAGTCCAGCACACACACAAAAAAAATAAATAAAAATATCAGGGAGGAAAGGCTTAAGGAGGAAAGGCTGAAAGAACTAGGGTAATTTAGCCTGGAGAAGATAAGACTGGGATGAAAGATTTGGTAACACAGTCTTCAAATATCTGGTGGGCAATCAGAGAAAAGATGAAGATAGGCTTTTCTCTGTGGCTGTGGAGTACAAGACTATGAATAATTGCCTCAAGCTTCAGCAGGGAAAGTCGAGGTTGGAGATCAGAAGAACTTTCTAGTTACAGGGGTGGGCAAGCATTGGAACAGGCTACCTAAAGCAACTGGGGAATCTCCATCCTTGGAAGACTGAGAGCAGGGTGGGCAGACGTTTAGCAGCGATAGTTTGGTCAGGGATGATCCTGCTTTGAGCAGGGGGCTGGACTAGAAGACTCTGTGATGTCTCTAGCAGCCCTACTTTCCTATAAACCCTTTTGCACATTATAGAAAAGTAGGGCTGGAAGGGACCTCTGGAGGTCATCTTGTAAAACCTGGGAGGCAGGAATCGCCCTATGCAAACCATACTGTACAAACGCTTGTCTAACCTACGATTAAAACTATGGAGTCAACCCTGAAAATCACAAGGCACACCACCTTAACCTGCCACAACTCAGACTGCCGGGGGAGGGCGTGCAGGGGGGTGGCAGTGTCCTGCTGCTGCAACCATTGTTAAAAATGCACTCGAGAGCCAAGAAAAAGGTCCATAAAGAAAAGGCAAACCCCCCCACAATCTGATCATGGGGTAAAATTCTTCCCTGACCCTAAATGTGGCAAAATCAGTCTAACCTCAAGTGGAAGGGCAAGACCCTCTAGCCAAGAACTTCCCAGTTTTGGTCCTAGGAAATGGTTAAGCTACAACCCACAAGCACCTCCAGAAGTCAAATGTTCCCATCAGGAGGGGAGGGAGAAAGAAGTGAATCCATCTGTGTTGTACATTTTTTTATTATGCATTTTAAAGCATTAAAAGCTACCTAAGTTTCTCTTTTCTAATTAAGCACGGTGCAACAACATCGTACATCATCTTTTACCATCTACATACAAGATTTTATGAAGAGCTAAAACGTAGCTTGTAGCATCAAGAAACTTTCAGGTTGTGGACCAGCATGTTTCAAAAGGCAAAAACTTCAAAAAACTAGTTACTATATTGTCATGGACTTGTTACTGATGTTAACAGGCATTATGCATCTCACCATACTATTGAGCTGATAGAGCATGGGTGGGCACAACTGTTTGGGCTGGAGGGCCACTTAAGAGTTTTGGTGAGCTGTGGTGAGCTGCGCAGGGGCAGGAGGGCTGACCCAGCCTAGAGCAATGGGTGGGAGGTAAAAAAGGGAGGGGCAAGCCATTGATCCTATCCAACCAGCTGCCAGGGGCACTGGATGGAGTAGGTGGGTGGACAGGCAGGGTCACCATGGAAACCAGCCCAGGACCCCCACAGGCAGGGGGCATTCATCTGGCCAAGTGGAGTGGGGCCAGGATCATGGGACAGTGACAGAATGGGGAAGGGGCAAGAGCTGTAATCTGCTCCCTGTACATCCCTGCAACTTGTGCCAGTTCTGCACGCAGGAACACGTGGGGAATAAATCTTAGCTGTGCCCCAGGCCCCGGTCCCACACTCTCACTGCTCCAGGAGGGATCTGCTGTGGAGCTGGATAGAATCCCTTGCTGGGCTGGATCTGTCCCACGGGCTATATTTTGGCCACCCCTGTGATAATGCAACAGTAAATCATTGGTTTTATGAGAAATGCAACTTCAGACTGACACACTAAGCAACATTTGACTGCACTGTGATGCTTACATCTTCGAGAATAAAGCATCCTTAAAGTCCATATTATTTTTATACTCTATAATAAGGAC
>NW_017728909.1:35817498-35824241 GCF_001723895.1 Crocodylus porosus
CTTCCAGCATGACACGGGTCATCAAAATGCAGTCTGATCCCTGCACAGATTTCAAAACTTAGGGATATGGTAGATTCTATCCAAAGTCAGTTGTTCTGATGATCAAGGCTCCTCATTAATGATTCTGAACCTAGTTTTCAGTCTAAGTTGTCCAACTTCAGATTCCAGCTACCCAATGTTACACCCTGTTAATTAAAGAAGCTATAAAAAACATCTCCCCATTGAAGGTGCTTATAGTTGGTGATCAAAATCACCACTAATTCTTCTTCTGAAGGAAGGTTGAAAGTGAAGGGCCCCACTTGCTCCTCCCAGCCACAGTTCTCACTGGAAGACAGACCTTCCAGGCCTCTTAATCCATGTTGTAGTTGGGTTCAGAACCCTTTTTAGCCTTTCAACATCTTTTAAAAAAAAAGCAAAAGCTGATATCTTGCATGTTACATGCCTAGGCCACCTGTTTACTTCCACCAGCCTTCCCCTCCAACGACTGCATTTGACCAGAACCACAGTATCATACTAACCACCCATGACTCCAAATTTGTAAAGTGTGATGGATTTCTGGGGAAAAAGGTCCTGTAATAAGCCTATGTTGACTGGTATGAAACTATACTGCTATCTTTAATTTGTTACTGAATACTGTCCATTATCTACCTTTCCATGCGTTGCATCCCAACATTCATCCTGATGAAAACCAGGAGGCACAAGTGAAAGAAAGTGTTATTGTATAACATATCTTGCATCCATATGAAGTTACCTGTACACAGTACCAATACCTTTAAATTATGTAAAGCCATTCCAAACCAAATGCTTCAGATGGCAGTTTATCTTAAAATACACACCACATACACACACCTCTCTATAATGGAAAAAGAATCCCAGCAAGACTCATCATTTCAAGGTATCACAACCTTTATAACAATTTCAGTAATTTTCAATACACATATTTCAAGTATGCATGCGTACCACTATCCCTAGCTACCCTATCCCATGCAACGTCATATCACACATTTAAAAGAGAACAATTTGAAAGACTTACTGTCCAAATGCAATCAACTATCAGTTCAGCTTAGCTGAACTGCATTACAAAACACTGATCTTGCTTTCCAAAGTTGTTTTTTTTAAACAAACTTATTAAAAAGCTAGGAATAGCTGAAGGAAGGTAAAAGAATGGATTGCTATTCTCTTAAAAGGTTTTAATAAGCAAGTATCAGTCATGTCAAAGATACCCATACAAGAAATAATATAATTCAGAACCAGATACTCAGCTGTTTCACATACTGGGATAGTTTTTATAGGATACAATCAGCTTTCCTTCTGTACCATACACAAAACTTTCAGTGTACAACATGTAGATGCAACTCAGTATATTAGCAAAAACAAACAAAAAAATCCAAAACCAAAAACACATACACGCTTTATAGATGACAAAGTCAAGCAATCTTATTTCCAAAACATTCCACACACCCTAGGGTGTGACCAATAATCCAAGTTAATGGCATGTTGTAGCAACAGCTTAAGCTAATGTCTTCTACAGGGAGTCTATCAATTGATTTAGGAAAAATCTAAGGACTCAGTTTCCCTACCAGGCGCAAGCTACAAGACAGAGACTTATGTCTCCATGTCACAAGCCCTATTAATTCTTGACAGAAGTCTTCATTTTTCTTCCCCAGAGTGAAAGGAGGCAATAAATTGTGGCACTAGACCAGTTGTTTTAATTGAAACCCCATACAAAGCTCCTCATTTGGAGTTCAAATACAAGAAGCATTACATGGGCATTTTTTCCCCTTCCATTTTTTGGGCACATTTACTTTAAGCAAAAAATTAAAATATACAGAAAGTTCCAGTCATATGTACTAACTGGGATGTCAGGATTTCTATTTACTTCTACAGAAGTTCGTTGTAGTATAATGCGATTGTGCAATGGAAAAAGAGGGAATATATGCATGTGTACTGAAGCCAAGAGATAACCAGCCTTTATCATATAAACTAGATTAAAAGTGTTGGCTCCAAAAAGCAAGTTTTCCTTAAAAAAGCAAAACAAAACAAAAAAGCCCAATAACAAAAGTTCCTATAGATCAGTCTATTTTAGGTACTCATCTAAAGCATTACAATGGTGACATTTCTTTTTTTCCCTTTCATGAAAATCTCCATATGTTTCCCTTTTACAAAAAGCAAAAAAGGGGCCTTATGGCTAAGTAAGCTTGGGATACAATTGTGACAGTTTCTGGTGACTTCTAGATGGAAGGTCAAAAGCCAGGCAAGGTGTTTTGTAGTGTGTATATTTCAGAGTTCTGATTCTCAAAGTTCCAATTGCTCATGGGGAACAAGCCTACAATTACTGAGAGATGGGCAATTACCATTTGGCCCATGCTTATGCCCATGTCACACACAAATGGCTCTTTTCTTAAGCTGTAATGGCATTGAAGGCCTACTTAAATAAATATACAGAGGACAATAAAAGACCTGATAAGCCCTTCATGCTCATGGAATCCTAGAACAAATACTAGATTTTTATTGTGTGTGTATAGATACACACAATAAATTCATGGAAGGAAATAAATAGTATTAAAACTCGAATTCGGTACTAATTTTCAATGGTGGTGGCCATTAAGCCTAGGTACTGAACATGCAATATGGCTTTTTTAATAGCTATTTTCAAAACATATACAGGTTGCATAGATTTTTTACACTGGCTTTTTTTATCCCTGAAATTCATTTTAGGCTGTTTTACACTAATTAAATTTCACATCTTGGCAAATCTCTACATGGTTATAAGACTAGTAAAAGGATCCTGATTGTTTCTATATGGTTTGATCAATGGTTGTTGACTAAGCCAGAACTGTTTTCAAACTGAAGACTACACTGAACTTGTTAAGTTTTGGCTTTCTCCACACTAGCTGTGGAAGCAGTGTTAGAAACTGCCTTGGTTAGAGCCAAACGCAAAGTGGTAAGGGCAGAACCAAGTTCTTCCCAATTAAATTGTTTGGCAGTACAATATCTTGCCCTTTTCCTGCAACCCATCCAATTCTCAGCACTGAAGCCTCACTACAGTCAAACACTGAAAAATGAGATTTCATTGTATGCATCTTTTGACCTAGAAAGAGTACCAACTCTTTGAATTAATCTGCAGCTCATCTTAACAGAGGCTTTTCCAGCATGTTAGTGGACAAAGACTATCTCATAACATTTCTTTTTATGACTGACCATATTCATTTGCTCTTAAAAAGGTACATTAAAAAATTTCAGTGTTTGGGGCATTAATAATCTTTGTTAACATGCATCAGCTAACAAAAAGCAAGCTTAAAGAAAAATCTTAAACTTTAGACTGCCTCAGTTTTGTCAACTGATGACAGAGGAACCACTTTACTACAACAAAGTGAAAACAAAAGAGCACAGAACTATATAAATACTTGGTTTTTCCTGCCTGCTCATTCTAGGTCCAAGTCAGACACAATAAACTCTCAAAACCCACAGTCTTTCCTCCACCCCACATAACTGCCTAGATATCCAGCTACTTACAGAGGAAATGGGCAGGGTGAACCCCACTGTGTAGAGAACAGTGGATGTGATGGTACTGTCATGGTACGGATACTTGATGCTGTCATCATTACAGAGAAAGCCTCTCTGATACGGCTTTATTTTGGCCAAGTTTAGAACACCAAGGGGTAAGCCAGCTGTTGGGGGAAAAAAACACAAATGGTTAAATCAAAACTCACATGTAAGCAGATACAGAGGAAGCTACTGAACATGCAAAAACTCAGGTTTTCCCACCCATCCCACCAGTGACTTGCAAATTTTAAAAAAGTCATGTCATGCACACACTTATCCACCATTGTTACAACCAATATAAAAGTTTCTTAATTAGGGGCCATCCACAATGTCACCTGCCAACAACTGCAGAAGTTGGAGAAAAGTACAGAATTCAGAATCCTTTGATTAAAATGCTCCCATGCACAAAGTTCTAGCTCAAGAAATCAATACACCACCTATACATTACTGCAACTTTCATTCGCAACCCATAATAATGGGTGCATCTACACACGTTTTTACATGCACCTAAACTTTATGTGCATTACAGCAATTTAGGTGCATGTGCTTTTGCAGGCATCAAATTTAGGCATGAATAACCAAAAAATCTTGATTTTTAAGGCACATTAAGGATGCATACACATAGACCGATACCCTTAATGTACTTTTCATTGGGCGTATCTACATATGCCAATTGTAAAGGCAAAATCCGGCCCTATTTCTTCCTTCCACTCCCCATAATATTGGCTGCTGACTGAATTGCCAAAGCTGTTCTCATTTCAAGTAGAGCTGACAAGAAAAGACTACAAGTGACCAAGAACATTTTGTTAAGAGCCCCTCAGGTGAAAAAAAAAAAAAGGATAAGTGAAAATAAATAGGTAAGTTAGCATATCATGCAAATGGTTCGAAAAGGAGAGAGGGAAAAAAAACCTTTCAGACAGAAACAAGAAATATGCGTGCCTTGAACTGACCTCAAATCAAAAGTCAGTCCAATTTGTATATATCTTTAAGAAAGAGACTTTATGCAATTACGAGGCTTTAAAAGCGGGACTCCTACAAGATGTGATCCTACATATTTAGGACACATTTGTTTGCATCAGACCCCAAATTCTAATTTCCTCTTCTTTTACAACATTTCAGGCTGCTCATCAAAAACAAGAACTTTCTCAATTAGCTTATTAAGATGAACTTTCACAGTTGTGGTCAGCCTGTATGCTTTACTGCTGGTTTACTGAAGGCAATTTATATGCAGATATACAAGACGGTTCACCATTGTTTTCTGCTTATTTCCCTACAAAGTAACTTCTGGACTTTCTTCATTCTTTCTCCTTATGCAATTTTGTATATAATAACTGATATAGTAAAGATTAATGATTTTTTTAAAAAGAAAAACAGCCATCACTGAACATCTCTTTCTCCTGGACAATTAGTATACAGAGAACCTTATATGTCAATTGTTAACACTTGATCAGCTGAAGTCAGAAAGCATGTTTAGTTTAGAATGTTCTTATGTTTCTTAAAAACAGGTAATAAACTATACAAAAATACTGGTCACCATATCAACATGAATATAAATATGTTACTTAACCCAGCCTTAATAGACAACATAAGAATCCATTTCCAAACCCAGCTGGAGGACCAGGGAGGGAAGATTATGCCAACTGCCTTCCAAATAAAGCCATGTTTATTAATTCTTAATGAGACTCCCTAGATCATCCCAGTTAGAGTGGCCTGACAATGTGACAGCTGGTAAGAGACTCACACAATACCTAGAGTTCACAAGTCTTAAATTCATGGAGTGTTGCCACCTTCAAGGAGTTACACTACGCCCCTTGCATTACCATGGTAATATGACAAAAGAGGAGGCTACAATGGTTTTCTATTGCTAAGGCTACAAGTTTATTTACTAAACTCTTCTTCCTTGTTTTACAAAGGTCATAATAAACAACAGTTAGAAACATTTATAAGAGATAAGGCAGTCATAATTATTGTAGTAGCGAACATGGGGGGGGCGGGAAAAGAGGAGCACAAAAGCACTGCTGTTCTTAGAACAGTAATGGTACAAAAATCCAAAAATTTTCCTCACTAAATTAAATTTAAAAAAAAATAGTGCCACATGTCAACTTGAATTGGTGATACTTATTTCTTTGAATAGACTTGACACTGCAGAGTTGCCACAGGAATTTCATAGCTAGGGTCCAATTCTACAGACAAGCAGTCAGACAAACGGATTTTTATGATGAAAGTTCAGCATAAAAAGTATGCATGCACACTGGAAGTCTAGGCTAGTCTTACAAGTATTGATCTTGGTGATTAGGTCTTTAGGAGTTTATGGGCTCCTGTGAAGTACCAATGAACTTGTTGCAGAAGAAATGTGAAATCCTATAGATAGGCAATATTTCCTGTTAGGTCTTACAGTTTGGGGCCAGCAAAAGTATTTGCTGAAGTCTGAACATCAAACCAAGTAATACTGTTGTGAAGGACAATTACAGTAACTTAAAAATCATGTACTTAACTCAGGGGCAGGCAATTATTTTTGGCAGAGGGCCGCTTACTGAGTTTTGGCAAGCCATCGAGGGCCGCATGACAGGTAGCCCAGGGCAGATAAATATTAAATTTTCTAAATTTTTTAGGGGCCCCACAGGCCAGATAGAACAGCCTGGTGGGCCACATTTTACCCACCGCTGACTTAGCTAGATAAGGACTCTCAATGGGCAACATGCTACCTTGCCAATGGCTTTGTGCACCCTATACAAGCATCTGGCAGGACAGAAAAAACTGAGTACAGACCCAAAAGTTCTTCAGTGTTGCTTAAGTCCACTAAAATCAAAAATACTAGGGTACCTGCAGTAAAGTTGTGATTTCATTGATATTAATGGAATTTCACCATGATTTTTGGTTTACTTATCATAGTTTAAGCTGTTCTTTCAAAAGCATTCACATTTGAGCTCCAGCATCTCCCTCCCCTCACTCTGGCTCTCAAGAGCACACAATGATCTGTGCAGGTCTCTTTTGATGAGAACATCAAAAAACTCACTCAGTACCACAAGACTTAATACAGACATGGTGGCAAAATGAGCAAGGATGCTTAAAATGTTGAAGGAGCACACATTTTGTTAAGGAAATGTTTGTTTTGGAGTCCCAGGTCATAATAAACTTATGAACAAGTCAGGGAAAACCTAAGGGTGCTTGTAGATGTGCTGCAAAGCTGCTCTACC
>NW_017728909.1:35824252-35844361 GCF_001723895.1 Crocodylus porosus
ATGAACTTTCACAGTTGTGGTCAGCCTGTATGCTTTACTGCTGGTTTACTGAAGGCAATTTATATGCAGATATACAAGACGGTTCACCATTGTTTTCTGCTTATTTCCCTACAAAGTAACTTCTGGACTTTCTTCATTCTTTCTCCTTATGCAATTTTGTATATAATAACTGATATAGTAAAGATTAATGATTTTTTTAAAAAGAAAAACAGCCATCACTGAACATCTCTTTCTCCTGGACAATTAGTATACAGAGAACCTTATATGTCAATTGTTAACACTTGATCAGCTGAAGTCAGAAAGCATGTTTAGTTTAGAATGTTCTTATGTTTCTTAAAAACAGGTAATAAACTATACAAAAATACTGGTCACCATATCAACATGAATATAAATATGTTACTTAACCCAGCCTTAATAGACAACATAAGAATCCATTTCCAAACCCAGCTGGAGGACCAGGGAGGGAAGATTATGCCAACTGCCTTCCAAATAAAGCCATGTTTATTAATTCTTAATGAGACTCCCTAGATCATCCCAGTTAGAGTGGCCTGACAATGTGACAGCTGGTAAGAGACTCACACAATACCTAGAGTTCACAAGTCTTAAATTCATGGAGTGTTGCCACCTTCAAGGAGTTACACTACGCCCCTTGCATTACCATGGTAATATGACAAAAGAGGAGGCTACAATGGTTTTCTATTGCTAAGGCTACAAGTTTATTTACTAAACTCTTCTTCCTTGTTTTACAAAGGTCATAATAAACAACAGTTAGAAACATTTATAAGAGATAAGGCAGTCATAATTATTGTAGTAGCGAACATGGGGGGGGCGGGAAAAGAGGAGCACAAAAGCACTGCTGTTCTTAGAACAGTAATGGTACAAAAATCCAAAAATTTTCCTCACTAAATTAAATTTAAAAAAAAATAGTGCCACATGTCAACTTGAATTGGTGATACTTATTTCTTTGAATAGACTTGACACTGCAGAGTTGCCACAGGAATTTCATAGCTAGGGTCCAATTCTACAGACAAGCAGTCAGACAAACGGATTTTTATGATGAAAGTTCAGCATAAAAAGTATGCATGCACACTGGAAGTCTAGGCTAGTCTTACAAGTATTGATCTTGGTGATTAGGTCTTTAGGAGTTTATGGGCTCCTGTGAAGTACCAATGAACTTGTTGCAGAAGAAATGTGAAATCCTATAGATAGGCAATATTTCCTGTTAGGTCTTACAGTTTGGGGCCAGCAAAAGTATTTGCTGAAGTCTGAACATCAAACCAAGTAATACTGTTGTGAAGGACAATTACAGTAACTTAAAAATCATGTACTTAACTCAGGGGCAGGCAATTATTTTTGGCAGAGGGCCGCTTACTGAGTTTTGGCAAGCCATCGAGGGCCGCATGACAGGTAGCCCAGGGCAGATAAATATTAAATTTTCTAAATTTTTTAGGGGCCCCACAGGCCAGATAGAACAGCCTGGTGGGCCACATTTTACCCACCGCTGACTTAGCTAGATAAGGACTCTCAATGGGCAACATGCTACCTTGCCAATGGCTTTGTGCACCCTATACAAGCATCTGGCAGGACAGAAAAAACTGAGTACAGACCCAAAAGTTCTTCAGTGTTGCTTAAGTCCACTAAAATCAAAAATACTAGGGTACCTGCAGTAAAGTTGTGATTTCATTGATATTAATGGAATTTCACCATGATTTTTGGTTTACTTATCATAGTTTAAGCTGTTCTTTCAAAAGCATTCACATTTGAGCTCCAGCATCTCCCTCCCCTCACTCTGGCTCTCAAGAGCACACAATGATCTGTGCAGGTCTCTTAAGAGAACATCAAAAAACTCACTCAGTACCACAAGACTTAATACAGACATGGTGGCAAAATGAGCAAGGATGCTTAAAATGTTGAAGGAGCACACATTTTGTTAAGGAAATGTTTGTTTTGGAGTCCCAGGTCATAATAAACTTATGAACAAGTCAGGGAAAACCTAAGGGTGCTTGTAGATGTGCTGCAAAGCTGCTCTACCACTGTAATTACAGCATGCCAGAGCAGATTCAATTAAATAGAGCCTGCTGGAATGTGGCAGTTACCACATTCCAGCCAGCCTCTGCATCCCCGCACTTCAAAATGGCAGTGGAGGCACTTGACCAGCTTGTTTGACAGGCTTTAGTTCAAATGTCCCCACTGCCATTTTGAAACATGGGAACACTGATACATGAGATGCTGCGGCACTTTAACTAAAGCATGTTCTGGAGCCACACTAATTAAAGCACCCTTCCCCCACAACCAACACCACCCCTAGAGCATGTGTAAAAGTGCCACAAGGTCCAGAAATAGCGTGTTAGGTTTTTTGGCAAACCAAAGGCCATACTGCTACACAGAACTTGAAATTAAAGGGTTTAATTGTATAACCTTCAGCAGTAAAAGATCAAGCCTACTTCACAAAAAAGAAAGAAAGAAACTATAGGATATTTTGTCTTTCAAGTATTTCTTTTGTCTGACGTGTTACAGATGAAGTGTCAGAGAACTCAGCTTAAAACAAACAAACAAACGTGTAAATGGTGACAAAAATCTGGTTAAATTTTTCTTCTTTCAATTGCTGCCTTATTTTTTATAGAAGCCTCTCTCTGGGATAATTTCTGGTTTTGGAAAAAGTTCTCACAGGTTTTTATGGTGCCTCTGCATTTAAATATAAACACCTCTCATTTTTATTCCTTTCTAGGTTTTCCTTTACCATTTTAAAAATAATATGCCTTGTTCTGCTGTATAAAAAATGCCACCAAATAAAAAACCTTGATGTTAGGACTGAAAAAAAAAGCACTTTCTAAAACAGTGTTTAGGTAGCACATACAGTGTTAAGAAACTGGAAAGTATGTTTACTTTTAAACCATAAGCTACTATAAAAAGCAGCAAATGAGAGGGTTGGACTGGTCCAGGGCAGTTTCACAAAAGTCCCTCCACATTCACTTGTACTCTGTGCTACACCAAGACTTTAAATATATATTTAAATGTGAGAAACTGGAAAGGTCAGTGGGGCAAGCATTCCAGTCTCCACCTTTGCCTGCTTTCTGCCTTAGGTTAGCTATAAAGTGTGCACACACCATTTAGACTGTAGTAGAAGTATACATAGAATATCTCTTTCAAGTTGCCCAGCAACCAGGAAGGGCATTTGCTAGGGGGGAAAAAAACCCCAAAACAAACAAACAAAACAAAATCTGGTTGGGAACAAACAGCTTTTTTCTATTATTATTGCTCATTGTGGTGAAAGAGGGTATCATCTTGAGTCAATACAGATGCTCCTGAGATTCTCACAGGAACCTGAAACAATCCGGCACTGTAGTACAGACCACTGACCCGACCTCCAAGCATCAAGTACTTCAGTTCCTACAGACTCTAAAGGGACCAGAGGATGCCCACCACTCCTGAAGAGTACCTAGCTATTCAGATCTTTTTTCCTTAGTGCAGTGAAGAGGAGTTTTTCAATGCATACAGTGGAAAAGGAAAAGGAAAACAAACCTAGCAGAAGAACATGACAGTTTGTGCATCACTGACACTGTAGTAGAATTACACTACTGATTCTCAAGTGGGATGCCATGGGGGAAAGCTGGATAAGCCAAAAAAGAGTACAGCCTCCCACTTCCCAACCAGCCCCTACTTTAACTGCCCCTAGACTCCAAATAGCATACTCTGCTACAGGTGACCAGATGAAGGGCTGTGTGTTTTCAGCGCAGCTCATTCACCTGCCCTTCCCATGTTCTTGGAGCTGGTAGGAGGGCAGCAGGGGCAGGTGGCTCCTGCATTTAAGTTTTCAGAGGAGTAGCCACAGCAACAAGGACTGCACTCATCCCCTCAGATTGGGTCCAGGGCAGGACGGGTACAGTTAACAGAAGGAATGGGACACAACAGAATTCTGCTCCCACCACCTTCATTTAACACCAGCAACCACTGTTATCCCCTCCTGCAGGGATATCTGACTCCTTCAGGGAGTCAGCCACCCCAAACCAGCCCCTCCAAGCAGCCCCTGCCAGTGCCAAGCACCATGCATCAAGCTATGCTCTTGGGGTGCCCTCCCTGTTGCTACAGATCTTTTAAAGCATGTCACAGTATGGAAGAAGATAAGTATGGGAAAAAGTAAATTTGTTTTTAAACAGGGTGTCACAAAATTCTGAATTCAGGAAGGATGCCTCAAGTCTGAAAAGACTGAATCACTGAATAGCACAGTAAAGCTAGCCTTTCTTGTGTGCTAACCCACATCTTATCATCAAGCAACTGCTTCCTTCCCTACCCAACCGGAATCGGTTCTCGTCTAACTTTCAGCTGCAAGGAAGACCTAATACTATCTTCTTTTGGACCACAAACCACTAGGATCCTTTGCAGAGCCTAATCAGGACAATGAACACAAGCAATTCAGCAACAAGTTATTTTATGAGGTTCTGAACACCCTGGACTGCTGCAGCCCAGAACTGCTTTAAAAAACAAACAAAACAAACAAAAAACCATGGCTTCCCTTAGATCAAAGCTTTTAAGTATTTTGGAAGTTACTAGCCATCTACTGCCATTTGTTACCCTCCCCTAAAAATGTAAGAGCAGCAGACCCTGGCCTGCCAGACTACCAGAGGCTTGGACCTTGCTCATGCTTCAGAGTACTGTGGAAGTAGCATACCCCCCCTTTTAAAATCATCTTATAGGCTGCCCAACAAATGGCACACAGTCAAATATAGGGGTACAGAAGGGTTGCTAAGACATAGGCCATGCATAGATTAAATAAGGGGCGTGCATGCATGACATGGTGTTTGCATGCAGGTGGTGGCATACTGCACACTAATTCTAGCCACTGTAGCATATTTGTTAGCAAAGTGCACCTTAAATGACTTGGGGCACAGCAAACAAACTCCTCCTCAGGATCATGCTGTAGCTGACCCCTCCGAATTTTAGTTTGCTGATCTACAGCTGCAGAGCTAAGCACCAGGCTCCTGGCAGCTCAGGGACTCTGCATGAAGCCTGTGCAGGAAGTCTGGCAGCAGCCCAGGAAGGCAGGCTCTGCCGAAGGGAAAAAAGAAAAAAGGTGGTGAGCCCGATTCCCCGCCAGAGCCTGACTCACCTGCACAGGGGCCCAGTGCTCCTCCCTGCAGCTGTCCCCAGGACCCTCGAGCTGGGTGCCTATGGGTGGGTGTTGCCTGGGGGCTGCTGCGGCAGGAAGCACCATGCCCCTCCGCAGCCCAGGGGCCAGTCTACCCACCAGGAGCTGGCCTTCCCTACCCCACCGCCAAAGAGGCGGTAAGTTCGGGAGTGTGCACAAAATGGGGGTTTAAAAAAAAGGGGCCCCAAATTGAAGTGGCGTTTTTAAAAACCCGCTGCTTCAATTTAGGGTCCCCATTTTAAAGACTGGAGGCATGTGTAGATGAAAAGACAAAAATAAAATGGAAACAGCATGAAGTGCTATGACCCATGTTTTGAAGGAGTGGGGAAGGTAGCCAAACATTTGCAAATGGTAGAGTTATGTACAGACAGGAATGCTTATGAAAGAGTCATGCCAGACCAACACAATTTATGTAGTGCTATTAAAAACAAGTGGGAAGCTATTCTTATTCAGCTGCTGGACCAACAGAAGCTAGTGGGCAATACAGGATCCTTAGGACTGTGATCACTACAGATCATAAGTACCTCCATGGACTCCAAGGGCAGGAATTCATCTTTGTTGAACAGACAAAATTTAGCATGATAACAGCAAAGGAAGAAAGAAAGAATGGTAAAGAGAAGTCACGGTTTTTAGAGTTCCCCATTCTACAGAAAGAAGAATGGCAAGACACTGATTAGCCAAAGAAATAAAAATTAAAAAATTAAAATTAGAAAAAGAAAAAAAAAGATTAAAGATCTAGGTTAAGAAGGCTGTTTAATGAAACTTAATTGTTAAATAACAACAGCTCAATTAAGAACCAAATATTTACCAAAAGCGTGTTGGGAAATACAAACTCAGCGCATTAAATCAAACATCAGTTATTTTTCCCCTCAAAAAAAGAGAAATGCAAGCCAAATCTTTCATCTTTACAGTTGCAGCCACTACAGTGTTCAACATTTTAGTTAAAGCCATACTGTTCAGATTAAATGGCAGTTGTGTTCAATTGTTTTCAAGCCTTATAAATGAAAAACCTCACCCTAATTTAGAGTGTGATGAACCCTAGGAAATCATTCTGACACTGAAGAATCAATATAGCTTGGCATGGATATACTTATCAACTTTAAATAGCACAAAAAGCCCACACACACTTATGATTACCCACTGTTCTTACTCAGGAGCATGCTGTAGCTGACCAAGATACTCCAGCATTCACTGATGCCAGCAAACATTCACAGGAGACAGCACTAGACTGACAGTTTTCAGAACTGCTCCATTTTGCTTAGAGATTCCAGAATTTATTTTACAGTTAGATTAAGACAGAAATTTTAGAGATCTTCCATTTCTGGAGCATGTTAGTCACCAAGATTTTACAGCTCAAAAGGAGAAAGATTCCTGCCTTTTTCTATTACTGGCCTTTCTTCTTTCTGTGACATTTTTAGAAAGATAAAAGAAAATGCATTATGAAGTAGCATTAGCGCAATATTCTGTACAGAAGCAATATCCAAAAAGGAATGCCACAAGACAAGGTTATGAACAGTAAGCTTCTAGCACATGCTGTTATTCAGCATGGAGGCAACAGCCTGGCAGTACCCATGAAGTGCTATTGTTATCCAGAATATGACACTTCCCCCATCCCCAACTTAAATAGTTCCAAGTAAAGCAGATGTTGTGCATACATATGTGCTATTAACCCAGCTGTTTCTTTAGTTCTCTTTAAATAAGCCAAATCACTGATTAGCATTTGCTCTGAGCCAACGTAGATAAGTTACCAATGAAAATTCTGGGAAACAATGTCCATGAAGTCTATAGCTTTAATAAAAACTTTTTATATGAAGTGTTGTAATATTAAGAACGGATCAGTTAGCTAGCTATAATATAGATTTTACAGTACATGGAAAAAATTCCATGCTGTTATTAATCAGTCACAAAAGGAAGAAGGAACTAAATGGATTTTTATTACCAAGTAGTTTTATTACCAAAACTCAAAAGTGAATATACAGCTTACTAGAAGAGCTGCAGCAGATTAGGAAGAGGGCGATGAAGAGATACATGAACTGACTATGATTTTCCCCAACACAAAAAAAGTGGACTGATCTAGGCTGCAGTGTTCTGAATCAGTACACCCAAGCAGACCACATTCACATTTGTCCAGCTTAAAATCCACTCCTCCAGGTATCACAAGGGATTGCACAAAGATGGTGCGCACCTCACTGAGCTCATTTAAGCCCAGTTACCTCATGCCTATGGCAGGGGACCAGACTTAATGATCTTACAGGTCCCTTCTGGTCCTACTATTCTATAAATTGCATTAGCAAACGTGCAGACATGCCAAGGCACATTAATGCAGTATGTCCACTGACCTGTAGCCAACTTTAAATTTAAAAATCAGTCCACACACCCGCATTAATGCACCTTAGTGCGTGAACATTTGGATATCTGCCTAAAAAAAACCCCACCTTAAATGTGCATTAGGCATGCGTAAAAGCACATGTAGATACACCCACTGAATATTAACCTTCCCTCCCCATTACAACCTGACAGACACTACATTCAAACTACTTTCACTCTACAGTTTAAAAAAAATCAGTTGCATGCATGGAGAGAGCCACAAAAGGCTTTCCCTTCCCATAGGGCTTAAGAATATAAACACAATGCTCTGTTAAACATGGTTTTTCCAGAGTCAGATTTTATAGCAAACAGCATTAAAGAGCTACAATTTCCCTGAGCACAGTAGGCCTTCCCAAAGTCTATGCCATCATTCCATGCTTTGCATGTTACTGTGCTACAGCACGTACAAGCTTATGCTAGTTGCAACCATGCTTTTCCTGGATGACCTAGGGTTTTCATAACATAAGCCATTATTGAAATAGTATGCGTGTTGGGGGGAGGGCAGATTCAACCAGGGTGCTGTCAAGGTGCCCTAGGGTGCCACATCTTTTCAAGGGTGCTATCATGTGCCATGCAGTGTTTGCAGTCTAGAAGAGCTAACATGATTATCCCAGAGATTTCAAATGGGAATTCACAGTGTTAAAAAAACAACTTTGACCTGCTCTGGTCTGAGTTCTTTGCAAAAGAATTGCTGTATTATTTTTCCGTAAAAACCAAAAAAAAAAAGAATACTGTGAGCTGGCACATTCTGAGGGGTGCCTCAAGTCTGTAACAGTGGTCCTCATTCAGAGGAGTTGGTCTATACAGTTTCTGCCGCTCTACCCACAATCTTCTTAGAATGCATTTTTGCTTTTGAAGCTGAGCAAGTTCATTCAGTCAAGGTTCAAACCTCTACATAAACATTGTACTTTATGTTCGAATACACAAAAATATTACTACTATATTAAATCCATCTTCAACTTGTACATTTATGACTAAAAAGAAGTTAGCAATAGGAAAAAGTCTCAGGGAGCAAGTGTTTAGATTCAACAATATTTCTTTTACACAGGCTAAATATCTCCCCCCTTGAACATTAACAGGAGCACTATAAACATTTATCAATAGATCAACAACAGCCATACCATATATGCTTCAGATGTCAGTTAATAAGCACATGCTCTCTTCGTGAAGAAAATTTCAGTTTAAGCATGTGATCACAGCAACATTAGAGAATAACAATTATTGGTGAAGTCTCAATTCTCAGAGCAAAAATTAGGATTTCAAAGAATGAAAACAGCTTTAGAAATACCTCCAGCGTTCCCCCTCTTCCCCTTTTGGCTTCAAACTAGTTACTTTTAAATGTGCCCTGCAAAGGATACACAAGAAAATTGAATTTATGCCCTCTTTTGCTGTTTAAACTTAAACTTGCTATTAAGGTTAGGAGAAACAAGATTAAAAAACCCACCCAATCTGACATTTAAGACAGTTAGAAGGCTATGCCTAGGTAATGACATTCAAAATGGCCAAAGAAGAATCGATCCAAGTTGCACCATTTTCTGTAAGTGGCACAGTTTAAAATCAGTAGTCAACAGAACACTCGCCCTTGAGGGAGGAGGAGTTGTGTGCAAAATCTTAGACATTCTGCGATTTTTAAGCCACTCTGCATTGCCCAAACCTCTGTTATGTTACAAGTATAGACTGGTTTCTCATCACTTATGCCAATAAAATTGGTAAAATAAGTGTCTGCACCAGGCCTAAAAGCTGTAATTTGTGTAGTAGTTGCCACACAACTTTTCCAGTGAAAAAGTTTAACCCTTAGTGGTACCAAATCTAATTTGAATTAGGACCAAGAAGTAGTTGTGCCCAGCTTTGACCACACCATCCCATGAGTTTCTTCAGAGTACACACTCCATCATGGAACAACAGCATATCACAGTTCAGAGGGACTAGAATTCTTTAAGTCTAGATTACATCTGTATTGCTTCAGAAATACTAAGCAAGGCAGTCAATTTGCATCTACACAATAGAGAAAGCTATCAGGTGTTAGTATAGCATTAATGATTTTTCTTTTTGGCACAAATCAATCTAGGGTTTGGAATCTATTGTGAACCACATAAGTGCTTTTGCAGGTTTTTGAAGATACAGTGAGAAACTTTACCAATGCCTTAATTTAAAAGAAAGGACATGCTCAGACTTCAGCTTAAAACTTACAGAGCCCATCCCCTAGGAGAGAAGGCCACACAACATCATCATATTAAAATGGCCATACTATCTTTTGTTATGATTTAAAACAAAAGAACCCAAAAACACCACCACAGAACATACAATACTTATTTACATTTATATTGCAAGTTTATTCTGACATGTGGCTGCAATACACTGGAAAATGCCACCATACATTGGAAAAAATATTTTAAGGGAGTCCTGTTTCTCATGCACACAGGATCACCGTGACAACTGCAATGGTCATCTGTGATTAACTGGAAGATGGCAGATAAATTTGTCACTAACTTGAGATGGGATGGTAAGGCTGGGTCCACATGTCCCCCTCCCTCCCCCGCAAAAAAGGGTTAAATAAAGGTTTGTATGTTCCATGAATAAAGTGCTTGGGTTTCTTTAAATCTAGTCAGCATCATTACTGTTTCTCAGTACCTCTGAAATCCAGACAATTGTGTTTCAGAAGCCTACTGAAGGCAATAGAAGTATTTTCCACAGGCTTCAGCAGGCTTGGGAAAGGCCCCAATTTTTAGTAAAGTAGATTCTCAAGGGATAAGGCATAGAAACTCCATTTTCAGATATGGAAGCGCAGACTAGACAGAGCGCGCAGATGGAACAGAGTTGAGTAGGGGTGCACCGATAGAGATTTTGGGGGCTGATACTGATAGCTAGCTGATATTTAAGGAGGTATATCAGCCAATACCGATCCGATTTCTGGGGAAGGGGCTCCCGCCACTACATGCATCTTGGGAGGGCCCCCAGATCTGTGTGGGGTGGGCAGTTTGCAGCTGTGGGCTAGAGCCAGGGCTGCACCAGACTCATCTCAGTGGGAGGGCTGGGCTTGGGCAGGGCAGCAACACTGGGAGTGGGGCTATGGAGGGGGCTGCAACCACCACAAATTTTGCCATAGCCCCACTCCTAGAACTGCTACAGCCCACCCAGGGCACCCCCAGCTCAACCCCCACCTCACCTCACATATCAGGAAGAGCTAGGGTTGTGCCAAGCGGGCAGCAGCAGTGCTGGGAAAGGGGCTACAGCAAAATCTGGGGTGGTTGCAGTCCCCTCTGTAGCCCCCCTCAGCACTGCTGCTGCCCACCCCAAGCCCAGCTCCCACCGAGAAGAGCCCAGCGCAACCCTGGCTCTAGCTCACAGCTGCAGCCCACCCTGCACAGATCTAAGGGAACATGCCCACCTGCCCCCACCCATGCCCTCCCAGGGTGTGCCCAATGGCAAGAGCCACTCCCCACCCCTATGAGCTGCAGCTCCATCCCACACCTGCCCCTGCCCAGTCCCTGCCTCTGCCACCTCCCTCACCACAGGGGGTGTTAATCTGCTCCCTCCATGCCCCTTCCACCACAACAGACTTACCAGCTGCATGCAGCTCTCCACGCTGTTGGGCTATGCTCCTCACTGCCTACATGCTGTGCTGCAGCTGTGCACATGCATGGGCATTTAATTAGCCAAGTTACCAGCCACTTCAGGTGGATTTCTAGTACAGCCAATTTTCTTTGTAATCAGTACTGATCCATAAAGTCAGACTGATGTATCAGTGCACCTCTAGGAGTTGAGGCAAAAAAATTTTGGTCAATAAGCTACACTGCATCTTCCTTTATTAGGCCAGGGGCAGTAGTGTAATGCTGAGTTTAAGCCTTGGCTCGTAAGAAGCAACTGGAAACACATTTAAAGCTGGTTCTCTGTATTTAATCCACAAGAGGTTAAAAAGTCTTCCCTTTTGGCAAACAGTTATATAAATCATGTTTAATGCATCTGCTATTTAAATCAGCAAATGGAATCAATCATTCACGTTTGGGCTAGGGACAGAAATTACACATAAGCCAATATGACTAGGGATAGAAATTACACAGACTGGTATGAGTGATCGGAAGCCAATTCCAGTTTGTAACAACAAAAATTCAGTGCACATAAAACGCTTTCAAAATGGTCAAAGCCAGTTTAAGATAAATCTGAATAGATGTAGCATCCGACTTAACTGATTTAGACTGAATCGGTTTATTGAACTTCTGCCCCAGATCCCCTCCAGATTCAAGTTAACTCAGCCCTCAAGAATCCCAATATGCTTTGCAACTCTTCTGCAACCCCCACCCCCGCAAACACACACACAGGATAGGCAGTCTAGCCTTGGCTCAAGCTGTCTGCTCCAGCAGAGCTGGGAGGCATGCTCTAGGGTCCCCTGGCTCCTGGCCTGGGTCACTGCAGACATGTGGCTGTATTTCTGGAATCAAAAGTGCTTGTCTGATACACTTCCTTATTGGTTCAGTCTATGCAGGTTTGATTCAAAGACTGAATCAATTCAGTCTCAGACTTTTTGACTGGCTGTGCTTAGCTTCAAAAGGACTAGGAACCAGATCAAAAACTTAAGACAACATTCACTAACTAGTAACACATAGGTTGACCATGAGCCTTGATTTTGGCCTACTATCGTACTGAAAATAACAACCGATTGTTCACATGGCACCAGAGTGAAGGAAGTCTCCCTGGTGCTATTCTTGATAGTAAGGATATCATCTTCCCTGCATGTTCAGCTACATGCGTTCAAGAACAATAAAGAAAGAACGGGGGAAGAGCTTGCTGTTTCTATAGTCATCCATGATCTTTTAGGATCACTGAGAGTATTAGTGAATTTCCTTTAGTTACAGTTTAAAGACAAGTTGCCCTTTCATAGACCTTAGGGCTGGAAGGGATCTTGGGAAATCAAGTCCAGACCCCTGCCCCAGAGGCACGAAGTCAGCTGGGGCTCAGACAGTAAAGAAGTTTTTCCTTATGTCCAGCTTGAAGTGGTCTTGGAGGAGTTTGTGACCATTTGACCTCATCATTCCCTCAGGTGCTCTGGTGAACAGGCATTCCCCCAGATCCTGATCTACATCCCTTATATATTTGTAGGCAGCCACCAGGTCCCCCGAGCCTGCGCTTTTCCAGGCTAAAGAGTCCCACAACTCTCAGCCTTTCATCATAAGGCCTGTTTTCCTGCACTCTGATCATGCGTGTGTTTCTCCTCTGCACTCTCTCAAGCTTCTCCACATCCTTTTTGAATTGTGGAGCCCAGAATTGGATGCAGTACTCCAGCTGCAGCCTCACCAAGCCCAAGTACAGTAGGAAGATGGCATCCTGGGATTTGCTTGAGCAGCATCTATAGATCCAAGCCAGAGTTTTGCTCACTTTACCAGCTGTGACATTACATTGGCGGCTCATATCCATCTTGTGGTCAGTCATGACCACCAAATCCCGTTCAGCCATCGTGCTAGCAAGCGTAGCACTGCTAAGCCTGTAAGCATGTTGCAGGTTTTTCTTCACAAGGTGAAGTACCTTGCATTTTTCATTGTTGAAGGCCATCAGGTTTTCAACCACCTATAAGGCCATCAGGTTTTTCCAAGCCTGTCAAGGTTGGCCTGGATCACCATCCTGTCCTTGGGTGTGAATGCTTGATGCCAAACAAACAAAACAAAACAAAACAAAAAACAAACAGCAAACTTGGCCAGTCCACTTCCAATACCAATATCCACATCATTAATAAAGATGTTAAAAAGAGTACAGACCCAAGGACAGAAGCTTGGGGGACCCCACTGGTCACAGTGTACCATGATGATTTACTTCCAACAATTACCACTCTCTGGGTCCGACCTCAGAACCAATTCCCCAGCCAGTAGACTATGATGTAGCTGAGGCCACAGCTGGCCAGTTTTTCTATGAGATGATCATGAGATACCAAATCAAAGGCTTAAAAAGAAAAATCAAGATACGACATCTATCTCTTCTCCCTTATCCACATGATGCGTCACCCGGTTGTAGAAGGAGATGTTGCGGATAGGTCAGACAAGAGCTACCAACAAGAAACCCGTGCTGGCTATCCCTCAGGCCATTCTCGACAAACTGGCTGATGGCAATGGTCTCTTTGATAATTTTTTCCAAGATCCTCCCTGGGATAGAGGTCAGGTTGATGAGCCTGTAGTTACTCAGATCCACTTTCCTCCCTTTCTTGAAGGCAGGCACCACATTGGCCTTCTTCCAATCTTTGTGCACTTCACCTGAGCACCACAAGTTCTCAAAGATCCATGCCAGTGGCTGAGCTATGATGCTTGCCAGCTCCTCAAGTACCATGGGGTATAAACTGTCTGGGTCAGCTGAATTGAAGGTATCCAGCCTCTCAACATGCCCCTTCACATGGTCTACACTGACAAAGGGAAACAATTCTCCCTTGCTCTGGCCATCCTGTGCTGTATTGAGCAGGGCCATCCCTTGGGGCTGATGAAAAACTGATGCAAAATATCCATTAAGCAACTTGGCTTTTTCCTGGGCATTAGTTGTCCCATATGGTTTAGCTGAACCTGTTAAACTTAAAAGACTACTGAACACCTGTGGTACTTTCTAAGCCAGAAGTGTCCCGAGTCAGAAGAAAGGGTTGAGATTACTATAGTTCCTACTCTTGTACTTTAAACTAAACCCACACAGAACTAGCCCAGTATACTCAACTGTCATTTAAAAACTGCCAAAAGTTATTCTAGTCCCCAGTCCTGAAGGCTACTGTTTCAATGCAAAATGCAAGACAGACAATAACAAATAACTCTGAGAACAGAGACTGGAACCCAAGACTTTCACACTCTAACCTATTAGCCTAACTACTGGACTATGCACAATAGCACAGCCCCACTCAGAGCTATTTATATAGCCTAGTAACCGAGGCAATCTCCAGGAAGGTATAGATTGAAGCCACTCAAACTAACATTGGCTTAGTTCCCAGGTCTACACACTAGAGTAAAGACAGGCAACACCACCAGTACCAGCATATCTTCAAATACATGATCCAGGCTCTGGAACATGGAAGCGCCTGCCTGCAGACCTAACTTCTGAAAGAGGCAGGATTTTAGACAGATCTCCATGCTTAGCATTTCCTATTGGTCAACTCCAATGAGCACCCAGTCAACATCCCAGCATCTTGCATGGACTCTGAAGTGCCAAAACTATCCCACATGCTGTACATGAAAACTAGTTACTCAGTTCTGAATTCAAAGACTAATTCTCATGGGCAACTGTCCAGATCATTTATTGGATCTATCCCATTAACTCTTAACCAGCCAAAGTTAGTCCTGAAGATGAGACTTCAGTAGACATTAAGCAGAGCAATAAGAAAAGCTAAGATATTTTGTAAGTGTATGAAGTGGTCAAAGGATTTTCAGGTTTTGTTTTTCGAAGTGCTGTTTGTATAGACTTCCTGTCAAAGCAGCAGAATATTTTGTAATCAAACATTATGGTACTAGACCTGCAAACTTGGGCTTCAGCTAAACCTGGGCTGCTTCTCTTCAGCAGAAAACCATTTCTCATTAAGACAGGCCTGTTCTAATTAACAGCTGTCCAGCTAATTTCTACTTGGCACTTAGAAGTCCGACACCCTTACAAATGATATCACTCAGTCTTGACTGCATTAGACCTCCTATGAAGCAAGGCCCCCTAAGTCTTGCTCCCTTATGTATATTTGAGAAGTCTTATATAGTCAGTCTATAAGCCAAGACAGATAGGGGCTTGAATAACATTGAGTATTTGTGTAAGTTAGACATATTTTTCTATTTGGGAGGAAAGAAAGATTTTGAAGCATACAGGAAGGGAGACAAGTCTGTAATTTAGACCACTTATGTTTTCTAAGGCAGAAGGATATTTTGCCTGTAAACAAAGATATACAGCACAATTATCTTCCAAGTAGGCTGCTGCCCACAGCTCTGGAGACATGCATAGCAAGCACTACAGGAGACCAGCACAAGCATGCACAGAATGCAGATGCCGTATAGTTCTACATTACAGGAACTCCTCCGCCACACCTTTTGATTAGCAGTGCAGAGATTTGCAGCTCATCTTTTTCAGTACTAAAGGAAGAGTGAATGTGTGAAAAAGGTTACGACATAGGCATATGAACCAATTAAAATAGCATTCTCTGAACATGAAGAAACAGCATTTTTTAAAAGCAGAAGAGACTTCTTTGTATTTGAATAAGCCAAAACATAACAGAACTGTCTGTTCAGCCACCCTCAAGAAGAGACACCCAACTGAAACAGCAGTCTCTTACTGTTCTAGCTAGGGGGATAAGTCCTGGTCCCCTACCACCGCCCCGCTCTCCAAACACACTCTCCCTGGAAGGAGACAGACAAGCAGCTATAGCCTAAGCAACACTACATATAAATAAAAAGAATTAATGTATTTACAGTCCCTTAAGTGGTTAGTCTTCTTCAACATACGACCATGAAATGAGCTGAGGGATCAGATCAAGTTAATGTCCTAAAGCTTGTGGGGGGGGGGGGAAGAAGTGGAGAGGGACGGGAAACAACCCAACCCACACTGATGAAGACTTCCCCTACTAAAGAGTGGAGATTCTCAGTATTTAACTCAAATTCAAGTAGAGGGTCTTCAGATTTCTCTAGCACTAGGATCATGTAGGCCATACGAGCAGCTCAAAGCAAGACCCAAGGATGTATGAAGACAATAAAGAAGTTTGACTTCACATAAGAGTCAAGAAGAAAAACACTCTAATGAGGGACTAATAGAAATCAAGACTTTCCAGAAAGACCCACTATTACACATGCTACCAAAACCCATGTTCCTCCATGGACTGGCTCAGAAAAAACCACTCAAGCGAGACATTCCAGTCCAATTCCCCCTTTCTTTCTCTCAGTGCACTATGTAGGTCATTTCCCAAAATTATGATTTTGACATAGACCATATACTTGTTTACCTGGCAGCTCTCTGCCATCCACGGCACTGCGCAGAGCAGTTGGGCATCTTGATCAATCAAGACCCCAACAACATGAGATAGAAAGCCATTCTGCTGCCAAGCAAGGCAAGCCACAAGCAAAAAGGTACTAAGTCTACCAACCTAACCAGTGACTATAAAAGAGTGCTTATATTTGGAAACTTTAAAATTCATGGCATTTTTTGGTTGTATGCCTTTATTTTGGCCAGCTGTTAAATGTCTGTGCGCACAAATATTTGTATAAAAGTTTTTCCAATTAAGAAAACCAGAGCTGTCTGTTACAATTAAGTTAGAATACAGAGTTATTTTCCAAGAGTAATGTCTACTGAAGCTTCTGCAGTCTAAAGGAATATTCAGTCATTTGCACCAGAATTAAACAAGTTTAATTTTTGTGTTTAAAGTAAATAGGCAGAACCTCACCCTTTTGGGAGTGTTATTTGGCTGCAAATAGACATTGTTACAGTTGCAAATGTACTGGAGGCAATTACAATGCGACCAAATTGCTTTGGCAGCATCACTATAATCCCAACAAGACTGAAGTGCAGCTTGTTTGCTCATGCTCATTCTGAGTGTCCTGGGTGCATACCAGTCCCCTCCCAACCCCTCCCCCCCCCCACAGAGCTGAGCTGCATGTCATAGCCAGGCAAGTGATGAAAGCCAGGGCTGTCTGAACCCATTTAAAATATTACACAGTATTTTTACTTTTTTTTTTAAATCAAGATTTGCTTCTCCAGGAAGACCCATGCTGCTCCTTAAGGTACACCAAAAAAGGGGTCTTTTTCCATCACCAACTTAAAGACAACTCCCTCCACTGCTCCAGAACAGCTTATCAGAAACTCCCTTCACAATGTGAAACAATAGTCTGCATGATCAGCCTTAGCCACTATAGTACAGCCATGCTGCAGCTGAAAGATGTCACCGAGGATCATGCCAGCTGCTGTTGACAGCGTGAGATGAACAGCTATACAGTGAATTAGTGTACAGCAGTGCCAGGGCTCGCAAACCTTTTTAGTAGCATCAAAACTAGCTGGAAACTCAGACCTACCACAAGCTTCTGCTGCAGCAAAAGTACAAGACAGTCCTCAGACTTATGACACAATTGGTTCCTGAAAACAGCGTCTGAAGTCAAAACGTTGCAGCTTGGAACCAATTTTTCCATAAGAAACAAACAATGTTATAAACGGGGTATTGGTTCTGGAACCAAGGCCCAATACCCTGTTTTCACCAAAGATAACCCAGATTTTTGTACTCAATCAATTATAGATGAGTAATATAGCTACATTAATGTATTTATATTGTAAATAGCAATCATATTGATTTGGAAGGCCTTCTTTGAAGTGAGTTTGCTGACTTTTTGAAGGGCTCTTGGCTGGAGTCTTCTCAGGAGCCCTAGCTGCAGGTTTTTCTGGAGTCTTGGCTGCTTTCTTAAAGAAAGTGTCCAAAGAAGTTCGGACAGACGTTCTCCAGGGAAATGGGTGACAGCGACTTGTGCGCTGTCATGCTGTCACATCAGATCAAGCGTTGTAAAGTCAAAACTGATGTCAGAAAGTTGAAACAGGGTGTTAATTTAGAAATGTTGCAAGTTGAGGACTGCCTGTACAGGGAGAAGGCGGGTTTATTGGGGGCACAGCCCACCGCTCCCCACCTTTACAGCACTAGCCAGGCAGCATAACCTGCTGCCTCCCTTATTTTCCAAGCGTGTCCTCCTCCCTCTCACATAACCACGGATCCATTACAACAGGCACAGAGGTGCAAAAGCCCATTGGCCAGATGGAGAGGGTAGCACTGCACCATCTAATCCCCAGCCCTGGGGGAAGAGATCTCGATGGTGCAACACAGGAGAGAGGCCAGGAGCTGCTGGGCTCTGCCCGATGTGTCCCAACAAACCTCCAAGCAGCTTTTTTGATGAGGGGGCAAACTGAGCTGGCAAGAGAGAAGGTAACTGACCAGATCAAGCGGCAAAGCGGGGGGACCGCCAAGCAAAGTCAATGCCCCACTTCCCCCGGTAGCCCCCAGCACGAGGCAAGCAAAGAGCAGCGAGAAGCAAAGGCCGAGGAGCATCAGGGCGGCGCGGAGACGAAGGGCAGCGCCGAGCCCCGACACCCGCCACCGAAGGAGCGCAGCACTGCACCGGCACCCGCACGCCCCGCCCCGCCCCGCCGGCCCGGACACGCACCCAGCACCACGCAGACCACGTCCAAGGCCACGAACGGCAGCCTCGCCTTGTCGAACATGCTCTCGGCGCCCGGCCTGCCCCGCACCTCCCAGGCGGCGGCGGGCTCGGAGCTCCGCGGGCTGCAGCCAATGGCGCCTGTACCAGCCCCTGCCGCTGCTGCGCCCGCCCCGCCGCCACTGCGGCTCCGAGCCGGGGCTGGCGCTTTAAGGCGGGGGTCGGCTGCAACTCCTCCCGGCCCGACCTCAGCCCCAGCAGCGGCGCGGGGGGCGGGCCTGGCGCTCCGCCCCGCAGCCAATCGCTGAGCCGGACGCGCCCACGCCGCGTGGCCCCGCCCCTTCGAGTGACGGACTGGGGGGGTGACCGTTGGGGGTGAGGAGGGGAGGCTGTTCCCACTTCCGTTGGGAACCGACATTTAAACTGTTCAGTCATTTAGACGTTTTAAAAAATATTTCCCCAGGCAAAAAAAAACCCTCTGAAAAGTGTTTCCAGCTTGAACAGCAAGACTGATACTGATGCCCCCCCCCCCACCGGCCTGGGTGGACCTTTGAGCTTAATAGTGACACCCGCACCCAAACATCGGGCCATATTTACGTATTGTTAAGAAAAATTGGAGGCAGGAGGTCTGGCACTCCCCACACTCAGGACATCAGGCCTAACCCATTTTGACATTTCTCAGGTATCCTAGCAGGCATCCTCTAATAAATTCTTCACTAAATGGCTGGCCTTTGTTCCATGCCCTGAAGGCTGAAAAACAGGCTTTGGCAGATCAGCAGGGGAAACAGGTTCCAGGGCTGAAAATGCTCCACTGAAGATGTCCTTATCTTCAGTCCTTTATTGAAATGCACATACTAAGAAGTGCCTTAGTTAGTTAATCTCACTGACCAAGATCATAGTACTGGAAAAGGAAATGGCTCAGGTAATAAAGAATAAGAAAAATAGGCTTCTGGAGATTAAAACTAACCTTGTTAGTTTCAAGTAGTACTCGGAAGCAAATAGGTAGTCTGTTCCAGATAGAGAATGCAGGTGTAACGTGATCTCCAGCATTCAACACCACTAAGCAAGTGGGCTGACATAATTTATTCTTGGCAAAGTTTTAGAGTGGCTTTCAAGCATGTTATCAGCTAAGTGAATCACAACCCAGAGATGACAGAGGCCTAACTCTCCATTGTGGGATCCCATAACTCTCCATTGTGGGATCCATCTCTGAAAGGAATGAGAATTAAAGAAAGGATTCTTGGCCTTTACTGCCCCGTCATTTGCAAACCTATCTGACAAAAGAGAAAGGGCAACTACATACGCATCCATGAGGTAAAAAAAACTCTCTCTCGGTTAGTTTCTTTGGAGGCTCATTGAATAACAATCCTTAGGCACACATTGTTGGTGAGACAAAAGGTATATATTTGCAAATAGGGTCAGAGGGAGAAGACAAAAGATCAAAACCCTCTGCCCCCGGGGACAATCATTAGCAGG
>NW_017728909.1:35844766-35864417 GCF_001723895.1 Crocodylus porosus
AGGACAACACTATTGATGGGAGCTAACAGCTATTGATAATGCATTTTTAATAATATTTCTAACATCCATGTCCACGCACTACACACAGACTCACACAAGCACCTACTTCCTTCTACCTACATGTGCTATTCTAGTCCTGTCTAGATTAAACCAGATAGCTCCCTTTCATCCACACCCCTCGAGGCTAAGATACTGAGAAAGAATTAGACCATGTAATTTCAATGCAAAAGGATTATCACAAGGAGTGTCATCAGCACAGTGATAATACTTTAGAACACTTTGAAATGGGACCAGAGCAGCATAACACCAGCTCTAGAACTAAGAATTGAGTTCCTCTCTCACCCTTAAACCCAATCTGCATTGGAGAAGAGATAGCTACACACCCTACGCAAGAGTTTTGGAAGAGAAAGCAGTCTCAGAATTCTTCTCCAAGTTTTCCAGTACACTGGGGAAGCATCTCCTAGTGTTACACTCTTTTAGGGCCACATGGCTTTATTCCCATCACTAAACATGCTGTTTTGCAAGGCATAGCACTAGGAACCATGGCCACTTAGCAGTTGAATCTCTAATTAATTTTGCTTTCCTTTGCTCTTGTGGATGCTCCAAGAGCAATTTCTGTCTGCTCACACATCTAGTATTATTTATCATTTGCTATCATAATACTTTTTCAAAATATTTTAAATAGCATCATTGTTGAACTACTCTACTGGTATATTACTGAATGTGCTGTTTGGATTGGGGATGCCTGACTGTTTGTATCCATTTAGTCAGAAACAGAAGTCATGTTTACCATCCATCTTGTGTATTTAAATGTATTTAATATATACAGACTTAAACTTGCACAATTCAGTTTCCCCTATGCTGGGAAAACTCTGCAGTAACCAGGTTACTAATGAGAAAATGACCATACTTGCCAGTCCAGATTGACTAATTCAGCAAAGTTCCTAAGTATGCCCCTAACTTTAAGCATGTGAGTAGATCCACTGAAGTCAAATCCCACTAGGCATCAATGTGTGAAGCTAAGAACATGTTCAAGAACCTGGCTGAGGTCTTAGATAAAAATTTAAATCCTTCCAACAGGTTTCAGTTGTCCTGGATGTTTCGTGTTTCCTATGAAACTCTAAGTGGCCCGCTCATGTTGTTACATTTAAGTTTATGCCATATCATTCTCCCCTTGTGAAGAAAGAGGTCAGACTATATGGCCGTTATGATCCCTTCTGGCCTTAAGATTTATGATTCTGCTCTAGGAGCAGAGTGCTGGAGGAAAGCAGCTGATGATGCTCCCAAAAGAAATACTTGTGATGAAAAAGACTAAGTAAGCTGAGTTCTCGCCTGCAGTTCTTGTGGGGAACACTTTGGGGGTCTCAGCGTAAGCACGTTTTGTTGTAAATAATAAATAGGACACTTAGGTGCCATTTTCACCCCAGGAGAAGATGGCAGTAGGTCATAGAAACTTCTCCCTGATTGCTACCTGTAACTTTATGCTTCATTGATACCTGAGTGGGTGAGTGTTAGTTCCTGGATGTAATAGTTTTGTTGCAAGGGTGGGTGTCTGCGTGAGGGAATGAGTGAGGCTCTAAAGAGCTGGAGAGAAAAGAGAGTAGTTCCAGGGAGGACAGAGTGGAGTCTGAGGAAGGATAGAGGGAACTGTAGTAGCACAGTAAAGGCTGTTTGTCTGGAGTGGAGCAGTATGCAGTGCTGTTTGAGGCATCAGCACTCTGACCCCTTCCCACCCTTTTTGAAGAAAAAACTCTCCCTTTCTCATGAGCTGACTAAAAAGAAGGACATCTTCAAAAGAGGAGGTACTACAGATCACCAGGGAAGCCAGAGAAGAGCCAGGGGTCTCAAGCCAAGGCTCGGCCCTTGTGAAGCTACACCAGGGCTGGCTTCAGGGGGTACTTCAGGAGAGGGAGACTGAATAAGGCTTCTTGGGGAGTCCCAAAGCACTTTTCCCAGAAAGGGGCACGATCTGTGAAAATACTGTCCTATAATTAAAAAGTATCCTCTCTCAGTAATTCAAGATTTCAGTTTTATTCAAAATTCTTTCCTCCTCCCTCTATTTTTTTAGTTGGGGACCAGATAGGCAATAAAGAACATTAAGGCCAAGTTAAGGTCCTGCTCATTTGGCTCTACTCCCCCCCCCCCCCTTTACAGATTATAATCAGTAATGTTTTCCCCATCATCCTTAATAGTTTTGTGTGTGTTGTTATTAGAGTCTCAGGAAGTCTATTATCTTTCTGGATGATACCCCGATACTTATTACAACTGACAAAACAAGACTCTTAAAGGCCATTAACATTTGTATAGATCAGTGACTTCACTGGGTGATGGAACTTTCCCAAGCTTATGCAGCTCTAGTGCAAGACTAGTCAGGAGTTATAGAAGTTCCTTCTCTTTATTCCATTGATCAACTCAGCAGCAATAATGGGGCCAAATAAAATGTTGCCAGTGCTATAGTCTGATGTTTGCCAAGTGTTCAACTGCAGCTCTTTGGCTTGTATCTATGGCATCTGCAATTGCAAGTTGGTCTCTGATCCAAATGCAAGCGAGGCCCAAGTTTCAAGATCAGACAGAAGGAGGTACATTCTATCCAGTTAAGATATTATACATACAAAATTAAATATTATTAATGAGAAGCAAAAGTTAGAACTTTTTTGTGAGGCAAGGATTTTTCTGTATGATGTCTTCTGTTGGCCCAACTGTACAGTTGGGAAGAATGTATAAAAGCTTTCATACCCTTCCTTAAGCTTCTTTTGTGACATTCATTTAAACCATGATTCTGCCGCATGTTTTCTTCTTAGATATTTTGGTACAGAACACCCACTCATGCATTAAAACCTGCTGGTTTTAATGCACATCTTCTCAAAGATTCCCTTACTGAATTTCTCCCACATGATTCTTTCAAGTGAAAGTTTCGTCTCCCATGTTATAACACATGGGTCATACCCCTACACCTGAAGGATCCAGCCTTCATTCAGGCTTCATTCACCAGTGTCTCTAACAATACTATTACCATTGTTCTCAGACTGTTCATTGGGCATTTCAGAAAACAACATTTTAATCAAGACCTAAATTTTTTATCTAAAAAGCAACCAGAACGTCCTTTTTTCTTTCTCCCTTCCCTGTTCTCCTTAAATAAAAGATCAGCTCCAAATACTATTATACCATTAAATTATTACATTCTGGAAACACTGCAAAATGTATCCAAAACTGTGGCCTAGCAGCAGATAAGGTATTTGGATGCAAGTCTGTTCTTCTTGTAACTCAGCCTTTGAGTACTATTGAGTACTGGCTGGGTTGATCCCATGACATCTTTGCTTTCCCTTCAACCTTCTCCCGGCTCTAATGCATGTGTCGACACACCCTGTGGGCATGTCTACACATTCATTAACGCACCCTAGTTCCTGCACATTAAATTTAGTACTTGGTTAACCAAGTACTAATTCAATGCTCAGTAACATGTGGGACTGTGCAGTAATGCCAATGAATGTTTTTTTAGTGACACTTACTGCACAGTTGCCTAATAACATTGTGCAATAGCATATCAGCATGGTTTTTGCCCAGCATGCTATTGCGCAGTGTTATTAGGCTACTGTGCAGTAAGCATCTCATGTAGATGCACCCTGTGTCTAGCACAATGGAGCCTTGACCCTAAATTGAGGCTCTAGCTATGATTACAGCACAAATAAATAAAAATCATCACCCTTATCCAAAAATGCATCCTAAATCTAACTCAAGGTTAATTTAGAATTCTATGGAACCATCTCTATAGGGGCCATTCCCAACATTTATGACTATTATATGTGACTGGTATCATAGTAGTCAGTATGCCTCTTGTTGGAGTTTTACACATATTTCTCCCTCCCCTCCAAAAGGAACATATTAAATACTTTCAAAGGAACAAATTCAATAATTCACAATAGTTGTCCTTTTTATGGTATTTTAAGACAATGATACTCAACCAGGATGACATGGCACCCTTGCTTGTGTGTCATTAAATCCTTTCAATGATACTATATGCTGCTGCTCAATATTAGCACTGTTATGTGTACAAGCACCAATACATGATCCACAAGACAAAAGCCAGAGTTTTCACATAGGACTCCATAGTCTCAAAAACATTCTGACCTGTTATGATTTTTCTGAGTTCTTTGCAAGAGAAGTGCTATGCTATTATTTTTTTTCTGTAGTCAACAAAATTAGTGAAAGCTAAAAGCTGACATTTTCTGAGGGGTGCCTTAAATCTAGTGGGGGGGATCCTTTGTGTTGAGAACCACTGCTATAAGGCATACTGGATCAAATTCAGTTATGGCAGTGAATGAACAAATCTCCCTGCACTTATACAATTGGGGTTACAATAGCAAAGTAATAATTATAATGACAAATATAATAATAATTCAAAAGAAAAAAGAAAAAAGAAAAGACTTAGGTTAAACATTTAAATACTTCAAATTAAACAAAATGTAACAAAATCTCAAACTGGCTGGATTTTAATATAATTAATAATATTTTATCTACATAGTAAGCAAATAAACATTGAAATATCAATGTGACACAAATGTTATTTGTGGCTCCATATTTTTTTTTTTGCATAGAGAGTATTCAGAGAGGATTCCTTCCAGAAACAAAATCTACAAGACGGTGAACAAAGAATAATCATAGCATTTATTATCCAGTAGTCATCTTCAAAAACCTTTGTGAGGAATTATTTTTGAAAGTCTTTGCCTCATAATTGTGCACAAAAATATATTGTATTTATTTGGAACTGGTCAGAGCTTTAGCTTTGCATGAAAGATCACCACTGAAGAAGCTCTGATACACAAAAAGTTCACCTACTGAAACCATTTGTTCCTACATCGCCCCATAATTTCTATAAACCAGAGCAGAAAAAACATTTGGTGCCTTAAGTTGCAACTCAGTGGGCGTTCTACATGAGATGCTATGTTGCCATAGTGATAAACTTCAGCAATGTAGCTCATCACTATGGTGATGTAGCATTGGAGGCACTAAACGTGACACTGCTGCTACTGCACAGTAGCAACAAGCTACTGCACAGTAGGGTTGAAAAAGATCCGTGCACCACTGGAACTGTACAGTCCCGGCTGTGCAGTCAGGGGCACGTGTAGACACACCCAATTTTAGTGGCCTACATAAACAGTTGCAAAAGTACAGAATGTCCAGGATGTAAGAAAGCCTTGGCTACATAAGTATTTGTATTACAGTAGTATCCAGAGGTCTCAACAGAGATTAAGCCAGATGTGCTCTGTGGTATATATGCGTACACAGAAAGAGAAACTTACTGCCTAGAGGATATCACATTCTAACCAGACAAAAGGGTATGTGGAGGGGGGAAGGGGTAGAAAGAAAGTTCATCGTCTCCAACAGCAAAATCCCCATGTCATATTTCTGTCGTCTTTGAGGTATTAGTCTGGAAGGAGAAGGGACCAATCCAAACCCACATTATTAATTTCTGCCCCTGAAAAAGTAAAGATCAATCTCTCTTACTTTCTCTCTCCCTTCAGGACTGCTGCTTCTTTCCCACCTAAAACAACAACAGCAATTAAAATAATAATAAGGTCATTGGGTAGGGGTGGTGCAGAGCAGAGTGTTTGGAGGGGCAGAAGGAGTGGATATAGAAGGGAGACTAGCTTGATGAATCCGGCTCCCCCTGAGGGAGCCAAGCACTTGGCATGGAAGTAGAGTAGGATTATATCTGTCACAGGATGTCAGAATAATTTTTTATGGAACCCAGCTCTTCCAGGGATTGTTTCAAATCCACTAACGCTCCTGAGTGTTAATGTTTGAATTGGGACGTTTGCATAAGCAGATAAATGTGCAAAAAACACATGTTTCCAGCCATCTGCCTAGCGGCTTTGCACTTGAGGAGTTAGCAGAGAGCAAGTCCAAGGTCCACAAGGTCCTTGGGCTCCTGAAATAACTTCCAAGGTTTGTAAAAACTTGTGCTTCTGAAATGGGCTATGGTTAAGCAATTCTTGCATGATAGAAACAATGTGTGGTGTACTTTACTAAACCCGCTCTCTTTTTTCTAACTTTACAGCTTTGGAAATGTTCTTTTGTGATTACAGAACGGAACAGAAACATTTTATACAGAAACAAAAGAGCTCTCATACTTCTAAAAAAAGAGAACAAACTTAAAGAGGAGTTCAACCCTCAAGCTTGCCCCCTAGATCTCTATGTTCCCCTTAATTCAGGGTAGTCAGTTGTGTTATAATCCTGGTTTTAATGTGTGTGAAAGGGTGAGAAAGGTCCAGTAGTTCTGATTTTAAACTGTGACGTAGAAAAGCTGGTTTAAATTCCATGCTTTGCCACAGGCTTCCCATAGAACTGTAATCAAGCAGTTTAATTCTCTCTGGGTGCATCTACACATTAATTAATGCCCAGTGGTTACTGTACATTTAATTTAGTACTTGAATAATCAAGTACTAAATAAATGCTCAGTGACTGGAGTTACTGAACAGTAGCACAAGTGAACGCCTTTTTAGTGAAGCTGTTGTTCAGTAAACTAATAATACTGCACAGTAATGTATTAGCACTGTTTGTGCTGATGCACTACTGCACAGTATTATTAGGCTACTGCGCAGTTAGTGTCTTGTGTTGATGCACTCTCTGTCTCCCCTCCCTTTTTAAAATGGTAGTAATACTGCTTTCCTACCTCATAAGTAGGATAAAAAGGTAAAGATGTTAAAGACTGCAAGGTGCCAAGATAGTGCAGTAATGGGGGCTATGTAAATGCATTGTACAGCTTTTGTTAATTCCTTTTTTCAGTAATACAAGTGTTATTATAAAAATAATACCTCCAAATAAGTTCAGACTTTACCCTTGAATAAACACAATCACCAGATTTGAGAACCATTTTCACTGGATTACCTATAAATCTACATTTCAATGGTATCAATGATAAACAGCATGGATGATTCCCCCTATAGAAGGCACCTTCAAGGAACCCATTTTAGAACACTTTTTTAAACGGGGAACATGGATATAAATCTATGTCAGTGGTATAAGGTAGCTTTGCAGATACAGTGCTGGGATACTTTAGGGGTTTGCCTGACAGATCAACCTAATCCTAGCATTCCTGAACAGATCAATGGGCTACTGGTATATTCTAGTTCATTAAATCCATCTTGCATCACTACAGTAATAAAAAAAACTATAAAAAGGCTACACAAAAAATGGACACTTAAAAAAAAGTGTCAGCAAAGGATATGTGCTGGTGACATATGACGGGGTAGAAGAGACATGACCAGAGTGCAATATCCAGTTGATATAACTGGACCTAAGAGGATGTGATATACAAACGTAAGTTAATGCAGCCTGAGAAAGAAGCACCTTGGCAATGGTACCCAGAACTGAAGAACTTTCTATTGCAGACCTAACCCCGAGTTAACAAAGTTGAACAAATCTCTATTAACCATCTCAAATATCAAATAGCAATCATGTGGCCTGCTTCACCATTGTATTACTACATTTTTAATGGTATAGCTCCAATGATTTCAAGGTGAATCAAGCCCTTTGTCCTAACTTCATATCAAGTGCTATGACCTAGAAAAAACCCAAACATATAGATATCATTCAGGTATATCGTTCAGGTATGTATACCTGAATATAAAAAACCCTGTTTAAAAACAGAGGACTACTCTAGTAAGAGACACTCATTGCTTCAGTATATTATGACTGATTTTTCAGCTGGTTTAAATCAGTGCCACTGAAGTCAGCTGAGGATCTGGCCCTAAGTTTTTTATTAAAAGTAGTTTAAAGAGCACTTCAATCTCAGACATTGTCCTCATCTGATTTTTCCATTGGCTGAACTCCTATATGCTTTCTATCATCTGTGATGCTTTGTGAGTGATAAAAGGTTCCCAAAGCCTTGGGCAATTCAAATATGTTAACCTTTCCAGCAAATTCCTAGCCCATATAATTTCCCAATGCATATGAGGCAACATACAACCTTTGAAAAACTTCTGCCATTTTCAAAAGACATATAGTCTAATCTAGGACAAATACCATCTTGATTCTTGAAAAAAGGAACTTTCTGTTCTGTAAGCTGCTTTACAGATAGAAATTCCCGATTTACGTATTATCAAACTGATCTAGGAAGTAAGTTTCCAGAAACCTGTTTTGCAATGTTTTGTGAAGCTCCTGGAACAAGTGAATTATCAAATAACTGAGAAAAAAGGGATATTTTATTTATTTATTTTAATAAATCAAACATGGATATCTCCTTTCTACAACTTAAAGGGAGTTTAGATCTAGTTATTCCAGTTCAGGCCTATTCTTAACCAGTATCATGTTATGTCATTGTTTTTCAATATATCTAAAAGTTGTACTGAAATCCTCTTGTCCTGCATGACACGTAGACATTTCCAATCAGCTAAAGCTTCACCCTGAAACACAAAATTCAGCAGGGAGAGGTGGAAAGGCAGGAAGTTCTGGTGGACAGGTTCTGGTTCTCCATGTTTTCATGGAATATTCACAAGCTAGAACATCTAGTCAGTCATTTTGTCCCTGGAATCCATGGTTCCTCTAATGCAGGGGTTGGCAACCCAGCATGTGTGTCACATGAGGCCATATTGCTTGGCATCCCACTGCTGGTCTGAGCTCTGGGCAGTTGTTGCCAGCCACAGAGCCTAGGCTGCCTGCAGCAGGTGGCAGGGAGGCTGCAAGTGGCTGTACCAGGATCTGGAGCCCTGGCCCAGCTCGTTACTAGCAGCAGCTACATGTGCACTTCAGGGAGCATAGCAGAGAAGGGCTGGGGGTGCACTGCCAGGACAAAGATGGGCCCCTTGTGGCTTCTCCACTGTCCCTCCCTGGCAAGCCAACATCTTTGAAGTCCAGACTCCAGGGTTTTTGGTGCTTGGCCAAAAGTGCTGCCGACCCCTGCTCTAACGTTTGCATAAACGACACTAGTACTCATGCACTTCTGTGATTCTCCCCAGATCCAAGAGTTTGTCAAGCCAGGCTTCCTCAGTATGAAGAGGTTCTACAGAAAAGAAAGTACAGCATTAGGATAAATTATCCTTTGAGAAGATGCTGACTGTATATGTAGATAGTAGATAATAAACATAGTGTACCTCTCCCACACAGCTTCTTCCTTCCTTACCCTACCCATGAGCACAACTCCTGAGAAACACATGACAACATGACAAAAGTTTAGTGCAAGTCCAGATCATCTCGTCAGACATAAAAGCATGAGTATACATCATAGTTATACATATTGAAATGTGTCTAGGACAATAAATGTAAATTAGAGGATAGTACTTCTGCTTCTGAAAAATGAACAAGGGGATATTAACCACAATAGTCATAAGGGCATTCGTTTCACATCCCTCTGGAAAGACTGAAACTCCAGCTGCACAGTGCTCTCCTAACACAGAGTTAAGGCATTGGTTCAGTATCAAGTCAGAGGGAGTACTGCCAGAATACCACAATTTGTAGTTTAGATATATCACAGCAAAAAGTTTGGATAGTGATTAATTTTAGTACTAACTTGGAAATACATGAGTCACTGTATTTCTGGAATGTGTGATCCTTTTCTATGTGTTTTCATTCTGGATATACTGGCACACAATTATATGAGGACATGAAGAGATACTGTAAAGTAAGCTTGTCCAACATCTGAACTCTGAATGACCACAATCCATCTTTGTCATCTGTCTTCATATTTTCCTGAATAATAAATAGTACAATCAACAAGAAGAAAATAACTCTTCCAGTGCAAAATATTATTCAAGGGACTTCCTGAAATAAACCTGTTCTTTCTTCTCCTTTTCAACTACAACTTCAGAGTTGGTGAACAGCTTTTATGATCTTAATTTTTGCAATTACTGACGTCTCTGGTATTTTTAAGTTGACTTCCTAATTTCTCCTTGCTTGGGATATGATGACAGATAATTTCTTCACTAATCTGTTTTACATTTTTTTTCTACTGACAGCTTATGTTCCCCTTTGACATGGTTGAAACCATGAATTTATCTCTGCACTTAATTAAAAGGAAAATATTTTGGAGTAATCTGACAAATGGTTCATGGGTTTTGGTATTATTTTTCCTTTTTTTTTAATTGAAATGTTCAACATTGAGGTATGCACCAGATGCATCTCACTGCAGCAATACTGGTAAATTAATAGAATGGTTCAGTCAGTAGCATACTGCAGAGTGAAGAAAAGTTACAGCAACAATACCCCCAGACCTTTGCAACTGCTTACCTATACATTTGAGCAGTACATTTGAGGTTCTAGCTTTCTTTACTCCCTGAGGGTGAGTAAAATTAAGCATACACAGGATAGGCTATAAAATAAGGGATTAAGAGTAAGACCATCTCTACTTATATTATTACATACTGTGTTAGCAATAGGCTTTGATTCACAAGGGAAACTTAGCTGCCCAACTTAGTACATATGTAAAATGTTTAGGTGTCACTGCCACTCATAAATCCACCACTTAATGTGTTGTCTAACCTTATGGGCACCCAAAGTCACCAGATGCCTAAATTTCTGGGTAGTTACAAAATTGCCTATTGCCTTGATTGTATTGAGCTGTTGGGGCCCAGAGGGGTAAACAAGTTAGGAGTTCTTCTGCCTATTCCCCTTGCCAGACCCAATCTGGGTGTGCTCAGGGTGCACTTCACACCACCAAACACACACACACACACAAAACCAGCCACGAAGCAATGAGACATGACCCTGCTGGTAAATCTATTACTTGGATATGGAGAAGTCAAATTCAATTCCATTCTCTGCCAGAGTCAGAGCAGTGATGGGGTCATACTAGTACCCTAGTTACCAGGCAATGAAGTAATTCTCACCGAATGCATATTTAAATATTTTATACAAACCAAGTAGAGCAGAGATTTGCATCTGAGTCTCCCACATTCCATACGACTCCTCTGACCACTGGGAAACTTCCTCTTCCTAGCTGTATTGTGTGTAAGGAGGGACTGTAACTGTAGGAGGAAGTTCCCAGCTGTACCTTACAATCCCTAACTCTGTACAGCACGGTGCATGGTCCCATCCCTTCTCCTCAGCATTTCCTGTTTTTTGGTTTCTGTGAATGCCATTCTTTAGGGTCCAAATTACTCCCAGGCACCGTATACCGTAATCTGGGCACCTAATTTAGGACTGTGAGTTACCCTAGCTGGCAAGATGCCTAACAATATTAGCCACTGCAGTGCCTTCAATTGCAACAGCAGTCATCCCCCAGTCCTCTGCAAATCCAGCACTCAGTAGCCTAAAGAAAAGAAAGTTTTAATAGGGTTCTTTCCTATCTATACTACCCAGGGAATGTAAGGTAGCACCCTTCTAGCAAGTCCCAACATTTAACAAGGCTTTTATTAAAAATGTTTCAGTGCAAGAATAGACAAGGTTTAATGGGAGAATAGAACTAACTGGAATAATAGGGAGAGAAGGAAAATGGAGGCTGGCAGACTTTGCCTCTGGTCCTACCACTTAGCTACTGTGAAATTAACAGGTCTCTGCATGGGTGTAGGGTGTACTTGGGCATAGGATACCTGCAATGATTGCAGTCACAGTCTTAGACAACAATGATTATTTCATAATTAATACTGATTTATATAACAACAAGGAGCAAACCTGAGGTACCAGTTGGCAGCACTAATTGTTTCTATTTTACCTTGTGGAATATTTTCTTGCATCATATTAAATCAGGTATTAGTTGGTAATATTAAATAAGTATTGTAGTGTACTGTAATACATAACCTATTGAAAATGGAAAGAAGAAAAAATGCAGCACAAGAAAAAGAAAGAAAACCTGTGGAATAAGTATAGCTATAAAAAGCAGAAAAACTTCTTGCCAAAGAACTCATAGTTTCTTATACAGATTTACTATTGTGTTTGATCCACCTCCTGATATTTCCTAGGGGGCTCTTGTCTAGCTTTGTCATTCTTTATTATGAAACTGACATAAGTCAGCTGGTTTATAGCCAGCTGCTCTAATAATAAACTGGCAATGAGATCAGAAATAAGTGGAATTATTTGGTCATCTTGAATCCGAAAACGTAAAATATTCCAAAAAATCTGAAGAAAAAAAAGTAACAATCCTAAATGCCTTTTCTATAATAGTAGTTGTTTCTTAGCAGGAAAAACATGTGAAGTTCAAGTTGTTTAATTTGTTTAATGCGTATCTGGTCTCAGAGCCTTAGAAAGAGCTAGTAAAAGGAATCCTCCTTCTGTTTCTGACTCAAAGAGGGTGTGTCGACACATGTATATTCATGCAACCCAATAATCGTATTGCACCAGAGTTTATTCCTATCACCTGATGAAGGGTGTGTGCACCCAAAAGCTTGCAAATAAAATAATTTGCTTGCAAATATCTAGTTGGTCTAATAAAAATATCCCCTCCTCCACAAGTTTTGATTCCTTTGTTCCCATGTACCACATTTACACACGCGCTCAGGACTACAGCATGTTAAGCTGGGTTTGAGCAGCCCTGGCTGGCAGGGGCCCCGGAAGGGGCAGCCTACTTGCCCAGGACTGCTCTGACCCAGCTCAACGTGCTGCAGAGGGGCTGGTTTGGACACGAGGGTACTCCACTGTGAGACTAGCCAACAGGCAGCCCCTGTACTGATGCCCCCTCATGCCCCAGCCTGCTGCATCAGTATCTACATGTGTGGTGCTTCAGAGTAAAAAACTCTGTAGCAGTATGTTCAAGTACTACCCTGTTGCAGAGCTTATTAGTTTTCTGCCACCTCATAGGGCCTCAGGTGTAGATGCTGAGAGCTAATTAGTTTACTCCACAATAACCATCTCATGTAGATGCACCCAAATTCATCTAAATTAGTCCCTACTCTGTGCGCCCAAAACTTTAAATGCATGGAAACAAGAAGTTAAAGGAAAAAGGCCCGCCCACTGCTTTTCACCTCCAGTTGCCTACAGCACAATAACACACTCAAATGCTCCATAAGGTTTGCACTCTCATGCAAAACCTTAACAGTGATCTCATTTGTTTGTATATGAATTGTGTTGACAGATCAGCACATCTGATTGTCACACATTTACTTGTTAAGTTATTCTGCTTTATTGCTGCTGAGGTTATGTCAAGGATTCACATGCTGAGTGCCAGTTTGACAAAGCTGAAATATATATTGTTTTGGGTAACTGCTGGAGATAGAAATTAAGTTTGTGAGCATGGGCATTATTGACAATGTTGCAGGCAACGTGAAAGTAGAAATAAATACACTGTGCTTTCCTCTGGACTTATTTCCCTGTTTTTAGCTTTTGAGTGGATAGGGCTTTTCCTGATGTAACCTGAATTGTCATTAAATGTAATTTTTGTTAACAGTTTCCTGTGCAACTTTAGTGTTCCTCCTGGATTGTGATGACATGCCTCAGTAAACTCTCTCTAACACATTTTACCCTATTTTAAAGTTATGAAAGGAGTCCTGCAAAAACAATTCACTGAGGAATACAAGTGACGACATAACTTGGCTGTTGAAAGAAGCCTCCATGAATTAATCTGTGTTACCACCCATTTCCTGAAACACACTGTATCGCATCATACACATCTGAAAATTGGGAAGACATTAGAGCAATTGCAGCAGTTGGGTGTGTGTATCTGTAACACACCATCAGATCTGCCCATTGCTCTTCCTTTACCCTGCCGAAACCTCAAGTATGTCAGTGTAGCAAACCAACAAGGATGTTGGATGCCATCTTGGATAACATCAAATCTGAACCAATGACCTTCAAAGCTAAAGGCATGAGTCTTTTAGCTTGTATTGAAGAATCAGCCATTTCAGCTGAGTGCTAAAACATGCATATCCTCAGAGGAATGAGTACAGAGGAGGATGCCTAAGACACAGGGATCAGTGGGTAACACAAACAAAATGTGCGACAAATAAGTGAAATGTACATATTAGTGACAAAAATTATAATGTACAGACTAGTTTTTAGAAAATCCTTCACTGTATCATACTCCATGTAGCTCAGCAGTAGCGTTTAAACTTTCGGCCCATTACGTCACTAACAGACACCAGAGCTGCAGGCTAAAAGCACACTTAGCTCTATTGAAAATCAGGCAGTGGAGAAGACATATTCCCAGTTGGTTATACGGTTATTCATCAGGATAATTGTAATAGGAACCCCAGATTCTACCCTTGCCCTGAAACAGGAGCATGACTTTAGTGGTCAAAATAGGTTAGACCTTTTGAAAGGATCCATTGCCTACCACAATGGAAAAGCTTAGGTATCTCTTTTTAGACAGCTGGGGACTAGGATCTAATATTTTTTTTTCTCCAAATGTATTTAAAAAAGGGGCTAAGGGAAAGATTTCAGCAGCTCTTCCCTGTCTTTTAGGTCAGGGTTTATTGCCCTGTTAATAAGTAAAGGCAGTGAACAACATGGAAATTCAAACACCATTTAGATGACCTGAGGGGGTGGGTTGGGTTAACTCCTTTCTCACAGTTCAGAGAATTTTCCCTATGAAATAACTCGGTGAGGATTCTTCCTCTTGCTCTTGTACTTTTTTTCTCTCAGAATTAAGCAATGGCATCCATACCACAACAGTTGAGTTGTCAATATTAGCTTGGTGCACACATTTTCCACAATCCAGAAAAGACTAATCAAGACGGATGCTTTAAAATGTGATTATTTTCAGGGCATCAATTAGTTTTTCATCAAGCCATGATGAAAAATTAAAATGGTGGTTTGATTTTTTATTTAATGATTTTTATAGCACTTCAATTAGATTTTCCACCAAATATATATTTCAAGCTCCTGTTAAATTGAACTCTGTAATATAATATTAAGTATGGTGCAACTACCAATGCACCTTAATAAAAAGGAGGGGGAAGAATATCTAGTGGTTTGTTGAAAAACCAGAGCCCAACTGTTTGTGCTGGAATCCATGGTTGGTTGCCAATATCTTTCAAGCACCATTTCTCCAAGGATCTGAGCCAAAAGACATTAAAATAAATGGAAGCCTCCAATGAACTTCAGTGGGTCACAAACAGGTTAAGGGTCTAAGTATCCAATACCAGAAGGTTTTGTTTAGTATACTCTTATGAGATTTTAAACTTCTGTGTTTTAAATAATTAAAATTAAATATTTTTCAGTGGACTGAAAGATTACTTGTTCCAAACACATGGCTATTCAGACAAGAATTAAAAGGGTTTGATGTAGTTGTGTGCCTGATTTAGGCACAAAGCTACATTATCAGATCCATTTTTATTAGGAAGGTTATACTGTGAGGCATAAGCAATATTAAAATATGCTGCTAACCCATTTCCCGCCTGCTTTGTACAAACATTTGGGATGAAATTAGAACCTTTAGTCATATGCTAAAGAAAACTGAGCAATGACCTCACAGTATCACGACAGAAGCTGGGTTTTTAACAAGTTTACCCACCTGTTAGAGTTTGGTTTAAGTTTGGCACTAAAGGCAAAAGAAGGTATTCTAATCTGGTGGGGTTTATAGGAAAATCTGGTGTAGAAAGAACTGGGACAATCTAATAAACTTCCAGGAAAACAAGGAGCCCAAGGCACATACATTTTCCTTTGGTTCCACAGGAAGGTCTGATGAATGAAACGGTTGGAAAGATCATTGGGGCATTTAGATATTTCTCAGTGGTTCCTAAATTGTGGTCCTTGGACCTCAAGTGATCTGTCAGGCCACTGTAAGCAATCTGTTGGTTGCACTGGACCCCCTATTTTCAATTAAAAGTTTGATAATAAAGGGCATGGTGGTCCATGAAAAATTCTGAGGGTTGACAATAGTTTATTGGTACGATGGGAAACACTGATTTTTTAACTAAAGACACAGAAAGAGAAAATATTGGTGGATGGGTACTGAGAAATTGGAATAATTGTTACTGGAGGTGTAACCAGGCAACAATGCACTCCTGGAGGCTACAATGCTCAGGGCAGTGCCAGCTACCAAGGTGCTGATTTTTCAATGGCACAATCAGTATCACTGTGGTCATGGCTATTTTTGTGCTTTCCCAGCCACAGAGGCAGCACCCAGGGCTTCTGCCCTGGTCACTCTCACTTGGTAATGCTACCGCTTGTTACTAGATGGAATTAATTTTTACCACTCCTATTTTCATGCTGTCGCAGATGCTTACCCAATAGCTTGCCTGTTTAGAAATTTTAAGAAAAATAACTTTTTCTTCCCATTTCATTTTGAAACTAATTTTATCAGGTGATAATTGATCAGAATGGTGACTGGGCTTTGATTTTGGGGCCCCTTGTCTCAAATGTAAGAAAAGGAAAGGATAAAACACTTGAAGTGTCATACCTTTTTATGATGTCACCAAATCCCTGTAAATTATTTCCATCACCATATTCACTCGCATACCTCATGCACCTTTTCCCCTTAGAATTACTGCTCCAAAGCTGGGATGCATGTCTTAAGTGGGGAATCTGATGTTCTCCCTGGAATAGAAACATGGGGTTGCTGTAAAATGGTTGCTGCTTCTTTTCCTTCTCTCCCCACCGTGGCCACCTAGAGGTAGAAGCAAAGTCAAGCCTTCAGCACAGCTAGTATTAATCCCTTCATGGGATGAATTGAAGCAAAGACAGGGCTTAATCTTCAACTAATTCAGGTGTAAAAGGGTTAAAAGTAGGAAAGGGAGGACAAGTGAACTGAAGTCCTTGCTTCATATGGCCATAACTCTGGAAAGAATCTTTGTTTGTTCATTCTGCCTTTCCAAAAACAGGGGGCATCTTACCCCATGTCTTATTTGGGGAGCATGTGGTATATGAGAAAATACAGGTATGAGCATTAGTTCCAGCTGGAAGGTTCCTTGACAAGCTCTGAGGGCGTAAGGGCATTGTTTACTGATGACTTTGGCCAAAGGTGTCTGTAATACCACTCTTGTGAAGCTTGGCGATCACCCTTGTTTCTATCTGTTTCAAAAACAGATGAGAACTTAATGTAGTGCTGAACCTGAAAATCCTTACTCATGCATATTTTCCTCTTGGAGTCTAGAGGGATTACTTATTCAAACACAGGTTGGCAAGATCCAACCCATGGTTTATAAAGTACTTGGAGCTCTTTCAGGAGGAAAGGTGCTGCATAAATATGAGCAGCAATTGGCTAGATTTTCATCTCTAGCTACGGAGTGCACAGAACAGCATGATGAAAATGTGTACTTACCAGTTTTTCTGTCATCTGCTAGTCTAGTCCCTGGCTCTGACAACAGAATATCCCTCTGAGCTCACATGGAGAATCCCCATGGGGCCAGTTGCACCAACTTTCTATCCAGAAACAGCCTGCAAGGGGCACAGAAGAGAATCTGGGTTATTATTATTGGACCTGACAACAGTTGAATATTTCCCCAAATATCATAAACATGTTTTAATCTCCTTTCTCCCCCCCTGCAAAAAATAAAACAAACCCCCAAACCCAAACCTTTAAGTGTAGCCTATAATTTGAATCCCCTGTGTTAATTCTGTAATTTAGCCTTATTTCATACTGAGAACCCAAACCAGCTGTGCTCTGGGACAATGTTTCTATTTTGAGGGGCATTTAGTAACTGGGACTCAAAGCCAGGGCATTTCTCCGCCCCTCACATTGTGGCTGAACGACTCTGTTGTGCTGATTTGAAATGACCTGACTAATCTCCATTTCCTCTACCAGTTTAACTAAATGTCAAATGTGAACAAAGATCATGGGCTTGAAAAAAGACCATTGAAATGAAGATAAAAAGAAACACATGGGACAGCAGTTTTTAAATGTTCTTTGGGGCTATTGGGCACAATTCAATGTGCTTTAGGCAAGCTGTTGTATAAATGCAGGAAGGAGTGATTGAAAAGTGTTTCAGACAGAGCTGCACTTTTTATCTGGAGTGAGTGGGGTAATCTATGTCTACATTTCAAAATGAGAGATATAGGCAAAGCCACAACTAAATGAACTTTAACAAAACCACAAATAGTGTTTTGAAATGCAAACTGTAGGACAACTGTTATGGACTCCATGTGTCATCATCATGAACCAAACCACAAGGTGTGAATGGTGGAGAGGGTCTGGCCAAATGCTTTCTGATCAGGCTTATGTTACAGAAATGGTGCAGAATCCTCCTTAGCAGGAGCAGGATAAAGGAAAGGGCTCTCTTGTATGAGCTCATTATTTACAACATGTGGGAAAAGAGAGAAGAGTCTACATTGCTTTCCCCAGTTAAAGACAGCAATGGAAACACTTGCTGGTATTTTGCAGGATGATTATGATTTTATCTCATGCTAGAAAGTTACAGTTCTGCTAATGTGGTACATTAATAAGCAGAGGTAACCCTCCTTTTCAAATCACCCCATGGAAATAAGTTTTCACTAAGGATATAAGGGATGTTTACCTGGTACTGTGTAGGCGCTTGCTTCAACTTTTTTCTCTTTATTGCTTTCCCTTGGGTTCTTTAATGTCTGTAATCATCTCACTATACAGTTAATTTGGATTTAATGCAAGACAAAATACAGTGAAAAGCTGGGCCTGACTTCTGGGGTTTAGGTTCACATAGCATCTCCTATATTCACACAACTACTAAATGGTAATAAAGAAAGTAGTCACTGCACTAGTTATTTTAGTACCCAAGGGTGCATTTAACACTTAACAGAATCCAGATGGATACGACCAGATCCCTAAAACCTTACATTGTAAACCACAAGATTTCTGTGCAGCAGCTACAGCATCCAATCCTATTGCTCTCTCCCCCAACTTTCTCCTTCTGCTATTAATGTAGGTGAGATTGGTGGGACATTACTCCACCCCCTGAATTAATGTCAAACTAGCTGTCCAGCACACAAGAGTTCTAAACAACCTCAGTATTAATTACATATAGAAAAACTACTTTGCATCTTAAAGTAATATTCTTCTGAAGTCCAGCACTCAAATTGTAAAAGAGCAGTTATGGAAACCAGGCAGCCTTTATTTTGGGCATTCCTCCCGTGCACTGAATGAAGTAGGTTCCCCAGAGAAAAAACAATTGTATGTAATCATGTAATAGGACAACTGAATCATAAGCAAGGATCTGGGTTTTCCATTTCCCAGAGAAAAATTGGAAAAAAACCTGCAGATTTTCCCTTTTAACTGAGAAAAACACGGATTTTTCATTTTAACAGAGAAATAGGCAGATTTCCCACTTTTGCAAAGAGCTCTCTGCAGGCTGGCAGAGTTCAAGCTTGCAAGGGGCTGGGGGAAGCGGGAGAAGGGCAGTCAGACAGGGGGATCCATGTGCATGTGCACATGTTCACATGCACATGGCTACCAGGCAGGCTGGAGAGCAGCTCCCACAGGCAAGTCTGGTGGAAGGGTGTGGGGAATGAGGCCCCCATAGGGAGGGAGGGAGTTGGGCTGGCCTGGGGCTGGGGCTGCTGCCCAGCTGGTAGGGCTGTGCAAAACGGCTACGTTTCATTTCCGTTTCAGATTTGGCGGTTTTGGAGGATCAGTGATTCGTTTTGGTGTTTTGGATCACTGTTCCATTTCAATTCACTGTTCTATTTTGGACTTTCAATGCTGTTTTGGTGCCAATTCAAAGATTTGGGTCAGCCAGGGAGAGGCAGGCACAGGTTTTCCCGGCTGCAGGTTTTCCCATGGCTCCTCTGCCTGTGCCTGCCTTTGCCCTGGTAGGGGAGTCATAGTTTCATAGTTGGTAGGGTCGGAAGGGACCTGAGCAGATCATCAAGTCCG
>NW_017728909.1:35864428-35885483 GCF_001723895.1 Crocodylus porosus
CAGCAGATGTCTGGAAAGTTCAGGTCACCCATGATGACCACGTCCTTTGACCTAACTACCTCCGTGAGCTGACTTAAGAATTCCTGGTCTAGCTCTTCCCCTTGGTTGGGAGGTCTGTAGTAGACCCCCACCATTAAGTCTCTTTCCCCTCAACTGCCTTGTAGTATAACCCAGAGCACTTCCATGTGCCCCTCCTCTGACTCTGTGCTACCTGATGAGGATGTGCATTCCTCCTTAATGTAGAGCGCCACACCCCTACCTTTCCTCCCTGTCCCTCTTGTACAGCCTATAGCCCTTGATATTCATCGCCCAGCCATGAGCTGGGTCTCACATTTCAGTGAGCCCCACTATGTCTGGGTTGGTGGCAGCTAACAGAAGGGTAAGTTCCTCCTGCTTGTTTCCCATACTACGAGCGTTTGTGTAGAGGCATTTGCAGCCTCCTGTGGATGTGTGCACTAGTCCCCTAATCACAGCATTGCCCTGGCCCCTGTTGCTTACCTGTATATATGTTCCACTCTAGGCTGGGCTGTACTTGTGAGTGCTGCTTGGTTTAGAGGTCCAAGGCTTCCTCCTCCCTCATCTTCCCCTTCCCCCAACGAGCCTAGTTTAAAGCCCACTGGAGGAGATCTGCCAATCTAGAAGAGAATACACACTTACCTTTAAGGGAAAGGTGGAGCTCATCCCACCCAAGCACGTCTCTCGTCGTGATGTGCGGGTCATTGTCAAGGAAGCCAAAGCCCACCTACAGACACCATTCCTGAAGTCACCAGTTGGTCTCTGCAATGCACATCTCATGCCATCTACCATATCTGCTCACTGGTAGAACAGAAGAGAATACCAGCTGTGCACCTATCTCCTTCAGCATGCCTCCCAGAGCGTGGTAGTCCACCATCAGGTGATCAGGACTTCTCCTGGCCGCATCATTAGTACCCACATGGATTAGGACCATAGAGTAGTAATCGGTGGGCTGGATCACAGCCTGGATCATCCCCGTCATGTCATGAAGCTTTGCACTGGGTAGGCAGTAGACCTTGCGTGTCAAGGGGTCCTGGTGACAGATGGGGCCCTCTGTACCTCTCAGGATGGAGTTGTCTATGCTGATCACTCGATGCTTTCTCCTCCAGTACTGCTTAGCTCCTTCGGCCTGTTCGGAGCATGGAGAGTGTGGAGTTGCCTCCTCTCCCTCCTTCTCCTCCAGTGTTGCCAGGGCCTTGTACCTGTTCTCCAGCAGGACTGGAGGAACTGGTACTGCTGTGTTATGAGCACCCCTGGTTCTGGAGGTGACCGTCTGCCACTTTGCAGTGGAAGGCACCTCCTGAGGTGCTTCTTGCTTGGGTGTGTGGCCCTGCAGGGAAAGGAAATAGCCGTCAATTTCTTCCTCCACCTCCCTGATTCCCCTCAGCCTGCTAACCTCCTCCTGGAGCTCCCTCACCTGTGCCTCCAGGGCCCTAAAGTGGGCACCTGCAGGATAGGTGTGACAGTCCCCAGTCCCTGCCCCCCCGGGCCTTGCTGGGCAACCCCCACAGGCCAGGAGGTGGGGGGATGCCAGCTTCCCCACGGGCTCTGTCTGGGTGGAGGCCTCAGACAAGCCCCAGGTAGGCTGTTCCCCCTGGGCAGGGGCCCTGGCAGCACTCTGCGTCAACACCATCATAGTAGTTGCTGCTCGTTTTTAGCTTAGTGCAGTGCTTTCGCCCTGCCCTAGTAGGAGTCTCCCTCCCGGCCCTTCCTGCTCGCCCACCAGAGCAAAGGCCGATGCAAATGCCAGCATGCTCTGTTAGCACGGTGCAGCTCCCTACTGGCACAGCTAAAAGGGATCCGGGGGGCTTCCCCTCCAGATCTGGCTCAGCTGCATCCGGTCCCTCTGTCCACTTACCTTAGGGGGATCAGCTGCTGCTGCCCCCACTGCTGACTCTGCTGCTGCTGCGTCCGCCTCTGCCTTGGGTCTGGTAAGGGGACACACATGTGCCTGGATCCCTCCTCTTCCCACTGCTCCTGGCTCCCAAGTCGCAGGAGAAGTCTCCACGGCTGCCCTGTCTGACCCCATCTCCCACTTGTCCCCAGCTTCCTGGCACTTCAAAAAAAAAAAAAGCCCTGCGCTGACCAGCTTCAGCAATGGCAATCAGGACCTCTGGGGGTTTGTGGCAGAACCCCGCCATGCAGCATGAGGCAGTGGGGGACAGCAGGGTCCCTCCTGAGCTTGACACCCACACAGCAGCTGTTGCATTGCACAGATACAGCGCACACTGTCTGGGAGCTGGGGCAGCTCCACCTGTCAGCCAGAGCCTGGCACTGCTCAGCCCCAGTGGCTCCTGACCCCAGGTAGCGTGCAACGCCCTGCCAAGCCATGCTGCACCTGTGTAATATGGTAGCTGCCATGCTGGTGCCAGGTGGGGGGGTGATCCCCACAGCCCCACGCTATGTGGGGGGACTCTGCCATGAGCCCTCAGAGGCCCTGGTCACTGCTACTTTGAAAATTTTTTTATTAAAATAACAGAGGCTGGGGCCAGACAGGGGATGGGGCCAGGTAAGGCAGCCATGGGGGCTTCTCCCAAGGCTCCTCCGGCTGTGCCTGCCTCTGCCTCTGCCTCAGTGGGGGGAGCCACAGGAGAAGGCCCCATGGCTGCCCTGCCCAGCCCCAGCACCCACCTGGCCCCAGCCTTCTGGCACTTTAAAGGAGGGCTGCAGGGCTGTCCTGGACTCTTCTTGCGGGGTATGGGCCCCTGGATTAGTGTGCAGGATGACAGCAGGCTGACATCCCTCCTCTAGAGCACTGGGATTGGAAGGGACCTCAGGGACAGATCACAAACACTGGCTAGCTACAGATGTCAATATCTGAGCAGTCCTTCCCCCCACACCTTCTGAGTTTCTGTTTCCCCATAAGACCGCCTCTGAAACATTTCTGAAACACTTTGGATGCTTTTGTTTTGCTTTGGAGAAGTTTTGGAGCCTTTGGTTTTGTTTTGGATTCTTTGTTTTGGGCGCTGAAAAGGGCCAAAATACTTCTGAAACAAAATAGCTGCTGAAATTTCACACAGCCCTATCAGCCAGGTGGTGCACGGGACTTGGTGCCCAGGGCCGGAATGCATGGCTGGTGGGCCCCAGTAGGGAGTGGGATGAAGCCACAAGCAACTCATCCAGGGGGCAGGGGGGATGGGGATGACTCCCTGCTGCTGCATACACTCCCAGGGGGGATAGTGGGGGCATGTGCCCCCCCAGATGCGTCTCTGCCCTACCACACTGGGTCCCACCTGCTGGGCTGTGGAGTCCCCAGGGGGAGGGCAGCAGGGCAAGGAGCCCAAGCCCACAGTGGGCAGCCTGCACCTGCCACCCCAGTAGGGGCCACTTTGGCCATGCTGCCCATGGGGGTGGGGGAGCCAGACTCTGCACTCTACTCCGCTCCATCGCAGCGGCCACCGCATCCTAAGGGTGGCAGCTGGGGCTCAGGTACTGTTGTGCAGGGGGCTGCAGGCCCAGGTCCCTGGCCCCATAACCCTGGCAGCTAGAGGCCTCATCCAGCTGGGGAGCTGTGCATGGGGAGTGAGGGGCACCAGCAGGACTGAGGGGCTGCAAGTGGGGAAGGGGCCTAGACCTGCATCCTGGTGAGGCAAGGGGGCAGGGGAAACTTATTTTCCATCATAAAAAACCCAAAATCAGATACCAAAATTTATAGGTATTTAGAATTTATAACAGTGATTGAGGCACTGGTAGGCTTCCAAATGGCTTTAAAATTGTAAATAAATCAATAAAACAACATGCTCAATTAATCTCTATCTATATAGATATCTAGAGAGAGAGAGGAGAGAGGCATTTAATTTTAGTAGTGAATTTTGGTTCTTTTAATCAGAGAATTTTTTATTTTTAAATAGAGAAAACCAGGATCCCTGATCTTAAGACATGCACAGGAGAGCACCAGGCAGGTTGAGCTGGCAACCATAAATCTAGTATTTCTTAACTTAAGAACACTTGATTTTGCAACTCAAAGAACATTATTGGAAAGGAGGGCTTTTCTGTATACTGAGGTTTACTTCTAAGAGAAAAAAATATATATGTATCAGAATTTTACAACCATTCCCCTTAGCACCACCTGTACAGCACATCCCCAGAGCACAAATTGTTCTGACTTCAGCTACAGGATGAACTACATTAACAAGCAGCAGGAAGAGGCTGTAGGCCAAACATAGAAGGGGAAACTGTCCAGCATCTGGCTCAGATAGACTAAGATCTAATTGGGATCTAACTGTCTGTCCCTGTCCCAGAAATTTGAGATTTCCCTTATGGTTCCTCTCAGAGGCAGGCTGGCTTCTGGGGCATCTGGGGAATGGAGATGGCTGGGGTGGGAAGTTAGTCTTTCTTTCTTTCTTTGTCTCTAGGAGGCGAGGAAGTTTCTGTGTCATGAGAAACCACTTTGAGAACAGGCCTGTCTTTCTGGGAGCACATAGCAGTGTTGCCAGGTGTATGATAATTATCATATTCATATGATAATTTCAACCCTTGTACAATGTATGATAGATAATAATAAAAAAAGTGTTCAAAATGCATGATAATTTTTTGACTGATGCACTGAAAGACGTTTTCAAGGACTCAAATGTAGCACAAGTTCTCAGTCATGGCTGCACAAAGGCAAATGCTATCACTAAACACTAAAGAAATGTTTCAGCTTTGATGACCCAGTTCTCACTCATGTTAAACTGAAATTTGACAGGGACTAAAGTGAGGGCGAGTAATATTTGTCATTTATCTTTAACTGGACACTTACAGTTAGCAATATAAAGGAACCGTATAATGATCACATAACTAAATCTCATTGTGTTATAATACTAAGAGCTTTCTTTTAAATGCTATATATGGTCTTAAAATCAATAGAAAAAGTCAAAGAGGTTTTGCGCTTCCCTCATTTGTAAATTCCAGGCGTGTACCCAATACAGTAAGTTTCAGAATAAAATGTAAAAGATTTGTAATACATAGTAATAAATTTAGTTTAACTAGCCAGAAAAAGTGTTAAACAAAATGTCATAGTGGGCAGTGTCAGCTAGAGAGGATGCAATGGTAACAGTATATGGCAACATGATATTACTTTAAAAAGACTTATTTGCATACTTTTCTCAGTGTATGATAGTTTTTCAGAAAATACAGTAACTTGAGCTTCCAATGTAATAATTTCATATTTAAGACCTGGCGATGCTGGCGCATGGTAACCATGCTCTTCCCTATAACCACTGCTCTCCTTCCTAGCATGCCCTGTATGATGTCCTGAGTGGCTGCTGCAGTAGTGCCTAAACAGTAGTCTCTCTTTGTGGTCTCATAGGCCTCCAGAGCCTATGGCCACCTTAACTATCCCTCCATCTCCTCCTGTCTTGTGCTATCTCCTTCCATGTTGTTGCATCTGCATCTGTCCCTTCCAGATCACCACACAGGGTTAATATCCTCCCACATCCAAAGACCTGAATTCCAGCCTGACTTGTATTATGCAAAGAGTCTAATTATGATGTTCTTAGCCTTGTGCAATAGGAATTTTAGTCTGCATCACAACATTACCACATAATATGAAGGGTTGAATTCTCAGAGTGCAATATGTTAAGAATACTGCAAACAGACTCATGAAGCTGTGTGGGAAAGTTCACAGTTACTCAGTGCCTCATTGTTGCCAGAACTGTCAGCTCTTTGACTGCCAGGACACTACTAATTTACCAAAACTATTTGAACAAAAATAAAGACTTGATTTTTTTCCAGTAGAATTTAATTTTTATTATTATTATAATAAAAATCAATAAATTACATTTCACAAAATATCATTTTGGTCAGGACATTCTTTTCTCTTCCACTGAAACATGAGGCACTCTACAACAGTGTTAGAAAGTCAGATTTAGCTGGCTATACATACAATAAGATTTCATATTGTGCCAAGACCAGGATTAATTAAATGTGTGTATGTGTGGAGGGAATAACAATTTTACTCTGATGCATGTTTTTGTGTAACCATTTTTTTCCAACCCTCTCTGAGAACCAGGTCAAAAATGGGCCAAAAAACACAGAGACATTTTCAAGAGTATTTATGTGAGTTGGGAGCACAAGTCCCACTGACTTTCACTAAGAATTATGCTCCTAACTCATTTTGGTACTTCTGACCATCCCACCTTTCAGTATTAGAATATCTTAAATGTGAGTTTCAAATTTTATTGAATAAATACATTTAGATGGAGACAATGTTATGAAATATTTTTTAAAAAACACTGTTTTCTATTTTCAAACATGTAATTCCAACTGATACCATCTATAGCACAAGTAAGAAGACCTGCAAAAAAGTAGTATTAGAGAAACCTGTTTTTGCAACCTAAACTGGGTTTATGTTTAGTGCAATGTACAATCAGATACCAAGTACTAACCCATATTAGACTAGTGTGCCTTGCATAACAGAAAAGATCAGACTTTCAGATACATACCTTACTGTGGATTCCAGTTTATTTAATAGTTTCACAGCTGTAAGGGGCTGGAAGGGACCTTACAGACCATCGGGTCCAGCCCCCCCTGCACTTGGGCAGGGAAGACTACTGGGATCAGATGACTGCAGCAAGATGGACATTTCCCATTTCAGGAGTCAAGCTGCTGATATGTAAATGTTGCTTGTGACGCAAGCTCATGGAACTCTTGGTCAAAAAATCACAGGCATTTTACTCATTCCTGAGAAAACTACTGCAGTAGGCAGGGTCACAGGTTTGTTAGGGTCTTATTTTTCCCATCATTTATTTTTAAGAGACTTTGCTACCTCCCACCTGCATTTATCTATAACAATTAATTTTCTGCAAATGTGTCCCTGCTTTTTGTCTCCTGACATTCTCCTTTCAAGTGTGAAAACTCTGGATCTTTATAGTTATGGAGATGCTTAAAAAATAAATACTAAAAATGCAAGCATTTGGTTTTCCAAAAACTTCAAGAAAAATATAGTGAAATCTATTTCACTAAACAGTTTCTCCTTTTTGATGCCGTACACTGAAGTATACTAGAAACAGCTGTCCTAATTTGCTTGCAACAACTGATGCAGCAGAATCAAAGTATTTAAATCAATGTTATCACCACAAAAAAAAAAGGCAGCAGCACCTATAGTGGTTAAAACATGGAGGCTTTTTTATTTTAAAGAATAAAGTAAAACACACCAGATGAAATCCAAAGCACAATAAAGTCAAAGCATTTTACAATTAACTTTAGTGGAACCAGGATTTCATCAACTGCCTAAGTTTTAGTCTAGTTTATGCAGGTCAAGCCTTCCATCAATTAAATACCCATTTCTGTATCCCCCACCCAGCTTTACATGTGGCACAGAAAAGTGACAAGTGGCAGTCACCTACAAGCACAGTTGACTTCAGTGATAAAATTAATGGGTTTTCAATACAGAGGAGGAGGAATGTGGCATCTTCCATTCTTTGACATTGAGTAACCTATCAGTAAAAGGGACAAAAATCTTGATAACAGCAAACCAACGAGTCATGGAGGCTTAGCAGAGGCATAACTGGGCAGCTCTATAGCACCCAAGGCAGAACTGTCTTCCAATCCCAGCAGCACAATAAGCCCCACAGCTATTTTTGTGCTCCCCAACAAAGGTGGTGTCTGGGGCTGCCCTAGTTGCCCTCCCTTAGCAATGCTACTGAGGCTTAGCTATGCTGCAATTGTGCATTGATATTCAGCACAGTTTTGCTGGAGAGAAACAGAAAAGTCAGAAGAGGAAAGGAATATGTAAGGCAAAACAAAGGAAGGTGAGATTGAGGTGGGAAAAATAAGTTTCCATTGAGTGCTAGCTGTCAACACAAATACTGGAATAACAAGGTTCACACATCCTGCGCCTTAGGCAGATTTCCCCTAATCCTTTCATCAGATCTCATACAAACAATCCTGTAGGCAAAGTGCTCTTGCTGACTGTGTAAATTGTCTATGATCAGACTCATTATGAGGCAAAGAGAATAGAAAGTTTAAAATATGCGTCAATGAACAGGAATACCAAAGTATGAACAGGGAGAAATTGTTCATCGGATGCTATGGATGGACTTGCAGAAAAGGAAGAATGAAAGATGACAGGTGAATGACAACGATGAAGCAAGCATCGAAAACATTTCTCTTTCATACAGGATAAATGTTATGTGTATTCCACAATCCTGACTAAAAAGTTCAAAGAGCTCTACAAGTTGAGAAAAGTAACAGTTTTGAAGTAAGTCTCCTACACACTGCAATGACTATTCCTCACCTACTCATTCTTGTTTATTTCATAAGTTAAAATGTGAGGAAGCCCAGAACCCTCTGCAGCTTGAGGAGTTCTGCTCCTGAAACCTTCAGACTGTGGTCAACATCACACATACATTATTCCAGACTATGCCTTCAATCTTACAATCAGCAAAAGGCAGCTTTGTTAAGAACCCAACCAGAGCCTGCTCTACAAGGTTTACAGGTAAGGGGTAAGAAAAGATCATATATCCAAGCTGACATAATTGCCAGCAAAACCATCAGGGCTTCTGTTATCTTAGCGTATGCTGTTAGAAGCGGTATAACCGTGCCAGTGGAAAAACACCCTTTTCTTCATCAGTATAGATTGCATCTTTACTAAGGACTGTGGTGGAATAGCTACAGCAGCATAGGCTTTGTAATGCTCATCCCTCAGTCCCCCCATGTTTCCTGCTGCTGCAATGAGGAGATGCTGTCAGATGCTGTGAACGGACTTAGAGGGTAGGGGTACTAAACAGAAATAAATAAGGCTGAAAAGTTACTCATTTTTCTTTTAGTTGCTCTCAGACTTAACTCTCACTTCTTTCATTCATTACAGGACTTGAATACTGGCCACTTGAAGTGCACAGGTAAGGGCCAGGAAAGACCTCAGTAGGGCGAGCACCAGGAATGAGTTTTCTGCTTCCTCAAAAGCCTACAAGGAAAATGTTGCATTGACTTCTAAATACGTGTAAATAAAAGATGTTCAGGATAAAGGGTCACACCTATACATACATACTTATACCCTCTTGGTCAACAAACAAAAATGAGGTAAAACACTTTTTTGCAGAATACTCCTGTTCTTGGCAGGAATTATTTACGCAGGGAGATGTTGGGAAAGGGATGTGTTCCACCCTCACAATACCTTTGTTTCTGAACCAGGATTCATCAACCCATTTTGGATATGGTTCTACAATGGACTTGGACTCAACCTTCAGACTTAATCACCTCCAAGTAGTCTTTCATCAACTCAGACTCCCACACCCATCCGACATATACTGGTAATTCTAGTCAAAACACATTTCTTTACATTTAATATTTGGCAAGTTAAATCCTACATTTGTTTAACCCCAGCACCAGGCAAATAAAACACCACGACTGTCTGACACGCCACCATTCCAGCTCTTCTGTGTATGTGCATTTGTATTTTCATAACATGTGTGCATGATTGATTCAGTTACATGCTCTCTGAGAGTACGCAATGCTCCATTACTGAAACCTACTATGATCCTGTACATGTGGCATTTAACAAACACGTTGGATCAAGAACAGCAGCTTTTCACAAGAAATTCTTGCCACCAAAACAAATTTCAAACCCAGAACTTTCATCCATTGAATGTGATGAATTTTGCTCTTTACTTAGAAAAAAAATTGGGTCCCTGAGGACTTCACAGAAATCTCAGTCTTTATTTCTGATTTACCTGTGTACATTTCCAGTTTTGTGCACATTTTTTGTAGTCCTAAAAGCTTCCTTCAGGCAATACCTTACTGGTATCTACTTTACTGTCATGGGTTTAGCTTTTTACAACTATAGGTGTAAAGTTGTACATGCAGTAACATTAATTGGAAAGATAATAGACTAATTAACCACCTGATTGTTTGCAGGCATTGCAGTCCTTGGCTAAGTAATAATATTGATAATTTTGCACCAGAGGTTCTGAAAATTTGGTTTAAATTGCATATTAGATCAATTGCTTTTTAATACTGACTATTGCAGAGATACGCAAAAAGATAATTGTTTTAAGTATTTGTGCATTCTCATTCAGTTTAGCCTACAATATTTAAGAGTGCTATTTTGTCAGCATGTCAACATCTCTCCAAGAATTGTAGAGCGGAGTTGAAGAATGCTATTTTTCCACAACGACATTTTCAGTCTGTGATCCTGCAGGGATACAAGGAGGCCTACATCAGAAATGCAAGAATGCTTTGCAGATTTAAAGTTGTGACTCATGAAAGCACCTGAGTATCTAATCTAATGATTAGTTTCAAAAGCAGCAGGAGGAAACCTGTAATAAGTTGCAGGCTAGAACAACCTGACTCTGGTTCAATGTAGGGTGGGTGGCTTCGGCGGCCTGTCAGCAGCTGGAGTCTTTCCCTGCACCCTTAATAGGGCCAGGCAGCTAAAAGCCATGTCTGCACGGACACTGCTTTTCCCGTTCCCCCAGCTCTGCACCCTACAGCCACTGAGTGGGGAGCTGGGGAAGTGGTGCCTGTGCGAATGCAAAACAAAGTCCTCCGGCTCTGTGGGATGGATACTACCCTTGGGCTGTGTGTTGCTGACCCCTATGTTAAAGGGCCTAAAGTGAGAGGGAGCCTGTGTCTTAACTCCAGTTGAGCCACCAATTTGTTCTGTATTTGTTGCCTACTGTCACATCACTTATTCTGGGAGCCCAAATACAGCGTCTGCATCCCAGTTCCTTTTTATGTGTTTTTTAACCGAGACATCCTGCAAAAAGGAAGAAAAAAAAGTTACCAAACAAATTTGTAGTGCCTGTACAGGAGGGTGTATTGCAATTCAAGTAGCTGTAAAAATGGCTTCACAAACATAACCCTTTTTTCAGCAAGTGTTTGGTTCAAAACAATGCACTAAAATTCACTGCAGCTACTAATATTTAGAACTGTCACTGTACAACACGACGAGAGCTTGTTTGTTAAGAATAGGAACAATTATTTCTTAGAAAAAAAAGGGGAATTCCACAAAATAAGAATAAAAATGTAGCTGTTTAAAAGTGAACTGTACCATCTTTTATCCATATGAAAATGTTTCTCTAGAAAGTGAAATTCATCCTTGATGTAGCTTCCCTGAACCTAATGGAACTGAATTATGAACAAAATTTGACCTATTTATTTATTGCAATATAGCATTTTCAAAAGAGCAAGATGCTTTTACTTTCCAACTCTTGAATACTGCTGCTAAGACATCTTTGTCCATTGCTTTTGAAAGTGCAAGTTTTCTTATGTGGAAACAGAACCAGATCTGCAGTCCTCAGCATTTAGTGTTCCAGGCTGTAATCAAATCTCACAAAGGTCGTTTGTGATACCCACGAAGAGTTTTCATAATAAGAACTGTGCAATCAGATTTGCCAGTCCTAGGATGATTATAAAGATGTGAGTGATTAGTATTGGCCATGTCAGCTTCCCGACAACACGCAGGGAGATCATGTAGATGAGGGATGGATACACAAATACAAAGGCAAGACCACATGTTGCTCCAGAATACCTGAAAAAAAAAATGTTGTACATTATCTTCTGTTCTTTGGGATTCTTCCCCCTTGGACCAGTTAACAGCCTGGTTGAATGACTATTGGAAGTCACAACCAAAATAAACAATTGGTTTTTGTTCATTATCATCTGTTTTCTTCTTCTCTTCCCTCTTTCAAATGTCATTTAATTACTTGACAACATTTTTCTTCCCCCAGAGTAATTATACTATAAAATCTGATTAATTATACTATAAAATACAATTTATCAGCCACATCCTCAGATGTTTCTAAAGACAGACTTCCTACCTATGAATTTGAAGTTATTTGTTCTCAAGGGAGCTGTTAACATATATGCTAAAATAACATTGGCAGCCTGTGTCTTTTGTTCTCATTTTACATAATTGTTAAAAATCTGAATCTAGTAACACCCCAGATGCTTAAACAACCTGTGTTAAGCTACATGAACACATGACTGCTTTAATCACCTAATGAGGTCCTAATACACATTTATCTGCTACTGCAAACACATAACATTCAAGTACCAACCAGCTCCAAAGCAGAGCTACTGGAGTCCTGAATGTCTCTTCTTTCACTCTCTCTCTTAGTTAGTAAATCCCTCTCTATAGTCCCTCCCAAGCTTGGCTCATTATTCATTATTTTCCATCAGATGTCTAAAACAAATTGGTGATCAGTTACACACCAATGATAGCAAGTAGTGAAACAGAGTAATTTATGAACAACCCAGATGCCAAGAACTGTTCAATTTTTTCAGAGACAAACCATAATGAACAAATTGGCAGAAATAAGGGTCAAGTCAAAGTTTAATATATCCTGTAATTTAATTCACAGTATGACACTTTTCCCAAAATGGAGAGGCTGGAAGAGAAAGGAAGAGCAAAGAGGGAAAAAAAGTTAATTTGAGAATCAGCCTATCTTAGAAAGTGAGTAAATCACAATTGCATTTGCTGGTTCTTGAGGCCCAAGGCCAATTGTGGTGGTTTCCTAATCGCTTCCCTCTCCTGGTTGCTGTATGAAAGATACAGACTAAGGGGTGGGGAGGATGAACAAAGTCTTGCCAAATGTATAAAGTATATAAACTGAAAATAAAAAGAAAAATTATTTCCTTTAAGTTTTTGTAGCTATAGGAAACTTAAGTATTGGCCAGAAATGGTTAAAAACAAAACAAACAAGCAAACAAACACTCTTTTTAATACCGACTGCCCCTCTAATTCTGAAATTCTTGTTTTTCTTTACCACAGGTCTTTTAAATTAACTTTGTTACCAAAACCGATAACACGTTAAGCTTTAATTTGTTTGAAGACTACTCAAATAAAGCCATATACTAACTTAGGTGCTCTGATGCTGGCAAGACAATGTTTCTTATTCAGAGTAAGCAGGTAAATTATGAGGCCTTGGATAAGGGGACGAAAGAAACTCTCTCAGTTCACACCTGCTTGGCAATCATCCCAGTACCTTGAATGCCTCTTTCAAAGAGCTAGAATTACAAAGAATTTTAAAGTGACTCTGATTTATTTTCTATGTTTGTTTAGGACTTTTAACAATCTATAAATAAAAAGATGAAAGTCTGATCTCTTACAGTTCACCTTCCATTCCAAAAAAAAAAAAATAGTTACCATCAAGGACAAGAGCAAAGAGCACTTACCGTATGATACCTCCTATGTTGGGATAGAATATTGCCATTGCCACTCCAGCTCCTACAACTGCTATGTTCAGAGCCAACACATGAAAAATACTACAAAAAGGTGGAGGAGAGAGTTAAAAGAATTATTTGTATAAAAACAGCTTCCTTCATTTACTGTGTTAAAAGCTAAAAGAAAACTTAAGTATTGGCCAGAAATGGTTAAAAACAAAACAAGCAAACAAACCCAGAGAGCATTTTCATCTCTATGACTCACCCTATTTAAAACTAATTAATTTAATTGCAAATATGACATCTACCGAGTATCGCAAATGCCAGATCCCATGCACTCTCAAATGTTTGGATTTAAATAATTCTCAAGCAATGTCTGTATAATTTGGATATTCTTCTGAAGACAACAGATTTAATATTCTGCGCTTAAACATTTTGGATGGATTCATGTGCCAGAAAAACAATATTGTATAAGTGAATTCCCACATGAAAGAAATGACTTGAATCAGAAAATGATCTGAGTTATAAAACTGGCATAATGAATACCAGAGAAAAATGCATCACAGAATGAAAAGCATTACATAGAATACATTAAAAAACACAAAGTAATACACTGCATCTTGAATATTTGGGTAGATAAGACAATTGTTTATATTTCTGGGTATGAAGTACTATCTAGCTACTATACACACTGAACTGTTTTGGGGTAAATATTAAGCGATAATTTACAAATCTAGGCAGTGAAATAAAGAAGTCCCTTTATAGCTTAGTGAAAAAGTAGATAACACACAGAACAAACTATGCCATAAAGCACCAATATGAGTGGTATTCAGAAAGTAGTTATCTCAATTGACCTGATATGTTCAGGCATAACAGATTTCACAGATCAAAATCCTGATATTTTGATGTGCTCTTCATTAACAGCCATTTTTTTAAAATTCTGGTCAGAACCTGTAGAGATAGTGTGAAAGAGAGGCAATCACTAAAAAACTGAAAACAGAGAAGAATTAAATCAAAAGTGGTGATCAAGTATGCCCAAAGGAAAGGCCTCCCCCTACCTCCCCAATGTCCATATGCAGCGAGACAATGCTGTGAGGGATGATGCTCTCTCTCATGTCAAAACAAAGAAACCGAGCAGCTGAAGCATGAGAGAATCAGCACCGAGGATGAGCGAAGATTTGGATACCCAGAAATATTGCTGCATCCAAACCCAATTGCTACTATCCACAAGATGATGCTGTGTGACAAAGATCAATAGTTAGGCACACAGTGGACATCAGCATGGTGTCAGCATATTCCAACCTCAGTGCAAATGATGTCAGTAAGATGGATGGTCAGAATGCTGGGTGCAAGAAGAGCAGAACCAGATGTTCCCACAGAAAGATCAGTGCAGTTTCAAACAATCCCTTCCCCCAAAAAGAGTCATAAGCAGGACTGACTGTGGCTCAGGATAAAACAAATCATAGAATCAATGAGTCAGAAGGGACCTAGACAGATTATCGAGTCCGGCCCCCCGCCATGGGCAGGAATGCATATGGGTGGTGGGAGGGGTCATAAGACCCCAGCCAGCTGCCCATCCAGTTTCCTCTTGAAGATTTCCAGGGAAGGTGAGAGCACCACCTCTCTGGGAAGCCTATTCCAGGCCCTGGCCACCCTTACAGTGAAGTAGTTCTTCCTAATATCTAACCTAAACCTAAACCTATCCTCCCTCCGCTTGTGGCCGTTGTTCCTAGGGACTCCAAGGGGGGCCCTGGTGAACAGACTTTCCCCGAGTCCCTGCTGCTGGCCCCTTATAAGGTTGTAGGCAGCCACAAGATCCCCCCTCAGTCTCCTCTTGTGGAGACTGAAGAAATTCAGGTCCCTGAGCCTCTTCTCATAGGGCTGGCCACGGAGGCCTACAACCATATGAGTGGCCTCCTCTGGACCCTCTCCAGGTTCTCCATGTCCTTCTTGAAGTACGGCGCCCAGAACTGGACACAGGACTCCATCTGCGGCCTGACCAGCGCCGCACAGAGGGGGAACAAGACCTCTCTGGACCTGTTAGCGATGCCCCTGTTGATGCATGACAGGGTGCAGTTGGCTCTGCCTATTGCTTCGTCGCATTGGCGACTCATATTCATCCTGGAGTTAATCATGACTCCAAGATCTCTCTCTGCCTCTGTTCTGCTGAGAGGGGCAGCCCCTAACCTATAACCGTAATGCTGGTTCCCTCTCCCCAGGTGCAGCACCCTGCACTTGTCCTTGTTGAACTGCATCCTGTTCAGATCCACCCACTTCTCTAACCTATGGGATGTGGTCCCTGCCTGCTGGTGTATTCACTTTACCCCACAGCTTGGTGTTATCCGCTAACTTGAACAGGGTGCTCTCCACACCCTCGTCCAGGTCGCTAATGAAGATGTTGAACAGCACCGGCCCAGGGACTGAGCCCTGGGGGACTCCTGAGCATGCAGTGAAAGCATACAGTCTCCATTGTCCCAAAAAATTCAAGGTGACAGCAGTCAGTAAGGTCATGGCTAAAGTATTTTGTCAGTGAAAGGGTGACAATGACCTCTCAACAGGCAAGACCATAAATATCACATATTTTATTAGCAAATGGTTGTGCTGGTAAGAAGCCATCAAAAGCAAGAACCATGAAAAGTAGAGTCAAAGAGCACCACTTCTGCAGTGAAATACACATTTCCAGATTGGTCACTGCAAACATGACTGATATGTTTCACCATCCACTTGGTTCAGCTCCTAGGGCCTTCTTGTTCCCCACACTGCAGGAAGACTTTTGAGGGACAAGTTTCAGTGATGATAACAAGGTGACTGCAGCAGTAAGATGCAGGAGAATGACTTCTGCAACAGGTTCAGTGGACCAAGTACACTGATGTCAAGTGCATTAAACAACAAACAATTGAGAATGGATGCTGCCAGGCTAGACACTTTCTGAAACATTATCCTTTGTAATGACTGTTCCAATAGGAACATATTTCAGGAGGCAGCTAAAAGGAGTATCTTTATTTTTCAGTAGGCATTTCAAAAGAAAGGGGGGCATTAGGAACTGGCACATGCCTTGACTTAGGGGTTGTAACTGTTAGAATTAAACTGCAGGTAGAACAAAGATCCAAATAACTGGAAAGGACGTAACACTGTTCTGCTTCAGGGCTACGAACAAACTTCCTTGATAAGCAGGTTACTCCATGATTTTTCACATAGAGGAGTCCCAAGGATACACAGGAGCTGAATCTAGGTGACTACAGATTTTTTTCACGTCAAACATCCTATGAATCTAGGTGCTTACATGGTTGTGCAGTCACTCAACAGGGTCACTTAGGATCAGTTTTTGTGATCTAAGCAGCTGATATATATTGCTGAAGTTTTGCATATACACCTAACAAGACCAGATTTCAAACTGGCCCTGAAACTCCCTCCTTATGGTCCACCCCCTACAGAAGATATCTTGGGGCAGCTTATAAGATTGTCCAGGACATGCCAAGACTGATCTGCACTCTATGTTTGGCTGCCAGAACAGTTCCTTCTGTGGTATCTTGCTCATAAATGTTGAGATTTACACTGGAGTCTAGGCAGGCCCATGGGTGACTCCACAACTGGATGTGGTTGAGTGGCTCAAAGCCTTCTATGCTCCATGTCCAACTCCATCATTTTGTCAAGTGGCATTTATGAGGAAGAGAGAACCCAATTCCTTTGTCCCAGCAAAATAATTTATTTTATATGTTACAAGAGTCATGAGGACGCAGAAGAGCTGTAAGATTTTCATAAAGCTTCAACAACCCTCCATGTTGGAGGGTTCATCTCTCAGACTGTCAGTGTTCAAATGAAGGCCTGGATGCTCAGGAAGAAGGATGGAAAAAAGAACCTTTTTTGAAGAAAGGCTGTAAATATAGTTGAGCCACTAAGCAAAAAAGGGACCACAAAATTAACTACAACATCCTCATGGGAGAATCTTGCCAAAAACTGAAACCAAACTTTATAGATGGAGATAAAAAAGGAAAGAAAAAAGAAAGAAACTGGCTTTAAAAACTCTCAAGTCAAAAAGTAAGGAAATTAAGATTAGATTCTTCTGCATGGAGTCTACTTAAGCACACGCAGCACTGAAATCGCAGGTCTCATGCACACACCATTAAACAAAGAAAAGCAGGAAAACAAGAAAAAAAATCTAGTATTTTTAAATGGTAAGCTTCAAGATGTACTCTTCAGAAAATGGAAATCCAACTCCAGTGACACACTTCAAAAAGAAGCATAAAACAGGGTACGGGAACTGTACAATAGAAACTAAATTAGCTATGTTGAAAATTGAAGAGCAAATACCACTCAAAACATACGCAACAAGAATGTCTTACTATTGCATATGAAGCAACATGCCTAAAAGAGACTCACTGGGTCTGCTAGGCTACCAGGGAATGGAGGGAAGATAAAGATTTTGCAGGGAAACTATAGGACTTCTTCAGCCTTTTTTACCCTCTCAATATAAGACAGACATTGAAATAAAATGAAATATATGTGTGCACATGAGTGCACACACTTCATTTTACGTTATATATATGGACATAACTCATCAAAGGGATTCATTGCCCTCAAATACTACTGAAGCTGAGAGCTTAGCAACAGTCAAAAAGAATTAGTTATTTATATGGACAATGAAAACATCCCTGATTACATTAGATAAGAGATAAACCCTTATGCCTCAGTCCTTAAGCCAATTTAAACAATATGGTTTAAAAATATGCTTCCTTCTCTTACAGTCAGATTACCCAGTGACTCACTATAGGACTTTCTGAGCTTCTTCTGAAGTCTTTAAAAACTGTCCGTTAGTCAAAAACGGACTATAGATCTACACAGACTTCAAGTCCAATCCCCTATCTGCAAAAAAAGAACCCATCTTGGCAACATGACAACTGCAAGAGGGCTTACCCTCTTCACCCAATTGTTATCACTAGATGAAAAAGTAAGGAAATGCACACAGAAGACCTAAAAAAGAGAAAGGTTGTTAAGGTACCTGCCAGAAGGTTAGCATGTCTGGAATAATCTTTTGGGGTCTGGACATTCCCCAGAGAGGTAGAGATATTTGGTGGATACCATTTGTTAATTTATTAAATACCAGAGAGGAGAAGCCATGCTTCTCAAAAGAGGGAGCTTTTCCTTAGGGTGCCAGAGATGGCCAAGTAGATTTTGGAGCAGTGAGCCATCTTGTTCCTTTCCGACAAAAACGTAGGAGACTTGCCTTCTGTAACATATATGGAACAGCTTCCTTGCCAATTCAGGCAAACCATCAAAATTAACTAGTAGTGATTTTTCTAACAGGATCCACTGGGATCCCATCAAACATATCAGACTTTGTATTAAAGAAAAAATTCTGCCCAGAGATGCTTATATCTAAGCTCTGTCCTATTGCTTCTGGGAAGCACCAACTGAATGGTCAGAAATCAGTCCATAGAGCCACCTTGAAGCAGGATACTAAAAGGCCACATGCCAGGGAATGCATCTGAAGCAAACAGTATTGCAGGGATGCTTATATACGAGCATGGGCGGGGGGTGCTCCAATACACTGTAATTATAGCACGTCAGAGAAGACTTGATTAACCAAATCTGCTGGAATGTGGTAATTACTACGCTCTAGGTAGCCTCTGCATTTCATGCATCAGTGCTCCCGCACTTCGAAATAGCAGCGGGGGCGCTTTAACTAAAGTTTGTTGAACGAGCAAGCCACCATTTTGAAGCATGGGGACGCTGATACACAAGACACTCCAGGTGCTTTAATTAGAGAGGCTCTCAGAGCTGCTCTAATTAAAGCACCTCCCCCCCTCCCACCCACGAAGCTCATGTATAGATGCCTGTAGAGTCTAGAATTCCAGGGCAGATGACTTGGGACTCATTCTGTATGTAGGAAAGGCAGTCCCAAAGTTGAAGAAAATTGCCAGGGGGACAGAAATGAGGGTCAGTCATTCTTTAGTGGGATCTGAAATAAGACCCAGGATCTGTGTACAAGCTTAGCTCCTGGCATCCAAAAGAACACGAGACAGGGAAATCTAGAGGAACTGCCCCAGGGCACCAGGGAAGAACCTGTTGGCCCAGTAAGGTAATGTTCCTTACCTCTTTGTAGGAGCACAGGAGGCAGCAGAGGAGCAGCAAAAAAGAATCAGAAATGGCAGCAGCCACACTTTAGAAACGTGTGCTCACTGCACATAGGAGAGCATGCTGCAGCTGCCGGTATAATTGGAAGCCTGGCACTAGCCAGGGAGAAGAGCTGGTACAGTGGGGAAACAACCAACAGCAGGCGTGGGGCTACAGGGAGAACGTGAGCCCAGTATCTTGTGAGCATCCCCTGCACAGGAGGGGAAGACCACTGGAAGACCGAGCAATTGGAGGAGTGCCCAGCAGTGGGTGCCCAGGAATTTGAGCAGCTGACAGGGACCTACCGTGGCCAGAAGCGACGGAGAGAAAGACGAGCCTGAAGGTGTGGGAAGATCCTGCAGTATTTGGGTGGACTTTGCATGTGACTTAAGGAACTTGAGGGTTCTGAGTGCTTTCTGTTCTTTGTTGCCATTTCTTTATCAATTTTGTGGGATTACTGAACAACTGGGAAAGCCTTGCTCAGGCCAGACTGAAGTATTATTTCAACATTACTTGAAGGGATAATGGATGCCCTGGGACCATCTGAGACTTGTTAGAAAAACTTGTACAAGCCAGTAACAAGGCTTGAGCAGGGACAGCAGGAACCCAAACCTGGAAGATCCAAGCCCCACCAAAGGCATTCCAGTGGCTCTGACTAATCATCAGATGTAAGAGGATTTGCCTTTTTCTCTTTGTTTCCATTTAATTGACTTTCTGGAACACCTGGTTGTCAGCTGGGCAGGGTAAGACGGAGACAGGAGACCCATGAAGGCGACCCATGGTCCCACATGTGTAGCCCCAGAAACATCAGGAGACTTCTGCAGTCAATTAATCAAGACATGGCGGGTGAGAACAGAAGGGTGGCACATGTTTGGGTACCATTGAGGCCAAATTGTCGTCACATAAGACCAAGTACGTAGAGAGCTCTAGCTCTTATGCGTGGAGGTATCAGATGTATTTGTGACATCAGATACAATCTGAAAACAGGATGGTGCTTATGCATCTCTTGGTAGGAATAACTTTGGACTAACTCAGTTACCAAGACAAGGTATTACTAAACAGTGAAGTAATCCGTTAGTTCTTCATCATATCCAGCAATAATTAATTAGCCAAAAAATCACACTGACCCAGGTAATAAAGTTTGTTGCTAGAAAATGTGAATTATCTGGCAATCCAACAACAAGTGTGTGAGCAATCCATTCAATCAATGGTCAGTTTTAACATACAGCAATCCAGCTCTTCACGTTTTTTCTGAAGGTCTGATACCTACAAATAATACATATGAAGCTAGCCCTCTGCTCAATCCATAACCGCAACAGGTATTCACATCTGCAAACAATTTTTCACACAAAGAGAGTTTAGCTTTTAGTGCCAAGGAACTTCCAGATACACATGGAAATTGCAGCATATCCATATGCAGGGGCTGGCTGTCCCCTTTTCAGGCTCTGGGGCCTGGGAGCATGGCCACCTCCCCTTGCGGGGTCTGCTCCCTACTGGGGTCTCTGGCGCGCCAGCTGGAGGAGCTGCAGGCCACAGTCCAGAGACTATGTGCCATCAGGGACTGCGAGCAGGAGATAGACTCCTACTGCCAGGCCTTTCTCCCCCGGGAGCCGCAGGGTAGAGCACCGTCTCCCTCTGGACTAAGGAGGACTCTGGGACCTCCTGCTCTGCCCAGTCAGGGGCATGGACCAACGCGGTCAAGGGCTCTAAGGCCTGCCGCACCAAGGCCCCTGCCCCGCCGGAGCTTAGCAACAGGTTCGCACCTCTTGCAGCCCTAGCAGAGCCCGCGCAGTTGCCAGCTCCCGCAGGCAACCCAGGCTCAGCCACAGCTACTGCCCCC
>NW_017728909.1:35885494-35887363 GCF_001723895.1 Crocodylus porosus
TATGACCCCAGCTGACTTCCTGCCCTTTGGGCAGGGGGCTGGACTCGATCTCCCGAGGTCCCTTCCAGCCCTGATGTCTATGAAATCCATGAAATCTATGAAATCATATGTAGAGCTTAAAAAGAAAAAGAAAAAAAAAAGGGAAAACTTGCTGTTTAGAAATTAGGTAATTAAAGCCAGAAGTTTAATACACAGCTGTAAAGGAAACTGAATGTAGCAAGGACAAAACTATGGAAAGACTTTCTACTAAACACGATGAGTCATGGTGGGGTTAAATGAGGCCATACTGCCAAGTAACTGAGTTTCTCAAATATGTGACCAATATGTACTCAACAAACTGCCAAGTATCCTTCTGTAAACTACTGATTGACCATCAATATAACACCCCATAGGAGCAAATTTCCATAGCCTGAAGAATGGACATAGGAAAAGACCAAAAATCATATATGCACTAAAGTCACTCCCCCATTTTAAGCTGTGACTAGTTTAATAAAAATCTTCAAGGGAGGATTGCATCATTTCTAATCTGGTCTTTTGCTCTCTCCCTGCTCTGTCTCCTCTTCTTTGGCCTTTAATATAGATTCACTAGAATTCAACTGATGCAAACATAATTTGTAACAGTCATTTCCGCCCCCTCTACATGCATGTTTAAATTCCATAGCTTCACCTATCTTGTGGCCAATCCTCTTACCTTCTAAGAGGTAAGCTGCTTTTTTTACTTAGCTTGTTTATAGAAGGCAACTGAGTATCTACAGCCTACAATAAACAGTCTCTGGAAGTTGCATTTGTGCAAAAGGGACTGATTTCTTATTTTAGCTAGGTTCTTCATGGCGTAATTTACTGGGTTATCAGGGAGGTATCAGATGGGGTAGATAAGAGGCATCCCTTTATTTTTTTTGCAGAAGTTTCCCATAAAATCAAACATACTTAAAAACACTTTTATGTGCTCTAGCCTGCTTAGCTAAGGATCTGGATTACAAGCTAATAGAACAGGAGGGGTATTATGCAGGTACTTTCATGTCTAGCTATGTAACAAAATTAAATTCTTTCTGGAACCACTGACAAGGTAATTTAGCTGGAGTAGAAAAGAACTCAGTGAGCAAGTTTTTAAGAGCTTTGACAGCCTACAGCTTAGTGGATGGAAAGTGCCAAGTGGGAACACTAACATTCACACGTTCTCCTTCTTAGGAACACTGAGGGATAGACCTGTGTTTTGGAGCAGCAGGCAGTAGTAAAATCCATGTTGGAGCAGCAGCCTGCTTGTCTGCCTTCTCAGTTGGCAATGTACTGAAATTCTGAATACTGAAATTTTGGCCAGAAAGGTAAGAAATGTATGCTGCTGCTGAAGTATCAGAGCAGAGGTTGGCAACTTTCAACCCACAAGCTGGAACCAGATCATGGAGCCACTGGAGGCAGCCCATAAAACCAGGGGGCTTCAGTGGTGTTTGCAGGGGAGGGAGCTTTGCCTACACTGCACTGTGGCTGGGTGGTAAGGAGGTTCATCTGCACCATGGGCAGGTGGCAGGCAGAAGTAGCAGCAGTAGTAGCCAGGTCCTAGTACCTCCATGCCTTGGACCCAAGCTGGGTCATTCCAGCTAAAAGGTTCCCAACTGCTAAGTTGTGTTTAGACCGCAGATAACAACATCACCAGTTGCTTTCCACAAAAGGTAAGCTCTGTTGAAGGAGCTCATGTGCTGCATAGTAGGTGTTCATTACCAAGATGCTTAAACTAATCATAAATTTCATAGACATCAGGGCTGGAAGGGACCTCGACAGATCATCAAGTTCAGCCCCCTGCCCAAAGGGCAGGAAGTCAGCTGGGGTCATAGGATCCCAGCAAGATAAGCATCCAATTTACTCTTGAAGGTG
>NW_017728909.1:35887383-35895188 GCF_001723895.1 Crocodylus porosus
AAAAAAAAAAAAAAAAAAAAAAAATTTAATGAGTGACACCTGTACCCAAGACAGTTTGGAGGCAAGAACATGAACTAGAGGTGCACTGATATTGGTTCAGTACCGATATATAGAAAATGAACTATAAATCAGAAATCAGCCTGATGTGGCTGATAACTTGGCTGATAAATGTCTGTGCGCGTGGAGCTGCAGCACAGCATGCAGGCAGCAAGGAGCAGAGTCCAGCAGCGTGCAGCTGGTAAGTCTGCTGTGGTGAAAGGGGAGGGAGTAGGGAGGGGTGTGGGAGGCCAGATCAATGGCCCCTGTGGTGAGGGAGGGAGTGGGGCTGGAACTGCTTAGCTGGGGCGGGAGCAGATGGAGCCATGGCTCATTTAGGTGGCATGGGAAGGGGAGGGGGCGGCGAGCGGGGTATGCCCCCAGATCTTCGTGGGGTGGGCTGGGGGCTGTGCTGCACTATGCTTGGGGTGGGTGGTGACAGCGCTAGGAGGGTTCTATGGGGGGGGCGGGGCTACAGTGAAATTTGGGATGGCTGCAGCACTCTCCCGTACCCCTCCTCCCAGCGACACCACCCACCCCGAATGCAGCTCTGCAGCCTACCTAGCCTGCCCAATATAGATCCAGGGGCACAGGCTCCCACCCCCCAACATGCCCTCCTGGACAAGTGGCAGGAGCAGCGGTGGGAGCTGCCCCCCGCCCTGGACAAGCTGCAACTCTGTCTGACGCCTACCCCAGCTGGGCAGTGCCTACCCAACCCCACACCTCCTTCACCGCAGGGGCCTTGATCTTCTCCTTCCACACCCCTTCCTGCCCCACCCTTTCCGCCACAACAGACTTTACAGCTGCAAGCAGCTGTATTGCAAATTGGATCGGTATTGGCCAATATGCCTCCGTAAAAATCAGCTATTGGTATCAGGCCCCAAAATCTCTATCGGTGCACCCCTAACATGAACATTCATATTGTCTGCTCTGTGCTAGGCCAGTGGTGCTCAACCTTCCCCCCCCACTCACAGATTAGATGGGCAGTGCCTCGTCTGATCATGGGCTGGATGGTGGTTCTGATCCAGTGCCTGGGGCCAGTGCACTGGCCATCATCCAGCCACGTGGAAAGGCAGGGAGTAGCTCAGCCTGAGCCTGGCCTTGCAGGGGGTCAAGGGGCTTAACCTGGCCCTGCAGGGGAAAAGGGAGTGTGGCCCAGCCTCAATTCAAGCCAGCCCTGTGGGCGGCAGGAGGCATGGCCTGGCTCACAGGGGAAAAAGGGAGCATGGCTCAACCTTATGTGGAAGGGAGTGGGGAGAAGGTGACATGGTGCGGCACAGCATGGCATGGCATGGCATGGCCTCAACCTGGCCCTGGAGGGTGAAGAGGGCATGGTCTGGCTCCCACCAGGTACACATGGCTTGCGGTTTGGGAATTTGGCAGGGGACAGCTGGCCACCATTTGCCCACTGCCAAATTTCTGAATCCATGGAGAGCCTCATAGGTCAGATGTGGTGGTTCTGCAGACTTAATTTGGAACTCTGGTTAGAAGTTGAGCACCCCTGTGCTAGATCAAGCAAAACTGAGGAAGCCAAAAAGAGTTTGAGATGGCTCAAGAACTTTTTTTTTTTAAACCAGAAGAAATAAGGTAAAAAAACAGTGACTTAAAGACCGTAAATAGATAAAGACTAAGACTAAAATCTTCAACAATGGCTGCCTAAATCCAGATTCAAGAACTTAAATACATGACTTGGTTTTTAAGAGTACTTAGCTTATAGAAGTCAGCTCCTTTTAGGTCTCAAAGCTAAACTGCTAACTGACTAGCACTTTTGAAAGTCAGGCCATTTATTAGACACCTAATTTTAGAAAACCATTTTTGGGAAGCTTAGTGTATTTTAGCTCCCAACAGAATCCTGAAGCCTGAAAAAACTTCCTTGAGACAGATATGCTACCACTGATATCAGAAGGAAAACAACCTTTTCTCTGTAGATCATTTTTTATTATCAACATTAAATCACAATTTAAAATAAGAAAGGCACTTAGAGACGAGTGCCAAATTCCCCGAGCTGTGACAAATTCAACCAGTGCACCAAATATATAATGTTCTGGGTTTTATTTAAGCAAACTAAAAATGGGTCTAAGATGCAAAATCTCTTTCTAGATTTGCACTTCCTCAAAGTTCAGGCAATGTGCAGATCCAGGGTGTGATCCATCTCTAAAATAAGCATATAAAAACCTATTTCTGTAAAAACAGTAACATGCTTCTAAATATTACACGTAACAAGCAACCTAAAATGTGCTTTTTACTCTACTTAACACAAAACAGGGAATGAGTCTTTTGCTTATTAAATAAAGCAAATAAAAAGAATGTGCTCTTTTCTGAAAGCTTTGGTCTGCAGGCATGCGTGGGTGGGTGTATGTGTGTGCGCCCAATCCGCATATGCATATGTGCTATGTGCATGTCCAACAATTTGTAGAGAACTCTTTATCAGTGATTTAGTCCTTTTGCTCTGGCAAGGAACGGATTAATACTTCAACAGCAACTTTTTAAAAATTCATTGTCATGGCTATTTAAATAAATACAGAAAAGTATGACGCTGATCAAAGTCTTCTGGTTATTCACAGAACGTTTTGGAGAATCTGAAGTTTATTACTGCTACCCTACCAATTTGTTGTGATCCTGACTGGGCAGGTCAAGAGTTTATATTTCACACCTGTTCAACACACACTCTCCACAAGTGTGGAGGTACTTCTTTAAACTTCACGGGAAAGCCCATGGCAGCCTTCCCTTAATTTCTGACTAAATTATGAAGCCAGTTAAGTAATGTATGTCAATAACTTCACAGTAGGTAGAGTCCTTACCTTGGATAAATATTTCCAAAGAATTGTCCTAACAGCTGAACTCGTGCAAGATAGCCCAGCAATGGATACACAGTCATCATCTGGAACAGCAGGAACATTCTTGCAACAAATGACATGATGTCATTGCTCGGGAAATTGTCTAAAAAATTCTAACATAAAGAAAGTTTAAAGAAACAGTGCTGATAACAGCTGGGGGGTGGATAGAGAGAAGGGGTAATAAGCAAACAAGTGTAAGAAGACTTTCCAAGTCAATTAGGTGAACTGAAATCATCTTCCTTCTTGTACAACTGGTATGCAACACCATACAAACCTAAATGTTGTGATAGGAACGGCTGGTGATCCCATCCCTAAATTGGCCTCACCAGGTAACATTTAATTTTCTATATCCAGCCATTCCTGAGAACTCAGGAATATGGAAGTGGCATGTAATTTTATCTGGCAAGGACTTTCTGTCTTTACATGAATCCATTATGACTACTGATAACCTTTCAGAAAACTGTAATGGCTCCAGGTTTTATCTGATTCTCTCTCTCAACCTTAAAAATAATGATATTCTAGCAGATCTAAGGTGACAAATAACACACACAAACAACTTTTGGTACCAGTGAAAGAGTAAATCATTCCTTCCTCCCTATGAAAGCTCACAAGACTTTCTGCCCGTTTTCTGGAATGGAAACTGTCATGGGAGAGACATTTTTGTAATTATGTTATAGTCTTTCCAACTGAATTCTATAGCAATAACGAATCAATTCTACAAAATTGAGACAAGAGTTAAATATAGTGAATTTTATATGGCTCAAATGCCACAGAAATGTGAGAAGTCCTGTAGCCATGTAAATACTAGCAATCTAAATCAGAGACAAAAATGCTTGCTGGCTATTATTTAATCATGGCTTTTCCAGACAATAACATGCTTTCAGGCAAGTTATAGAAAAGCTTCATAATTAAAACCACCTTCAGTCTTTATCTAACTTGTCAACACATCCTTTCATATGCTGTTTCACTGCTACACTCTCTACAAGACATTTACCACTTAACGAATTCTTGCATTAAATACTTCATGAAAAGAGAAAACCCCTATATTTAAAGTAGATTAAAAGAAAGGGATTAAGGGTGCCAGCTGGGTATGAAGGCCTTTCTGCCAAGATTATTTATTTATATTGAACTACTATTCAATGGATCCATTTTGCAATCAAGACCCCTCACAGTGCTAAGCACTGCATATGTAGATAGCAGTGGCCCCTGTAGTTTAAGACACTAATTGGCACATGCTTAGCTTTAAGTGTCATTGAGTAGCCCTATAAATTTACTATGATTACTCGTTGTATAGATTAAGGTTTTTCAAGATAAAATCCTAAGGATGCTTGAATTGTTCAGGTTACAGTTCACCAGTTTTGAGATAAATCAACCAGCCTAGTACAACCACCCCCAAGAATGCCTAAAAATCCAGCCAACTCAAGTTTGATGTTGACGTTATTTTTGGTCCAGTCAAAACAGTTAATTTTGTTATTATTTGTTTTAACACCTGCCCTTCGAGAATTACTGGTAGGTAGGCAGGCATGATTGAAAATGCTGCCATCATTCTTCAATAATTTATGGGAGGTCCCCATGAGGTGCTAGTCACTTTCAACAGATTGAAAAGACAGACAGTCATTGTTCCAAGAAGTCCACATCAAAGCTAGTTGGAGAGAAGTTGGGGAAAAGAAACAATAAATAGTAGAGCTTTTCTACACATCAAATTAAGGGTCAGGGTTGAAAGTACAGTGCAGTAAGATATCTTTCCTTACCTGCTCAATACACTCTTTGAACAACGGTGGAGAAGGAAATGTTGCAAAAATTAACACTCCAACATAGAGATATGTTAACCCTACAAGGAAATAAGCAATGGAAAGGTCTCTCACCTGCCAAAACAAAACATTTTCTTTTTATTTCAGCATTAAAACATAGAGCAGATAGTCTAAATTTATACAGCCAGTTGGTTAACAAGTATACTAAACACACTGTATCAGGTTGGTTTATTTGAAGAGTTATACAGCATTCTACATATAAGCATTTTAGATTATGGCCAAGATTTTCAGAAGTGGGTGGTAACGTTAGGTTCTTAAATCCATATTTAGGTGCCTAGAGTATAATTGGATTCAGAAACCTAACATTACCACTCATTTTTGAAAATCTTGGCCTAAATTTAGAACACGTAATACATTAAAAATGGACGATACCTCTACATTATTATTAAAGGTCACAGAAAAAATTAACAGTAATGGGAAAATACTCAAAGCTTTGGAAGTAGTTTTCTGACCTGCAAACTCACACACAAACACACATGACATCAACTAAAAAGCAACTATGTTTTTAAAAAGTTAACTAGCCTATATCAAGCACTTTTTTGGAGGTAAATTATGAAGCCATTTGTTTCTGGTCATTAACTAGCTAGACTCTGTTAATAAAAGTCTAGTGGTGCAGTATGCAGATAATTATCATTTGCTAAACCAATGCTGCTAGTGTTGCTAAACCAGCTACTTGCTAGTAATCAGCTTCTTAAAGGATTACCAGTAACATTTCAATACATGACCTTATTTTCCTAGGATTTAGAAGGACATGATCATGATTAACAGATCCAAAAAGTCTGTCCTAATTTTTCTCCTCACACCTGTTCACAACGTTCATGTATGAGGTATATATTTTCCCATAAGCACATACTTCAAATGGTCCTTCTCTTCTTTAGTATCTTATACTCCCATATGAGAATTATTCAACAAGTCAACATGCACAATACTAAAGGATACCTGACTACCTTTCTCAACCATGCATCTGAAACTAACTCTCTCTCCAATTAGTCATTAATATCTAAGTCTTCTAGCTCTTGTGGACTTCTGATGTAGCTATTTAAAATACTGCCAAAAATTAGAAAAGTAACAGGTTGCCTTACATTTAGCAAAAATCCCTTCATAACTTAAATTTTCAAATCCCAGTGTTTAAAGTGATAGTACATGATACATGTGCAGAGTCACACATTAAAATAAAGTTACCTATATTAGTACCCAGATACTTATTACAATGGTAATCCTGGCAATTATAGAAACCTGATACACCACAACAATTTGCTTGCTCATGTATATTTATAGCATGTAATTTATGCCCTACTGTTTGAAATGTACTGACATTTAGTGCTAGACTGATGCCTAATGGAAAGACAAACAAGGAAGCAGAAGAACAAAAACTAAGGGCTGAACAGAACTTTGTCTACAATGATTAAAGCAGTGGCTCCTAACCTTTTTATGCTGCAACCCTAAATCCAGGTTGTGACCCCCGCCCCTGCCTCACTCATACCAGGGACTGCAGGGGGCAGCGGCAGTGAAAGCTGTGCAGACCGTATGCCAGGAGACCCTATAGGCGGGAGGGGCGGACCCCCTGCGACCCTGATTTGGGTCACACCCCGAGGTTGGGAGCCACTGGACTAAATAAAGGTTTGATCGAGTCATAGAAGTGAACTGAAGGAACCAGCAAGACAACAGAAGACATACTTCTTCATACTAGCAGTTACCTGTTAGCACAAATGTACCAGATACCTGGAGATACCTGAACCATTCAAAATGTCCAGGAAATAGAGCAGAAGACAACTTTAAATGCTACTTCACTATAGAAGGGAATCAAACCAGGAGATTTACTGCCATTTCTCTAAAAATGGCATTCTAGGGTTCTATATTTGGTATGTTCCCACAATATGTGCAGCAAGCATACAAAGGATAAAAAAACCCCAAAAAACTTGTCTTACTTAAGAGACAGTTTTTCTAGACACCTAAAAGTCTTTTTGGCTTACACATAATCTTATAATAAACACGCTTATAAAACAGAATGTAACTTCGTTGATGCATCAGCCAAACCTAAAGCTTATTTTCATCAGATGATACTGAATAGGCTGCTTGAGAAGATGAGAACATTTTGATATAATTGCTTTTTGAAGTACAACCACATTTAAAAAATGTGCACTGGAAGTCCACAAGATGGAGGTCAGTGGACTTCCAGCACAGCAGGGGGGCAGAAGTGCACACACACTTACACAGTCCCTGGCCCAAAGAGTTTACAATCCAAAGAGACGATGGATAAAATGAAGCAGGAGGCCAGGTAGTTGGAAAGGAAGGGAAGGAGAGATGAGTTGGAAAGAAATATGAAAAAAAGTCATAAGAATGAAAATTCACAGCTGGTCAGTTGTAGGCGTAACTGTATGCCACCTTCTTTGCCCATATTCAGTTGCTATTTAGTGCATGCTTTAAAGAAGAGAGAGTATCAACGATGGATAAGAAGAAAGACAAGACTGTGCCTTTAGAGATCTGGGAGAATTGGGTGACTGAGCATGGCATAGCAAAGACAAAGTGTGGCACCAAATTGGAGAGGTTTTAAAGTATGAGAAGTTATAATGAATAAAAAAATTATTCGCATCAATTAGAAAGTATAAAAACTGATCATTTTAGGTTGATCATGCTAAAGGAATGTAAGTGGATCAGTGAACCTGCTGCCTCACAGGCTGGCTTAGCTCGCTCTACAAGGATCTCCTTAGCCAGTCCTTTAAAAAGAAAAATACAGCCCTAGCAGCAAAGAAACAAAAAGCCCAGCAAACAAAAGCCTTCAACCCTTCTCTGACAGTAGGAGGGACCATTCAACTTTGGCCCAGCACAGTAGCGAGGCCCCTTCCTAATAGCAAACTTATCTGGGTTCTAATTTGCCTCCTGCTTGTAACACAGCTTGCTGACTTCTGCTGCTAGCTTAAAACTCCAGAGGAAAGAGCCGGAGTCATATGATCTACGTTTTATGTTTGGTTTTGTCCATATTTTCTGTAAGAAGCTACACCAAACCCTCCCCCCCCCCACAAAAAAAAAAAAAAAAAAAAAAAAAGAAAAAAAAAAAAAAAAAAAAAAACAGGCAACTTTTCTGCCGTGGTTTCCTCACCGGTTAAACTGGCTCCCAACC
>NW_017728909.1:35895288-35906109 GCF_001723895.1 Crocodylus porosus
AAAGAAAGAAAGAAAGAAAAAGAATCAGGCAACTTTTCTGCCGTGGTTTCCTCACCGGTTAAACTGGCTCCCAACCTCAGGGTTAATACAAGGGTGGGCAATTATTTGGGCTGAAGGGCCACTTCATCAGTTTTGATGAGCTGCTCAGGGCCACACATGCATGTGCACATCCACAAGTTCCTGGCAGCCAGACTGAGGCCCGCACCAGAGCAGCAGCAGGAGTGGGAGCATGAGTCTGCCTGGTGCTGTAGCATCTTAACTCTGTTCCTCCCTAGCTCCCCCACTCCTGTACTGCCTGGCTTGGCTGACACCAGCAGGCAGGAACAGGGCTCAGAGGCATGGGGTGGTGGTGGGGGGGTGGAATACCCCTGCCTTTTGGCCTCCCCCCCACCCACTGTGTAGACCCTGGCTGGGGGGGCCATGGCAGGGAGGCTCAGTTCCCCCCTTTGCCCCCACAACTGCATGGTGCCAGGTGGATGGGGCTCTAGTCTATGCTAACATGGTAGGGGACACCGAGCAGAAGCAGTCCTGCCCACTGGGCACTACAGGGTCAGACTCCATCTCCCAGACTGCAGCTCAATGGTGGGTGCATGCGCAAGCAGAGCCTATTCTGCCCAGCATCCTCCACTGCACCAGCTACAAAGAAATCTATCACTAATAACATCTAACTGTATATAATACACTGCTTCCTCTTCATGATCCAGCTGGTTGGTCAAAATTCACGGTCCCGAATGTTGCTTTGGTTAAAAGGAGAAACTAAAGACAGGGCTAGGTTTCTTTGATACAACCCTATTTATTTAGAAAGAACACACTCAGTCTTACTTTCAAAAACACAAGTGTAATCATATAGGAGACAGAACTGCGAGCAAAGAAACCCAGTGACTTCACCTGACTACATGTTACCTCTCCAGCTTTTTCCTCAAAGCCTAGTTCCCAGTGCTCATGCAGGCTGGATCACTTGCTTTTTGCTTTCTCTCCATAGTGTTTTCTTGCTGCGTTTCTCACACTCAAAACCCCTGAACTACAGCAGCAGCCAAAGAAATTCTCCATCCATGTGTCTTTGTTTTGAGTGAAGCCATGTGTTTGTATTCTGTGTGGGAACTGTTACTGTTTCAGCTTTCTGGCTCTATAAAAGGAACTTCCATTATTTTCTTTAGATTTTTTCCCAAGAGGCAGAGTGGTGGTTGTATGCACCAGTTTCAACAAGGTGTAACACAACCTGTAGCAGTACTTTCCATTTGTGCACTTCTGCAGCTCTTCAGAGAATTCTCATAAAAAGCTAATTGAAGGGGGAAATGAATTAAACAAGGAATTTTCCACGTCACCCCATAAAATCTAGTCTCAAATAGGGCAGAAGGGAACTGTACACCTCAGAAAATCTCTACAATGAGAAGCTGTAAGTTATCACCAAAAACAGATGCCTCCACTAGCACACCTGCTAACAGAAGCACACTTTCAATTTGTTGCCCTATAAATTGAATTATATATATAAAATTAAGCCACACAGAAATGTTGAGGCTTAAAGTTTGCAAAGTGCTTTGGATCTATGGATAAGAGGGTGCCACAAAACTATAAAATATTTCACCAAATTATGAAGCAGCCTAATCCTATTAAAAGATGCTACTTGAGCTTGTATAAACAAGGAACTATTTTGCCAACATAGATTTTAGGGGCATGATCTAGCCTAAATGGTCTGTGCATCTACCATTACTTCCTTCCTGACGTATACAAAAGGAGAGATATGAGCTCTCCACTTTGCTGTTTTACCATTTCCTCAAAAATGTGGAATGAGCACAACTCTGTGCTGTCTGAGATACATCATGGCTGCTCTGGCTATACATTCTTTAAACTCAATCAAAAACACTTGGAAAAGTTAATACAATTTTATAATTGTGTAACCATACAATGAATATGCTGCAACTTCCTGCCTTCTCATACAGCACAAGTAACAAAAAGCAGATTCCAGGTACTCCTACAGAGAGAGGTTGTGAAATTGATATGGAGGCATCTGGCCTCCTCCACACAGATAACAGAAACATCTTCAGGATTCAGAGACCAAATAATTTACTGTTGCAAATGGAACGGAAATCCTGCTCTTTTTAATATGAGAAGATTTGGAGAAAAAAACAAAACAAAACTTAGCAACAAGAAACTCACCGAGTTTTCCTCCCTCACTTATTATTTAATGATTTATTTATGTTCAGTAGTGCTTTTAACATGCTAGAGGGCTTTCAGAGAAGAAATCATGAACCCATGAATCCCCTAGGATATCATTTTTGGTCAACCATCCTTGGCTCACAAAGCCTAAGAAATTAGTTCACATATCACTAAATCGTAGGTGGTCATAGTTCATATCATCCATACTGTGGCACAACATTTGAGCCTCACTTCTCAATCATCAAAATCAGTGCTTTAAACCACAACTGAATATTTTGTAATGTTATTCTTGTTATATTTCAAACTAAGAACTCAATGTGCCCAGATTAAAACCTTGAATCTAGGCACACCTGCAGCTCTGGTCATTGAGCACGGTGATAATTATACTTAAAGATGCTTGAGCTTTATCATCCCCAAAGCAGTCACTTTCAGAAGCTGCAATTCTGTCTGACTTTTGTCTCATTTTCTGTTGCCTAGTGGGGATTTGTCAGGGCTATTATCAGCCCAATGTCAAATGACATTAAGTTCCTAAGCAAGAACTACACCTGAATTATTTATAAACATAACCATTATGCACTGGCAGACAGCAAACATAATTAATTCATTGATTATTATTAGAGAATAAGAGATCTCTGTGTTCTGCACTTGTTGCAACACCCAGATAAATTTCAAGAAAAGTACAGATAGGAATATATAAATTCTAGCATCTATAGCTACAAACCAACAATTTCTTACAAAGTCACTCACATTGTTTTCTTTGTTTTTGTTATTTTGAAGGAGGGTGATAACACAGTTATGGATGAAGAAGGCTAGTGTCAGAACTCCTGTAAACTGAGGAAACAGAATTCTAAATTCTACAGGAAAAAAGGAAAATATCAGTGTTATTTGCAACAGTGGAATAAACAAGTACCAAAATGCAACAAATATTAAGAGTTAAAGTGTATTGCTTGATTACAGCACAACAGGTGTTTCCATACGGGACCAGGACAGTATCCAGTTCATGACAGCGGCCTGGACCAAATGCTTAGGCAACAAGTGTAAAAAACTTGCAATAAAACAGCGAATCTAGAACTTGTCTTCACAAGAAAAGATTCTCCTTAAACTTTAGTAGTTGGATATTGTTTTGCTATTCCCCACTTTGCATAATATTAATAAAAATAAAAAAAAAAGCTTTCATTTTTCTAACAATATAATTCCATGGGCAACCTAAGGCCTTGACAAGTCAGCTACTTGAAGAGATACTCTGGCTGCAAGCAAACAGATGTCAACTTTGTGATACCATAATTTTTGTTTATAGCAGCTCAAAAGCTAAGTGAATTTTTATGGCACCAACAAAGGTACTAACAGTTTGTGCCACCCTCTTGCACCTGGTGTCTGTTCACTTAAGGGACAGCATGGATTGCTGCACTCTCTTGCTACCCCAAGTAGAAACTCCCTGGACCTCAGGGACCCAATCCTGGGATAAAAAGGGCCTGGGTGCTCAGGTCTGACTTAGGCCAAGAGCCTGCAAGCAGGAAAACCCCTGATTGCAGATACCCCGCAATCTCATATTAGGGAATGGGGCAATCCTCTAGCAGGGCAGAGGTGGAGGCAGGGAGAGGAAGCACACTGAGCACCAATGTGCCCATCATGCTGCCGCCCCTGGGTCAGGGGCCATGTGCAAACAGCAGGGGAAGCTCCTAGGGGAGCTCCCCACAGGGAATTATTCACCCAGCATGCATCTGCAAATGCCCCCATTTGCACACCACAGTGAGGAATCATTCCTTCAACACGGGTCTGCAAGCACAGAGGCAGGGAGCTGCCCTAGGAGTTTCTCCCTCTGCTTGTATGTGAACCTTAACCCAAAGGCAGCAGCACAACAGGGATGCTGGCACCTGGTGCACTTTTCTCATTGACAGCCCAGGATCAGGGCATCATGTACAAGCAGATGGGGAAGCCCTAAGAGAGCTCCCGATTCCCACTTAAATCTCATACTGGTGGATTCCTCTATGCCCCAACATGAGAACACATCTACAGTGTCAGTTCTCCACTTGTAGATGTGTGCCACAAGTTGGGATGGTGGACCAGGGGCCCTTCTCTCTCAGGATTGGGTTCCTGAAGTCCTAGAATAGGCAGGGGATCAACCCTGGGGGATCACAGCCCCAGCAATGTCTGTTAGAAGTTCATGAAGCAGACCAGCTGTGCCATGACGTATCACACACCAAAGAGGATGTCTGTTTTTAGCCCGTGTCTGTAGCAGCTTCTTGCTGTCTAAGTCCTTCTCATTGGTCATTCTAGACAGCATTACTAAGTTCCCCTCCAAGGAAGAGAGGTGACACTTGTGGGTGTTCTAAGAGGAGATCCAAATGGATACTTTATAATAAAGGACTCAGATACTCCCCAAAATACTGTTGTTTTGCGGAGGTTATAAAGAACACTATATAACCAGCATCTTTACCCTCCTGAGCCCTGCACGGTTGTATTTAGTGTCATTTGCAGAAGTGCTATGTCAGAAGACATACTTTTGGGGAACGCTGATACTGTACCAGTAAGGTTTATTCACTAATGCTGTGATGTTAGCCAAGATGGTACTTTAAGATATTACTTATGTATCTGCCAAGATATGGCAACTGCAAAATAACAGAATACTCCTCTCTCTCAAGGGTTCTGTTCTGGTTTCAATGTTATTTCTTAATGCTTTTTTATTGTTAACGTGCTACCAGTTAAATGTCTCACCTTATTATAAGGATAGAACTAGTGAAAAGTAACCTGCTTCTAGACTTGGAACTTCTCTTTACAGTCTGCGTCGCACTCTTCCCACAACAATGACACTAGATAAAGCTTATTATGTGTGCGTATATACTAGCTGTGTGCTTTATATCCATATCTCTGGATATTGATCTTCTTGCCAAAATAATCCACATTACTGTGCACTCAACAACGTATAGTGACCTACAGCAATATAGGCTACTGTAAATCAATTTGAATGGCTAAGACCACTTAAAAGAGCACTGAACTTGAACCTCAAGCACAGCCAAAACCAGTCTGGTTTCAAGTTGATCCTAGGTATGTAAACCAGCTGTAGTGTGTATGCATTTTGTTCTCGTCCACAGACTTTTCAGAAATGCTGGGTATGAACTGTTTTGCTCTGTTTGGGTAACCGGGAATATTATGAACATTCTGGGACCGCTGGTACAATTCAAGTTCAAACCATATTTTCAGATGAAGGTCATCTAGGGTTTCCTCAGAGAGGAAGCAGGACTGTATTTCAGCCAAGCATCCTGAAGTATCTTTTTTTATCCTAGCCTCTGTGTCTAGGACTGGCAGTGGCCAGGATTAGTACTTTATAATTCTTAATTTCAGCAGCTAGCTGGAAACCAACTTTTGTGGCAAACCAATGAAATATAAGCTAGAATCCAGTTTTTCTAAAGACTCATTTTATCCCATACTACCGTAACACTTTGACAAGGGAAAAATTTGTAGAGTCCAAGTCCCGACTCCTGGATGTGTGCACAGCAGTTCTCCCCATCCAGATAAATCTTGCATTAAGACCAGCTTCTCTGTCTAGCTATCTGACTTTGAGTGTTCTAAAGTACCATATTACCCATAATGCTGTCAGTTTGTGGAAACAGCATCTAAGTAGGTCTAACTTTAGTTAGGCCACTAAGCACTTCTATACAGGTCAGTCAAATTCTATCATTACACTGGAAGCAAATAAAAGATAATTGGCTTGTCCCCAAAATACTTTCCCTCCTCCTCCTTCATTACCTTCTTCCTTAGAGAAAAGGTTAGATAGCATTGGTATGATCCTATACAATCCCAAAATATTGAGATCAGCATCTCAGAAGGATTGAGGAGCTTATTGAAAACATTTTTGCACACTATTCAGCCTAGAGGCTTATATTTGGGTTTTGTATATAGCTGTACTCAGGAAGTTACTGAATCGAATACAGTGCTTCTCTACCTTTTTAGACCCCAGGCATCTTTTGTTAAACTCAAAACACGCCTCAGAAAATACCAGCTCTTAGCTTTCACTCATTTTTAGTCCAGGAACACAATGGAATAACTCTTCTGTTGCAAGGAACTCAGAAAGACCACAACAAGTCAGAATGTTTTCGACACTATGGATTATTTTTTTAAATCTCTGGATTTATCTTGAGAATGATGTATACATTTTTGCATATCTAATAGTACTAATATTGTGCAACACCTTTGAAAAGCTCTCATAGCATCATGCCTGAGAATCACTTATCTAATAGTTTGAGAGTTGCAGACAAAAGAAAAGTTATTTTTCTGCCAAATAGGGCATGATAAAGGACTGCATATTTACTAGAATATAAGACAAAAGTTTCCCCCAATCAACATGGGGCGAAAAATCCCCTCATCTTACATTTGCATACAAAGAAGCCTGATTAAATGCGTCATCTGTCATTAAATTGCTGCTGAAAGCAACACGTGCTCATCGATGGAAACTGACTATGAAGTTGATTAAATGCAGCCAACACTGAGCATGACTATAAAACACATGGCCCACGTGGGACAAACATACTGACGGGAACCTTTGTGTGTGAGGAGGGGTGGGGGTTGGGGCTTAAAAACAAAATAAAACAAAAAGAAACAGGCAAGTGTTGCCTCTGCAGAAAACTGGCACTGTGCCTGGGGGTACTACAATACCAGGCTGGCACCAGGAGACCCAAAGCCAGCCCTGACACCTTCCCTATGGTACCAGAAACGCTATATTTGAATTTAGCCAAAAGGCCAAGACACTGATGGGAACTGACCACAAAAACAGGTTAGCGCGATAAATTTTGTGGGAGTGTCCTTTATGCTCAGTCTTCTCAATGCTGACTCTGTTTCGAAGAGCCACAACAATGAATATATTTCAGCTTCCTCTTCACCCTCACAGCTGGGCTGTTCCTTTGTTTCCCATTTCTAATAAGTCCCGTTTCTTCACCAGCTTTAAATGTCTGGCAAGCATCACTGAACAGGGCCCCAAACACCTTACCCAGCATCCCTTTCTCTCAGCCTCTTGCATATGATTAGTGTGGCCCCACCCTCTGTGAGGTGAAGCTGGACCAGGTTGCCCTATACCTCATCTACATATAAATTTTTGGAGGATCCCAGGACTTGTAACAAGAACACCTGGTTCTAGTTATGAGTGGAAGGCTAATTACCACATGGATCCTTTGTAGGGAATATCTGAAGTACATGAGCAGTGCTGAGCTGTGGGGGTCACCTGGGCTTGAAATGCTGTTGTCTCTGCTGGGGCCCAGTCCAATGACTTATATGGTAAATCATGAGCTTTTTGGCTTTGGACTAATATCATGCATAGCAGAAGTATTGCTTAAAAGTGTGTTTATGAATTACCTGTGCTAAAACTTGCAGGAGTTTAAAAAAGTGGTAAACTTGATCAATTCTGGATGAACCAAGTCTATGGGTACCTGTAATAATTTTCCTATATGTAAGTTCCTGCAGGCAGTGTTTCTTCTAAGCTGTGCAATGTACATGGCTGCGCACGCCACACAGTTTAGAGGGAATACTGCCTACAGGTATGTTTATTTCTAGGTCAGTGTTTCCAAATTTACTTCTCAGTTCCTTCCTGACTGTACCTGCTCTCCCTAAGCACATGGAAGAGGACCGGAGAAAGAAGGTGGGGGAGAGGGACAGAGGGCAGGGGGGCTACTTAACCCCCCCGATTTAAATTTTCCCTGCTGTAGCAGTAGAAAGAGGACAAATTCAAGGTAAACCTCCAATAATTAGATTCTATATGTGGAAAATAGTAATTTTATACACATTTTTCATATATGAAATCTAATTACTGGGGGGGGGGGTCATCTTATATTCAAGTAAATATAGTATTTTTCCAGATTCTGCTTGTGGTCTGGCATTAGACATTCCAATAGAGTTCTAATTATTTGAATAATAAAACCACCAACCACCTTCATTTATAGAAAGATGAAGGAACAAGCTAGAAGCTAGGTAAGCTAGTAAGCTTGTTTTCAGCATTATTCCTAGCCAGGAATATATAAGACATACTAGTTAGCCTGTCTGCTGTGGTCTTCTTTACTAGACCGGATTGAGTTTAACAATAGTACTGAATCCACCCAAATAACTGTTTTAAATCCCCACGTGGACATTATGTCAATTGAGTGACATCAATAAAATTTAGTTACATAAGCTGGCCAAAAGGAAAGTCGATGAGAATTTAAAAATGTAGAGCTAAATCATGGACCAAGGACCTTGACAGAATGTGGAGCAGGGATGAGGTACACTCAGTAGCTGAGGATGAGTACCAGTTTAAGAACCTGGACTATAAGACAGGCATGGAAGCACCTACTGGCAGAACTGTCCCTAGGGTTGGGGGGGGCCAGGGGTAGGGGAAGGATGACAAGCAGCTCGAGCTGGCAGCACTTGGTCGCAGCACAGCCAGAGGACTTGAGCCGAGTTCAGAGCAGGGTTGGGCAAATATGGTCTGTTGGCCAGATTCATTCCACCACATGATTCTATCCAGCCCGCTGCTGCTCCTCTAAAGAAGTACTGTATCTGGCCCATGGCTGCCTTGGCTTTTAGCACCTATGGCTCTTCTCCTGTCCCCTAGTTGTAGCTGGCTGCAGCAGCCACCACTCAGCCTAGCCCACCCACAACCCCTTGTGTATACCCCAAGGCAGGAGGGGCTAAGCTTATGGTCAGGCTTCTACCCAGCAAGGCTAACCGTGCATTGCTCTGACACTGCAGCCCTTCACAGACCATACAGCCTGGCTCCCAGAAAGCCAAAGTTCAGATAAGTTTCTCTCTGCTGGTGGGGGAGAGGGTGCAAGGGGAAAGGCCCAGGAGCCACAAGTTATCTAGGCTCTGCCGGTCCAGGGCCTGGTCGGGATGTGGACACTGTGTTGTTCCCATGTGCTGCTTTGGGCTGTGCCATATGAGTGCAGCTGTGGCTCCTGCCTGACCCCAGCACAGCTCCTACCTGACCCTGAGTCCTCAGCATGCAGCCAGTTCAGGCAGAAGCCATGCCAGCTGCACCCATGTGGACCCAGCTCCCACCCTGAAGCAGTGCACGGGAACATAGTGCAGCACTTGCCCAGGCTGGCCACATGCCGGGAACTTAGAGCAGGGGTTGAAGCACAGGGAGAAGCTGGGAACGCTTTATGGCACCAGTCTGATTGGTCCAGGACAACCCATGGCTCTTGGTCCCCTATGCCCTGCACCCACCCCGCCACCCCAAGTGCCAGACACGTGGCTGGACCAGTGCCATGTTATATTCCCACATGCTGCCTTGTGCCACATGGATGCAGCAGGCACAGTTCCTGCCTAAGCTGGCCACATCCCAGGGACTTGGGGCCAGGGAGAGGTTGCAGGGAGAAGGGGGATGGATGCCACGTTATCTGGGTCTGGCTGGGCCAGTCCCACTCTGTGTTCTGACCATCTTCCTGCACCCCCTCCCCTACCACAAGTCCCTGGCATGTGGCTGGGTCAGGCAAGAGCTGTGCTAGCTGCACCCACATGGCCTGTGGTGGTGGCAGGATCACAGTGTGCACTGGCCCAATCTGGCCATGTGCCAGGGACTTGGGCCAGGCGAGGGGGTGCAGGGAGAAGTGGGGAACAAAGGTTAGGTTTCCCTCTGGGCTAAACAGCCAAACCCTGGTCCAGAGTCTCTGGAGGCATAAGTACAAAAATCCTCAATCTTTCTGGCCCTCGACCCCTTCTGAGCCAACTTCCGGCTAGCTTGTGATCATGCATGACCTCATATTTGTAGGGCATGCAAACCCACCTGTAGGAACCACAGACCCAATTGGGGTCATGAGCCCTAGTTTGGAACTGCTGTATTAACAGTCCGTATCTGCTTGCCAACTGTACTTCACAGGGGAATTGTTAGGATAACCAACAAAGGTTTATAAAGTGCTTTAATGATTAAAAGCACAAGATATAGGTTCAAAATTAAAATGGCTCTTTTTTTTTTTAAACTTTTTTACCTGGTACAAAGAATTTGTTAGATGTGAACCAGTTGAATTCTATATGGAATCCCAGATGTGCAGCTTTCACAGTGACAAGAAAAATTAAGTAGACAACTGAAACTGTACCTATACAAGAAAGAAGAAACAAGACAGACAATCGTCATTAGCCTATTTTGCAATAGAAATGATTTATGTCCCATTTTATATCAAGTCTACCCAATGAATTGTCACCAGACCAGAGAAACATGGTTGCTGTTCATTCTAAAACCTGCAAGGCAGACCCAGTTTTTAAACAATAGTTCTGCTTACAAAGTTCAGAAAGTGCTACTACAGCACCATCTATTCATTTAAACTGCAAGTGAGTTTCGTGGCCTGGAAGGGGCCTAATTAATGACCCTGGAAACTGAAGCCACCTATACAAGTGCAGCAAGGCTGCTCTGACATGCTGAAATTACTAAGTGTTGGAGCAGACTCAGTTAATCAAGTCTGCTGGAGCATTGTAATTACCACATTCCAGCAGGCAACAGTGTCACTTGTATCAGCGTCCCTGCACTGCAAAATGGCAGCAGGGGCACTTTAACTAAAACTCATTGAATGAGCTTCAAATTAAAGTGCCCTGGCCACCATTTTTCAGAGCTGGGATGCTAATACACATGATGCTCTGGGCACTTTAATTAGAGCAGCTTTTGGAGCCCCCCCACAGCTGATTGCCGAGCCAGAGGAGTTCCGG
>NW_017728909.1:35906209-36005933 GCF_001723895.1 Crocodylus porosus
AACACACTTCTGGGTTCACTGCCAAGCATGTGGAGGGTCCCCCCGTGCTCCTGTGGGACTCTCCACGTGCCCCAGCATCACAGCATTCACAAGCCATGGCTACCACCTCAAGGTACATAGAAATAACTTTTAAAGCTGTGTCTATGTCCAAATTGCTGATTGTCCGAATCAGCATCAAATCTTCAGATTCAAGATTTGGCTGAATTGAATCAGGGACAGTGATCCGAATGAACGAATCGAATCACTGTCCCCGATTTGGGCTGAATCCGAATCAAATGGGGCCCGCTTCGCACACCCCTAGGATCTACCTTTGGTTACTAGTGACTTAAGTTTCACCGGAGCTAGCAAGCTACATGCAACAGGATCCATATTCCATTATCCTGTTCCAAGGACTTTCGCAATACCCATAATTATGCATATGCAAAACTGACTGTGTACCAAAGCCTTAATCTCTCACTAAGGCTGGGGCAGAGAGAGTGCAAAAGTCTGCCCTCAACAGCACAGAGGAAAAAAATAAACCGATCAAAAAGGGCAAAAATAATCAGTTGCAGACTGAAAGAAACTGCATATTGATATAAATGATACCATATAGCGACCAATTCAACAGTACAGGGATGAATATCCAAGAAATAGATAAATATGAAAAAATGAAGGATTTATGTTAGGTGATTTAGAAAATAAGGGTCAGGGAAGACATGATCTCAGTCTAGAAATATCTTGGAGTCAACATTAATTATTAATTAGTAATTAAAGGAATTATTTGTCCTCTAACTATCAAGAACAATAGTCTGAGATTAAGGAATGAAATGGAAAGGGCTCTGAACATTAAGATCAATTTAATAGCTGAATTACTTCATTTTCCTAATGTTCTAAGGTTTCCATAGGTGTATAGGCAGAGGAATAGCTTCAGTTTGCTCACTTTACACAATCAAAACTTTGAAGCCACTTTACCAATTTTCCTCAATCTTGCTTTGTTTTATAGGTTCTCTCTAGGGCTTAAAAAAAAAAAAAAAAGAGAGAGAGAGACAATCAAGGCAGCCATGAAAAGTATATGCATAACTTACTCTATACCATGTTTTATAACAAGTGTCAAGTTTTATAATTCCATATCATTTTTATAAAAAAATATTTTACAACATAAATAATTTTAAGGCATGAGCACAAGGGAGAGAATTTAAGACTGTCTTTCCTGAATGGTCAATTTCTCAATTAAAACATAGATAGCATTATTCTTAGCCTTTTATGTAGGGTACAAGGACAGCATGGATCTACTCACTTCTAACATTTGTCTCAAGTGCAGTTAAACTTATTTTCAGGTATTACTCAAGGAAGCAGCAGGGGGGAAAACGTCCAACTCACTAGCAGATTCTAATCTTTTACTAAAGGTAAAACAAAAAAAAGTACAGGAGATCTTGGGGACAAGCAGCTGGGATAATAACTGTATTTACCTGCATCCAAGACTACTATGAATTTAAGATGACCCCCCCAATAACTAGATTATAAACGTGGAAAACACATTTGTTAGAATTTTCCATGAACAGAATCTAGTCTTTAGAGGGCTGCCTTAAATTCAACTGTCTGCACCACTGCAGGTGGTCCCTGCCCCATACCTCTCTGCCATGCCGGCCTCCCGGCCCCTGCCCTTCTACCACTTGCCTCTTCTCTCACCTCTGCCTGGGTGCTTAGGCCCTCCATCACAGCACCCTCTGGTGCCTCCCCCTGCCATGTCCAAGTCAGAACCACAGCAGTTGCCTGCCCCCTGTCTCTCTTCCATGTAGTCAAATCCAGGATGAGGGGCTCCTCTCCACACCCCATGTTAAATGGGGGTGGGGGAAAGGAACATATCTTAGATTCAAGTACATATGGTAGTACCAGCTCACTATATTCTATGTGTATTTTACCCATGATAAATACAGTCTCCGAGATTGTCTGTTACCTACCTAGGACATTAAACTTGGCGAAGAAAGAAGGCGACTTCAGATTCAGCAGAGGCAGAAGAACAACAATCAAATAAAATGGCACGGTTTTTGATTTGTCCCACCACATCTCGAACAACTCGAAGTCTGAGTTATTGGCAGAACGTAACGTCTCACTGTTGTTGTCTGGTTGAGGATCACTGGGAATACCTGGACATATGACTAAAACAAACATGAACAGGCCTTGATTTAAATGAAAGTCTCACAGTGAATCAAGCGTCTCAGAACCTAGTCCCTGGAGGGGGCATTTTAACTTTTCTGTTTTCCCTTCTCTACTGAACAATTCTAATATAATAAAAGGCTTAGTCTGTCTGTCTGTCTGTCAGTAATGCTTCTGGCCGACTGCGCATGCATTGCTGGGAGGGTGAGCGGAGACTGCCTGGGCAGCCCAGGCTGCACGGGCCCAAGTTTGCGCCACTGCCAGGGAAGTTTGCTGATGGGGAACACCTGAGCAGAGGGGTTTCCCCACACCTCCCTGCCTGAGGGCGAAGGGGGGAATCACAGTGGCAGCATCCCCTGCCGTCCAGCCCGGATGCCCCCCAGAACAGCCAGCAGGGAAGGGGAGATGGCAGGAAGGAAGGGGAGCAGGGAGCCAGGTGGATGTGGGCCAGATGGACCCAGAGTGGCGGGGGGAGGGAAGGCCGGACCCGAAGAGGGGGCGGGGGGAGGTGAAGCACCCCACCCCATGATTCTTGATGAGCAATTTGCTAATAGTTCAATAAAATTCAGTAGCATACACTTGACCAAACTCTGCAGTGTGCTACAGCCTGACTTCAGCTGCTCAGAACTAGATCAGGTAGTGGGGGAGAGTGCTTGGATTGATTTTTTGGTTCACAGGGTCAGAGGGAGAGCATAACGAAGGGCCATAACCAACTAGAGTGAGAACACAGTTGTTGGAAAGATAGGTATTCTTGGACAAGTTGTGCAATGGAGCTCATTAATAAAAAGTGCCAAAAAGGGTGAAAGAAGGCCCAGCAGAATTTTGGCCACCTACCAGAGCAACTAGTTACAGCAATGGGGGATTTCTGGAGAACTGAGCAGACCCAAGTTGCAAAACAGTACGTATCCACATAAAACACTGCCCCAGGTCACAGCAGAATCAGTTCAAAATGCTATCTGATTTTCTAAGTTCAATTTTGAATCATTCCAAGCTTTAAACCAGCTTAAATAGGCTTGTACAGCAGTCCACTTCTAGTTTACCACTAAGTTTTTACTATTGGGCCCAACCCTTTTCTCTGCAGCCTCTCCATTTACTTCGGCACTGAGCCTAAAGAGTTAGCAACTGACCATGAAGAAAGGAGATGACTGCTGTACAGTATCCAACTCCAGGGCCACACACATGACTATCCGTGGGTGCTGACCATGTGCACAGCTGCCTCACTGTGTACATACATACGTTTAAGTCTACCTCTGCTCAAATTAATAAAAACAGACATTTTCAGTCATGTGGCAAGTGCATAGGTAAGAATGGATGTACAGCTACATGCACAAATGCCTGCATTAGTAGCGCTGTGTATATATGGCTTTGAAGATGCCATGCCTATGACATGAGAAAAGGGCAAGCATAATCAGCAGCTGGCCTGAAACTTCTGTATCTGAGCAAGTCACAGTATCATACTGGTTGTGTGAAAACCAGTACAAGTGCTATGGAAGATAAGCTCAAGTCATGATATGACAACCAGAAAAGCAGCCTTTTAAATGGTTAAAATATTTTATATATTGACTGGACCTAGTTATTCTTGTTTGTAAATATAAACAGCAAATTCCTGGGTTGTGCAGAAACATGAAATTCTCCTATTGTTTTCTCCAATTTCCATTTATAAACCTTTGTACTTCACAATGCTTCAAACGCTCCCCTGCTGGTTGCATTCCTACCTGGTTACAATAACCTAAACCTAAAGCTCTAGATAGCATTTGGTCATAAATCTGAAAGTTAAAAGGGACACCATCAAGTCACTTTGAAATTACTGTTTTCTATTTCCCCCCATCTCTGTATTGTTTAAGAGAGTTGTTTCACACAACACCGGAAAATGCTTTTATCTCTACTGATGTGGTCCTTTTCTCCTTGGCAAAAGAGCAGGAAGAGTTAAGTGACAGTCAAGCATCTAGCAGCCCTGCCATGACCTCCTGCAGCAGCTGCAGTCATGCCTTCAACCTAGAGGTTGCTAAAGGGCCCGGATCCAGGCAGCCTGATGCAGTGCCTGCTTCCTCTGGCTGGTCCTCCCTTTTGGATCAGATGGGGACCAGACAGCAGCAGTTTGCATCTTTTTCAGGGCAAGATAACAGGACAGGGACAATAGGGGTTGCAGCACCAACAGCAGCAGTATGCGACTTGGCAGGACAAGAGAGGAGAAGGCAGGGGCTCAAGGCCAGCCCCCATTTCTCTCTAGTTCTCAGAATGACCCCTTACCTCTCTATCTGACCCTGACTGCCAGCAAGATCCAGAAATGGCCACTCTGCCAGGACATACCACTGCCCCAGCTTCCCACACACACAAAGCACTCATTCACTTTCCTCAGCATACCTTACATCCCGGTAGCCACACAACATCTAAAACCTGTGCTCGTAAACTACCCCTTGCTACAACAGAAACCCTCCATTAATCCCTCTCCTATCTTAGCACCCAAATGCTAAGATAGGATCAGATTGCCTTTGATCTCTGCCAAACGTATGCAGCTCCTCTCTTCTGCCATTTCATGTACAAATACGTATTGACCATAACAACTGAAACTTACAATTACAGGAAATTATGTATAAACAAGCTTATTAAACAATATACTTAATAGGATGCATATGTAGCTAGGCAGACCTTGGCAGTTATGAGGATCTTCCCTCATGTGGAAGTGAGCTGCATTTAATGTGGCTTTTTAAATTGGGATTACTCAAAATATTTTCAGAAAATAGAAAAACCTTTCAAAATTAGTATGGGTTTGGCTCCTATCATGGAATGTTTCTCAACCTGGGCAGTGTTACCTCAGGCTCTAGTTCCCTCACATTTGCCAACATATCAATGTTGGAGCTTCTTCAGCAGGTCATGTGCTAGCAGATTTTGGGGGGTGGGAAATACATCTTACCACTGCTGTCTTCACCCATTCCATTAAGGCCCCTTAGAAGAGCAGGAAGCACACACACAAACAGAAGGAAAAATGTTCCTAACCTCACCTTCAGCCATAACTGTACCTCGCTGGCTGGAGAAGCCTCAATCATATTACAATGGTAGTGATGATGTCCAGAGCTATCTATAGGGGTGTGCGGGGCCCAGGGCATATCAGCCTGTGCTGGGGTGGAGAGCAGGGGTGGTGGTCAGCAGCTGGACCACAGAGTCAGGAATGCATGGCAGCTGCAGCAGGGCCTGTACAGCACTGTCCGCAGGGCCCCCCAAAGCCCAATGCAGTTGCCCCATTCACCCACCACTACGGACGGCCCTGATGATGTCATAACAGATACCCTAAAGCAGAGGTATCAATTTCAACATGGGACATTTTTTTGTCTTAGTTTCATAAGAGACAGAGGCTGTTTTCTGTTCCTAGCAAAACTTTATGACTGCTTGCTGATGTTAAAACAAACAAACAAAAACCACAACAGCACTTCACTTCAAACTCACCATGCTCCCACATCAAGCCTAGTCATACCTAGAAGAGGCAGCATGTTAGTTGGACCGGGCTTTCTCAACATCTGTATAAAATTGGGCGCTTTAGCGGGGCTTCTGTGGCACTTATCTAATAGGTGATTCAATCAGCTATTAGATAAAAGCACCATGGAACCCTGCTGAACTGCCCAATATATATAGACTCTGCAGAGCCAGGTCAAAGTAATATGCTGATGCTTTTGGTAAAGTGCAGGGTTTTTTTTAACACCTGTCTATAAAGTTCAGTTACTACCTAAAGGCCACAGCCAATCCCTTGTCTTTAAGCCTGCCTCCCATCCTTACGAATAGGAATTCTGATAGAAACAGACTAATACATACAGAAGCTTATACCCAAGCCAAGAAATCATAAGTGGGATTCGGCCTTTTCCACAACATTAGTTTTACAGTTTCACAGTATGTTACTTGACCATTTTCATCTTTTTATGTAAGGTAGCATCAAACAGTATTATTAAACATGAAAATGAAGAGTAAGAACTCATTCACAAACTGTCGCAACAGTCTCCACACTATTATCCCCTTACCTGTACTAGCTTTTATAACCCTTTTGTACCTCAGTGGGTTAATCCCTTTGTTTATCCCCTTTGGTCCCTTCAACCCACCTTGATCTCTCTCAGCAATGCCCCTCCCTCAATCCTCTCCTTCCCCTTTCCCTTTCCGGTGTATTTAAATGACTTAATTCCTTTCTATTTAGTACCCTAGCTCCCTGCAAGTCCATTCATAGGACCTGATGAAGTTGTTGCCCATGAAAGCTCATGCCTCTCTGAACAAGTTAAATTATATGGTACCACTTTGCCCTGCTTTCTGGCAATATTATTAAAGCTCTGGATAAAGCATTTTCCACAAAAAGGATACTGTGGCAGTTAGCAAAGAAAACATGAATGTCTCAGGCAAGATTTTTAAAAGCTATTAATGATTTGGTGCCCTCACTTTTCTGATGCTTGCCCTAAGACCCCACTGAAGAACTAGAGATTCTTACAGCAGATACTCAATAAACGAACTACTGAGTTGGGAACTCAAAATGACTAGTCATCATTTCAATATTGGCCACTGTAGTTATTTGTTAAAAAAAGAGAATCCAAAAATGAAATGGTAATTTTAAACTAGACAGACAGAATTTAAAAGGCTTTATTTTAAAATGACTGAAATTGAATAAAAATTTGGACCACAAAAACATCATGATGTACTTTAATGCACAGTCACAGTACTAATGTGATTTTTCTTACCTCTAGTACTTCCATTAGTGCCAGACACGGTATCTGTGACATTAATGTCATTAACATAATCTGAAATTAAGAAAATACTCTTATTATGCATGCTATTAATTTGTATCTTATTTCTACACATTAAAGAAGTACCACATCTATGGAACTAAAAGTAGAGAGACAAAAGAGTATTTTGCATCATCTTCCAAGTGAATATTCTCAGCTTCCCATCTTAGAAAACCTACTCATTTCACATGAAGCTTGATTTAATTTAAAACTGCCTTTTAATAGCATGTGTCTTTTTTGGTGTTTGTTCACATATGTGAAAAAGATCTTTTTTCTGTCAATAGCTTGCAAGATAAGAAACACTGACAGTTTTATGGAAAGTGTTTGGAAACATTCTGCATTTCATTGGAAATGGGAAGAGAGCCTCCTTTTGGACAACTGTTTTATGTTGCTATTTTAAAGAATCAGTTTCTTTCAGCTCTTTCTGAATACTGTCAGTTTCAAAGAGACTAGTCCTTTTTCAAAATCATGGCTGACTAGTTGCTGATGTATACTAGTTGTGCCCAAACTGTGGTCCATGAGCAGTGTCGTGGCCATAGTAAGTGGTCTACAGATCACACTGCCCATCTTCCCCTTTTCATTTCGGTTTGAGAATGTTTTCATGGTAGTCTGAGACATTTTGAAAGTTAGCATGGCCCACTGGTTCAAAACTTAGGGAATCACAGAACTAACCTGAAATATCCCAATGAGTCTAACAATCACTTTATACTATCAGATTATATAAGTAAAACAGGTGAGAAATTGTTGCTGCATGTGCTTGTACTTAGCTAGACTTTTAAATATAGTATTTACAGTAGGCAAAAACTTTTAAGTTATGCAGCTGGCTTAAAAAAACAAGTCAGACTAACTCTTTGAATATTTTTATTAGATAAATAATAATTCCATTGAAGTCTTGTTTATTTAAGCCAGCTACATAACTTAAAACTTTTTAGACTTAAAACTTTTTGCCTACTGTAAATACTAAATTTAAAAGGCTAGCTAAGTAAATAAAGTCCATCAAAGCCTTCCAGCTGCTAAAATTGAAGTAGTCCAATGGGTAGAGCAAGCAGATGTGCCCAAGATCACCCTTGTTTTGTGATTTTTGAAAAAAAATAAAATAAAAAATGCTTCTTACTGGAAAATATTCAAAACCAGAAATGCACTTAGAGAATAACCAGACACTTTAATGGAAGTTATAAATTGATTCCCAAATGAGATTTCTTTAGTAGTACATAAAGTACTTTAGAACTATCAAATGTCACTTTTGGATACTTAAAAAAAACAATAGGCACACCTACACAAGAGAAGGAAAACTGTATTTCACTTAATATCCGTATCTGAAGAATTCTCGTCTAAAACCGTTTGTATATAATGTTATTTTCTAAGATATCCTCCACTGGATAACCATTTTGTTTAATATGAATATATTTAAATAAAACTTCTCAATTTAATAGTATTCTTCAGTGCACTGTAACCATACACAATATCCTGTGAGAACCTTGAGTAGATTAATTTTGACCACTTAATAGTCAAAGTTAAAAAAATGCTCTAGTCATTAAAGTTACCACAGAACTAGATTACCAATTCTATTTTCATAAGGTGGTTCTTAGCTGACTGACAATGACAAAACATATCAAGCTTACAGAGAAAAGGAAGAGGAGGAAAGCAGCAGAGCTTTGTTTATGAAATCTGCTTGCAATAACAATAATTAGCTAGGACAAAAACTGAATTAGGTCAACTGTAAATTCCGTTAGTCACTAATCAATAGGGTAAGGTGTCCAGGGTAGAAAACTTGAGTTTAACCATGTTTAGCATTTTGTCAGATGCTAGGATCAGGACATTCTCTTACTGTGATGAGAGGTTTGGAAAGTGATGTGAATACAGACACTGAAAGCAACACATCAAAATATGTATTTACTAAACCCTGGTTTTTCAGTTTGATGCTAGAGAACAGCCAGATATTGGCTATCAGTTCTAATCACTTGCTGTGTGCACGCATAATTGCCCTCTGCTTGCCAATTCTTGTGGAATAAAAGACAGAACACGAAGATGCAGGTCAGAACCCCACTGTTTAAAGGTTAAATATCTAATTTAAGCCAAACACTTTTACTTACTGTATATAAATTTTCCTGTGTTGAACAGGAAGTTGGACATAAGTACCCAATAAACAACCATGGCTCCAACAAGTGATACCATTGAAAATAAGAGACTGGACCATTGACCAAAGGATCCAAAATAGTGCTTGCAAACATCTGGGAATTCCCAGTTTGAAGTATCTTTTGAAGCTACATAAACATAAAAATACAAATGTATGAAGAAATAAAATAAGCAGGTGGTTAAATATTAGAATACTTTGATCAGGAGAGATCGTGCTGTTTATCCAGACCTCTCTCATAGATTCAAACCCACTTTTAAGTGTTAGATGACCATCAACAACTTAAAAGTACAACGCTTGCAAAGCAACAGTATTCTGTTTCACAACTGGATTTTTATTACAGCAGGACTATCCAACTGGTTAAACCCCTGAGCTCCTCCCCATCATTCCAGCTATAACAGCAGCCAAAGACTCCAGTTTCCTCTCACTCCTCTAGCTTTCACTGCCTGTCTCCGCCCCAGCCCACAAGCAAGCAACCTCCCATGGTAAAGCCTGCAGGGCATTCAGCCCTCAGCCATTTAGAAGCTGGACCGCTTTGTATTGCATCAAATGTCTCTTGGAGTTTGAGGCGAAAACCTCCAAGATCTCAGGGATTTCACTTGAGACAGACCCTTGTGTGTACTATAGTGCAACAGATTCTTACTTTCTATCATAGTCGGTGATTTCAAAACTCTGTAACAGCAGTAAAGTGTCAAAAGTCCCATTAGTAATATCAAAATAATTCCATTGGTAAATCCTGCCTGTTTAAAACAAGAAATATATTTAATTTTATATGTTAACCAGGTATACTGTTGAGACAAATGAACAATAAATTACATGCTGCAAAAGCCAATATTATTTCCTCCACCGTACCTGTTTTATTCCCCATGGGATACTAAGTATGGATGTACCCATCATTGTATTCCAGATCATAAATCTGCAAGGAAAAAAAAAAAATCTTTTTTTTTTTTTTTTTTAACATGCTACTCTTTCAGATATATTATAGTAAAAGCTGTTAAATTAAAATAATTGTAATTTTTAGCCACAATAAACAAAAGTGCTTAACGTACATTGTTACTGTGCTTGAGTTTTTACCATAGCCTTCTGTGCAACCATCCATTTTGAAAGCAGTTCCTAATGGGCTGTACACATAGATTTCATCAGGAGCTGGAAGAACGTGATCAGGAGCAACCTAACAAACAGATAACAAAAGTAGTAGTATTTGGTTGCTGACAGATATTTATTTAAAGATGGGATGGGATCTAACCTGTGATCCCAACAACTGTGCCTCCCACCATGATGCACTTGCACGGCAAGACATGCAATTTTGGGATCTGATCCCCGAATATGATACTTGCAATGCAGCTTCCCCTGCACCAACAACGCTGAGCAGCATCATGATCTCAGGCTCCTCCTGCACTGGCAACAGTTCTGAACAAGCAGCTAATTTTCAGTTGGCTTCAGGGACTCAGCAGGGCCAGTTTGAGTCCCACTGTGAGCCCTGGAGCCAGCTGGATCAAGATCGCATTGGGGCTTGAACCTGCAACAGTATATTCCCTGCCCAACCAACTCATGGCTGGCAGGATGAGGGCCACACTGGGCAGCCACTATGTGGTCCCAATCCTGCCAGTGATCAGCAGACTGCTGGCTGGCAGGGAATACACCAGGTTCAGTTGGAGATGCCAGTGCGGTCCACCCTGCCACACATTTGTTTCAAGGCACAATGGAAATCAGACACAAAATTAGTACACATTTTTTCCGTCATTTAGTGGCTTGATTCATGTTTTGCCAAGTCATCAATTTCCTGAATACATGGCTGGGTTACGCTTTAGGATGCGATTAATTGGTTAATCGTGTCTTAACTGTAGCATCTGCCTGGGGCCTTAGTAAGATCACAGCTTCCTCTCTCATGCAAGCCAACTTACTATAAACAAAATGAACAAATTTTTACATTAAAGCTTAATAAATCAGCATTTATGAGAGTTCTTGTGGCCAAATTTTAAGACAGGTTCAGCATTGTTTACATGTCTCATACATGCTAAAAATATATAAAAACAAGACAGTTGTGATTGTGGTTCTACATGAATTTGGATGTGCTTAGCCATTCATTTCTTATTTAAAAGCAATTTTCACTTTTAACTAATGTTTTTTCTTTTATTCTAATGCAGAAATGTGCAGGTCAGGCACCCCTCGTAGTAACTCCATCACACTACATTATACCCCTGTTAATTAGTATCTCTGGCCTTTTCTTACCAATGCCCTGTCTGATGGGGAAGTAAGCCTGCCATAGTAATGAATCCGCTTATTCATTGCTGATGCTTCGTCTGTAACTCTTTGTGTGTCATCATTCACACTAACAATGTTTGTAGGCTCCACGTGGAATGGTCTGAAGAGGGTGAAAAGCAAAACACCAAAAACCTTTAAGCAGCATTATCAGGTAAAATTCAGAAAACAATTTTACATTATTCTGTTAAACAGCTATCCAACATGCAGCATCTGTACCACGTCAGTGTCTCACACTGCACAGTTGACAGAAGCCAACATTTCTCTCTCTTTATAAATCACATTAAAAACAACACAAAAAAACAGAAAAGCAGCCAGCAGGCCAATTTTTTTTGCTGTATGACTTATATTGTGGCAAACCATCAACAGAATTTTGACTAATACTGTATACAGTAGAATTGACAAACCCGTTGTGTTCCATTATACTGGGGTAAAGAGCAGAATTTGATACAATATATTTAAATTTAAAAAGAAAAGTTTGTTTTAATGTTCTGCTACCTCACAGTTTCCTTTTGAAAAACAAGGACTTGGAGTACAACTGGAACAAAAATTCCTAACGTTCAGATCATGGCCTGTCCCCAAAGTAGCCATATGGAAACAAACATCCTTTGGAATGATAATGTTTCTCCTTCTTCGTCTACCATGCGGACAAAAGATGTTTGGAGACAGGATAGATACAAGGCTGCGTATCCAGTGCTGTATTTATGCAAAGATAGACGTGAAGTGGGTAAGCACATTTCCTGGAACTGGTTGTTAACTTTCCAGTTTGGTTTTTTTTCCTGGAGGATGGAGGGGGCAAGGAGGAGGCAGGTATAAACCAGAGCACTGCAAATTACAAATAAAGCTAAATTAGGACTCTTTATTCACCAGCAGCAAAAAATAGTCAGGAAGAATATTGTGGAATTTTTCCTGTGGTAAGAGTAGTTGGGAAAACCACAGGTTCAAACAAGAGCCTTTCAAGTTCAGTCCTAGAGATGTGCAACAGTCATTACCGACTCCCCTGGCAGCAGCCCTTGGTGACAGGAACATCTCATGGGGGCTGTACAATTTTCAGCCTCAACCTCATATTGGGAGCTCAGTTGAGGAAAATAATGCCCTATCTTCCTTCCAGGTGCATTATTACATATTGCCTCATACACAAGCTTCCCCCGGAAGTTAACAAAACCCAATTTATAAAGTGCAGCTCTGTTTACTGACTGCTAAAAGATACTTGAAAGAGATGAAGCTTGTTCCCCAAACCCTAAATGCTCACTTTTGCAATTCTCCTCATGGTCAATAGCACAAAACAGAAATTAATGCTTTCTGATGAATGTAAAAGCAGATGGAAAGAATCTGGATTAACTATGCAATTCATAGACTAGAAAAGTCCAGCTAGGTGCGATTTAAAAGCTATTATAGCAGATAAGGAAAAAATTAAATGAAGCATTACTCTACTACAGATGTTTCGAACCATAGGAAGCTTCTTCCTGCTGCTTCCATCTCGTTTCTTGCAGCTGCATTTGGGTTCCCTTCCCCCCCACTCCAGTTCAGACACACGCTGCTTGAGAACAACAGTGATCAGAGAGGACAGCTGAAAAGCAGTAGGACACAAGGGCATTTTAAAGCACCAGAGCATTCACTGCCTTGCTTAACACATGGATTTGGTTAACAAGATCTGCTCATTGGTCTGTCAGTTGGGGGGAATCTCTCCAAGGATGTTAACTCAATCCATGAGCTCATGTGGGTAGACATCATGATGTCACCTTTCTACGTGGAGCGCGAGGGGTGATTTCTCCTTGGGAAAAGTGGTGATCTGCCTAACACAAGGGAGCAATTTTTGCGTGCCCTATATCTGCACTCGATTTGAAAACTAGGCCTAGAAATGTATCTGGCTGCACATGCTGTTCCGGAGACCCAGAGCAGGTTAGGCTAAGCACTGCCCACGGGCTGTAAATCCTACAGGATGAAAACCCTGCCAACACCATGCTCAACCATTCAGCAGATCTGTGAGAAATTTCTCTTCTTGGGACAGCACTCTGAAGAGGCCCCATGAAACGAAAAGGAATAAAAATGGCAGAACGGGGAAAGACTTGAGGGTATGACAACAAGTACAAAGTAGGAGAACTACTCTATTCTCTTGCGTACCACATTCCCCTATCCCCAAGGCACGTACCTTGTTTTTGGATGTCAGACCGTAGGGGAAAAATAGATTTTGACAGCATTGTGGCTGTGTGACACCAAGTCAGGTCTCCAGGGAACAGAGAGTGCCCAGGAAGTGTGGCATCCCAGGCACTAGTCTGGATGGGGCAGCAGAAATGTCCTGGCATGGCAGGACAGCAACAAGGCTATGCCCTGACCCTTGCAAGGGCAGCAGCAAGACTGTTATTTCTTTACAGTAAAGAATAAGGTGCTGTTTCCAAACCAAAAGCTTCAAGATACTGATGACAGCCTGCATGCAGAGCTCACTTGCCCTGAGCTAACTCAATGACTACTCCAGATGCATGCTACGGTGCTCAGCCAACAGCTACCTCAGCTGTGAGAGGGACAAAGGACTCAAGGCCCTCTGCTTGCTGCGCCCAGAGAGAAGTGGCAGCCATCTTGGCACCCATGACAGCAGTGTCTGTATATTTCTGTTCTATCCCAGCAAAGAAAAATCAGCTTCCCCACTTAAGGCACACACCCTAATTCTGGAGGGCAGATTTTGGGGCAGAGGTGCATGTGGTTTACAGATGAATATAGTAATAACAAGAGCATTAACCAGGCACTCAGAGAGACATGGGATAGCCACACACAATTTAATGGATTCACTATTCCAGGGCAATAGCACTATTATACTCCAGTTTTTAAAAGATTGATCCAACCAGCAATATTCTTTGTTCAGGGGCAAATGCTGCATGAGAACTTGTGGATTTTGCATTACATGGTAGGCATGGGTTGGTTGCTGAGAGCCCACAAAGGGGATGTTCACCTTGCGTATATCACAGAACTGCAGTCAACACAGAACCCACAGGCCACAGCTCAGTGGGCAAGGGAGAGGTCAGTGCATTTCCTATAGCACTTGTGTGTGTATAGCTTTAATACTATATAGGCTAGCCACTCTCACCAATTCAGCATTTAGAATTAATGCAATCAGTATAAAAGTGACTTGGATACAGTGCACTATTTTTCATCTTACTTATTTCCAAATATCAGGCCTTGTAAAACTATGAAGTTTCTTTGTTAAAATAAAAGTTTCAGTATCAGTGATCAGGAGGACTCAGTTACTAAGCTATATGCATTTTCTGAACAGCATTTTTAATTGACATAAACTTTATTGGAAGCAAGTATATACCAATGAACAAAGAACTGCATTTCCCAAACTTTCTAGGAAATTTATATATGTATATAAAGTGATGTTTGTCTGAAGTGATATAAATAGATCTATCTATATCTATCTACATACTGTAGGGTTTTACCTTGTTATTTCAAACAAACATCACTTTTGTCTTGGGCAATAATCATCTCAGTGATTATAATGATGTCCAATATATTTTCTGGATGGGACTGTATAAACTATAAATAATAGGCATCAAAAGGTATAGTGCCATGTATAAGTATACGTGCAGAATAAAGAAGTAAGAATACAGAAGCCACGTTTACAGATAAACACCCTCACCTCCTCCCCAAGTACACAATATAGTTCAAATTTGACTATGCTTCTTGAGTAGGAGAAATATGCTGGAATTTTACACAATTTTATATCGTCAAAACACTAGAATTTGCTAAATTTCAGTGATACATAAGGAAACTGTTAAAATGATTGCATATTTTGGGACAACTGAAAGATCTATTGAGAACGTGTTTAAAAATTAGGGTGGAAATTTCATCAATTAACAATAGAGTTAGTCTTGCTTGGATTTGAAGACACTTGCCAGTAAATAGGTGATATTAAAACAAAGGGGGAAGAGGAGGCAGTTATACCCCTTAATGGTTTGAGAGTCCTCTCTCCCTTGAGATCATTCATGAAAACCAGTCTACTCTGCATAACTTCTTATCTCACCCTGGCTCTCAGCTGTAAAGATTCTGCATCTTCCGACCCCAAATCCTACAGTCAGAAATGCCTGAAATCAGTAGTCCATTCATGAAGGAAGACTCAATCAAAAATCAGAGCATGACAATATAAGGTCTTTGGTGCAGGGGTTTGTTCCTCATACTTAGTAGGATAAAGCAGTGTGCTCTGTTGTTTCTTTCCATGTTGTATATGGTGCTGATAACCAGGGATCTGGGTTTTCTGTTTACTGGGGGGGGGGGGGAAAAAAAAATCACAGATTTTTTCTTTTAGGAGGAGAAAAATGTGGGAAACAGTGGGTTTCCCCTTGCAGGCTGGCAGAGTTCCAGCCTGAAAAAGTGGTTACACTTGGGGCTACAGAAAGAGGGTAATTAAGCAGGGGGCACCATGTGCATTTCATTTTAAGATGCATTTCATAGTGGCGTTTCATTTTAATTGCAGAAAAACAGATTTGTTGTTGTTTAAAAAAAAAAAAAAAAAAAAAAATCAGAGAATTTGAGATTTTTAAAGAGAGAAAACCAAGATCCCTGCTGATAACCAAAATCAGAACACCTTTTTCATGCTTCAGAATAATTCTGTACACAGACATACAATTCCTCTTCTATGTAGGCAATCCATATGACTGAACATACTCCGTTTGAGCATCACTTCTGATTTTAGCAGGTTTCTGCTTGTCCACCCCTTATTACACTACATTTACTACTTTTAAATAATTCTCCTATTAATTCTAAGGATATTGATCCATCTAGGGAAATAACTAATGTCTCCTCCCTGAAAGAGAGAGTAAAAAACTTGCACTCAAATACAAGGAATGATTTGCACTCTTCCTCAATTAGTCTGTGGGTGTCAAACAGCCAGCAATCTGTCTTCCAAATAACAGTTGTCCTGCAACTCAAATCTGAGCCTAGCTGCTGAAGCGTGTAGCAATACCTGCTATGTAAACAGAAGAGTTCAGGTATCTAGTGATACCTACCCAGCATCTCTTATGTTTGCTTTTTTAACTTGCAAGAAAACTTGAAAAAGAAAAACAAGAAAAAAAAGAAAGAGCGAGAACCTAAAGGAAAGTAAAATTTACTTCTAAAGAAAAGATAGTCCTTGGGCCCCTTCCAATGCCTCTATTGCCATTTAGAAATATTTCCCACACTGACCACTCCTTCATCTTTTTGGTATTAGCTCTCTCTCATTATTCTCTTTTTAACTTTTCATTCTTCTGAAGTCCCTGGCTTTATGTGCCTTTTGTTTTCCCTCAGGGCAGAAGCCTGGATACATCCTCTACTCTGGATCTTAAACATTTTCACAATTAGAACAGCTTCCAACACACTTCCAGTTTCATCCCCATAGCACCACACATTCCCAAAGGCAGTACAAATTAGAGAACATATGAGGGAGGGAAAGAAAAATGGGAATCCTTACTCTAATACACTAGATAATATTGCTGTACTAAACTACCATAATAAAATATGCTAGGAGAGTTATATAGTTACCAAATCATTCATTTTAAATAATTAGAAATGTTAAGAAAGTTACAGAAAGGAACCACATCCAGTTCTGAAGTGCTCTATTATGTTGGACTTTTTCCACCTAGAAAGACAAAGAAACATGCTACACAAGAAAGTCATTTACAACTTCAATAAACAAAGTAGACAACAAAGCAAGCTATTTTAAACATTCAATTCAACAGGTACTTTTATTCCACCTTGCAGCTTTACCCAGAATAATTGCAACACTACCTAGAATAATTAACAAAACCAGCTAACAACTTATGAAATAAATAATAAAACCACCTACACAAAGACTAACACTAATCACAAATCCCTAAGACAAAAAAATAAGTTAGTGACAAAATTATAATGGAAAGAAAGACTACTCAAAACAAACTGAAAAAAGCTAGAAACACTACAAACCTGTGTCTGATCATGGCTCCACCAGCAACAGGTTTAAAAACAAAATCTACTTGTAGCCCACATTCACAACCCCCTTTCACAACACCCTTTATGTGATAGATATTTTTCTGCCCTCAGGGGCTCCTAACATATATAAACTGGGAATTCAAACTATACTAGGGAAACCAAAAAACATCTTCATGCTTGTCAGTGCCATCTCTTATACATACACTTGTACCCAACACTTCTCTCTTTCTGACCCCACAATGCTTTGCTTTATGCTAATCTGCATTTAAACCTGCCAGACCCTAGCCCCTCTATTTCTACAGGCTGCCTAAGACAGCTGGCCTCAAGCTCTCTCTTTCCATTCCTCTCTGTCCTTCCTTGCTCTGAGGTGGGAAGTTAAGGGCTAAGAACACAGACCTCAAGTCAATGGCTCTCATGCTAGCCTGGTAAAACCTGAGGCATACATCAGGAAATTCCAGCCTTTTGCTTCACCCAATTTTTTGCTATAAAAAAAAACAGAGCATTTTTTTTTCCTGTTGAAAGAACTCAGAAAGACTCAGAATGGCTGTAATGCTCATAATTCCTATTTCACATCACTGGCTTTACTCTTGTGAATCATGCTTGCACTCCTAACATTGCATAGCATTCTTGAAAGAATGTTAAGGCACCCTGGTTGAGAATCACTACCTTAAGTTTTCACACAAGGAGAAGTCTTTTCAGGGACTGAAGGCTAATACAAACCAGACAACATGGAAGCCCCACCCTCCATGGATGCCCATGCTGCCAACATCTTTCAAACCTGCTCTTTTGCTTCTCTACCATAGACTAAAGACTTTACAAAGACAACAGTGTCATCTCTTGTAGCAGCTGTACCCTAGAGATATATGTCTGGTATCTGAAAAGAGGCAGAAAGGGAGCAGAGCCAAAAAGGTGGAGATGGAGCAAATGGCTAAGAAGCACCCCGAGCACTGAGTACACTTCTTCCGGAACTGCAGAGGTGAGTCAAAGAGCATCTGACCTAGCCTTTCCCTCTGCTCTGCCAATACCAGATACTGCTGCCAGACCAAGATGAAAAGACAGGAGAGTTGGGGTGGGGAAAGGCAAGGCATTCTTCTGTGGTAGCACCAGCCACACCTACCAATCAAACTTTGTATTACTGTAAGCCTAGCTGGATGAAAAAAGCCAGTTCTGGGCTGAAGAGTTAACCCTGAGTGAGAAAACTGGTGGGCTATGCAGCAACCAGAAACAAAAATCAAGCAAAAAGGAAGGAGAAGAAGGCATGTGGACCACTTAATGTGCCAGAACAACACAGGCTGAGGAAAAAGATTGCTCAAAGTGCACACTTTGGTTTTTCTTTGGGAGATAAAGTATGAGGGCAAAGCACAGAACCCCTCCTCTGCTAATCAGAGATTCAACACACTTGTGTGTGCACATGCACACACAAAGCAATGGATGCACCTCAGTTTGAACAAACCTTTTCTAGATCATAATCTCTCTCCCATCACAGCTTCTCTTATTACCCATGCGTCACCATCTCTTACCCATCAATTTTCACATACAGAGAAATGATCTGCCCCTAGAAACTCCCTAAAGCCATACAAATGAGCACCTGCATCTGGCCTGGCTGAGTCAGAAGAGCCCCAGGCCCTTTTCAGTGCCAAATCCAAGGCAGCAATTTGCAAGAGGGCAATGCCTCTTCCTCAATCAAGCAGGCTCTGCTAGCTCCTAATCTGCATTACACTAATATTACTGTGCCTCGCCCTACACCCCTGTTGTTTCCATGAGGTCCCCATCCCTTCTTTTTTTCCTTAAGGACGGGAAGATGGGGCTCACAGAGGCTTAGGCCCTGGCATCCTTGCACAAATGCCCCTGGAGCTTTTTCAAGTGTTGGAACCTTAAGCCAAACATACAACAGCAAACAGGCCCGCATGTACATGCATATACTAATGCTTATACTAACAGCCAAGACCCTTCTTTTCACTTCTCCTGCTGTGTCAAAAGGAAATTTGAGAGACAACAGTGCCACCTTCCATTGCCTTGTGCAAACTGCACCCGCCTCAGAAACACAGTACATTCTGTAAAGTCAAAAAGTAAAAGAGCCAAAGTGATCCACCTGGTACTGTTCCCTGCAGCTGAAAAGCAGCAGATTGCTCAACTACTGGTAAGCAGGGCTTCCCCCACTTGTATGTTAAATCTTTTTTTACATTCTCTTAAAATCAGTATTTATTAGAGGGTTACTGGAATTATTACTGGCATAATGTTCTACTGTATAACTCTAAAATACTTTAAAATTATGATTTGGGATTTTTGGTATATTTACCAAAGGACATTAAACGAACATTAATAATGTTGCAAAGGTATGCACTTAGAAGATAGGAAATGCCAGAATGAATGTGCAATCTTGAATCTGACCATTTTGCATATATGTATTATGAAACAGACTTCAATTATGTACTATTATTTCCACAGGACTCCTGCCTCATACTGTGCAAAGGAAGCTGGGATACAGAGAGATTAATGTAAAAAATGCTCACTAATTTTGGGTGCCTAGTCTGAAATATGTAGACTTGATTTTTCAGCGAACCTACCACAGTACAGCCCTCCGAATGCTCAAAGCACAGCCCCCAGTTGCAGCTGTGAGTGTTTAGTGCATCTTGTCAGGGACCCAGGAAATGTAAGACCTACAATCACTGACTGTGTGAAAAGCTTAATACAAACAACCTGAGTAGAATGACAGAGGAGGAACTCTGTGGCAGAGGCAAGCATAGAATCCAATCATCCAAGGCAGTGCTGAACTACCCAAACATCTCTCTTCTCACACCCTCTTGATCCATTCACTTCCTACTTTCCATTTTCTGCACCAAATAAGCCAGGGTTGCTGCAGAAAAGTCTCCTTTAATACATAATCCTGATTCACTCAGAGCATTTCATCTTGTAAACTGAAGCAGACAGGGATAATGAGATGGTGTCATTTAAAGACTGTATTGCAACGAATGCACAAGAGGGTGAATTAAGATTATGCAGGCATCCTTAATTCTGGCACTTCCTAACTTGGAACTGTTTGACTTTCCAACATAAGAATATTCCTTAAAAGCAATTAGGTTTGGTGTAAGTAAGTGCATGTAATTTCCTAGGTTTTTTTTAATACAAACTGGAAAAAAACAAATTCTATCACAAGGAATCTTAAGAGCCACCATGTTGACTTCTGCTAGCTGAGTAACTGATGGCAAAAGGTGGACTCTTCTGCCCATTTCCCTCCACAAATGACTTTTTTTGCCCAATGCCTGCAGTCTACCCAAGTCCTGATTCTTCCCTACTCTTGGCTCCTCAGCCTACTCTCATTCCCTTCATCCAGTCTATCCCTGTCTCCATTTCTCAGTCTTTTTACCCAACAAGTCCCGGTCTAAGGAGGCAGGAAGTAGAAACCAAAAGAGGGAGAAGGAGCTTGAAGATTCCAATGGCGGCAGCAGCAGCCACGAGGCACGTGGCATGGTCCAGTGATCAGAGGCCAGTGGGGCTGCTGGCATGGTATAGCAGGGAGGGGTGCCCGCTATACAGTGAGGTTGGAAAACAAACATGCAGCACGGTATGGTGTATGGCATATGCATCATACGACCTGGGTGAAGTTGTGCAGCTGTACTCATACCCACAGTCAGGTGGCTTCTCATGGATATTCTCACCACTAAGTTAGTGGTACTACATTTTCCAGTAAGTAAAAATCTTAATAGGCATGGTGATAAATATGTGCCCATTGATTCTGTTGAATGTTTTAAGACCTATTTGAAACAGGTACATTGTAGCAGGGCACTGGGATGTGCCTGCTCCTTGAAGAGAGCAAGAAGCCTGTGAGCCTGCTTGCAGGTGGCAGTGGGGACTGCAAGGGGTGGCTTAGAGGTTCCATTTGTACCTGAAGAGCAGAAGCTTGTCTTGATCCCTTCACCTGCAGGCTCAAGGCTTGAGCTATTCTTGAGCCCAGACGAGGGCTGGAGCCAGAGACGGACAAACCAAAGCTAGTGCCACAGCCAGGTCCAACACAGTGGGCCTGGGCTAGAAGGCCTTTCTGGGAAGAAAAGGGCAGAAGCTGAAGAGGTCAGAGCCCAACAAGTGAACAATGATATGATGAGACCTGTGAGGCCTGGGGTGTGATATAGGGGAGGAAAATAGGCTACACAACTTGCCCTTAGGTGTTTTACAGGGGCCTACTTAGGCCAAGAGGGCTGGATTAAGACCCAGTGAGAAGTTCTTAGGAATAAGGCTCATTCTAAGGCCTGTTGACAACCTCCCTTAATCAACTTCTACTACTAAAAACAAGGCGTGGGAGACTGGCAATGGAGTCTGACCCAGGTAGGAGCTGCAGGTCCGCTTGGAGTACCCTATGTGCCCACAAGACCTATTGCATGCATGCATATATATCTCTTCAAACCAACTGCATTCTAGCATGCCCTCAGTGAAGCAAGGTCACTAAACTTTTCAAGAGCAAGGTCTCTTTCTTAAAGGAAAAGAGAAAAATAAAAAATGTATTCTGTGAAATGCAGGTGGTGCTTAAAATGACACTGACTGCACACAAAAAGAAACTTTGATTTATAAAAATCAGCAAATGTAAAATGTTAGTTGGTTTGTTTTTGTTTCCTTCACAGAATTCTTCTCATAAATATAAGAAGACAACCATTTCCAATGTTGTATTAAGATTAGACCTTCCCCCTCACCTTTTGCATTTAAGGTCTTCTGAGCTAAACTGAATGTTCATAATTCCATAATCACTTTCATCATCACCTCCATCAGGGATCAGGAGCTGTTTAGTATCCTCTTCCATACTTGAAGAACGCACTTCCTCCTGCTAGCTTCTGTAAATATTTGAACCTAAACAAATAAAACAAGATGGTTATAACAAATAGTTAAGATACTGGCCCTGCTACAACAAAACCCCACACCTAGGTGAGGCCTGATGCAAAGCAGCCAGAGGGTCAATTGCTAGTTGAAGGGTCAGAGGTAGCTACTTGGGAGCTCCCATTCTGTGAAGGGAATTTCATGTGGGGTAACCTGAGAACTGATTCTGTCCTGTCACTAAGCTGTGCTGGCACTTCAGTGAAGAACTACAACATTTCTGGAAAAACATCTTCATGGTTATACAAGGATTTCTTGAAATATGGTTCAGAAGATGGTGTTGTATGATTTGAAAATAATTGGCCTAAAAAAGGTATCATCTCTGAATCAAGAATATTATACATAAACATGATGCTTGGCAAAATATTGATGAAAAAATTTTGCTCTGTCTTGTACTTTTACATATATAGAATTCAAACAAGCTGCATCCATAGGGAAGTGAGGTGCATGAAACTAGAATCAAGACCTAAATTTAGGAAATTAAAAGTTTTGTTTTAATTCTTTCGGGGGGTGCGGAAGAACTCCTGGTAATTAGTGAAGTGGAATAACCAAGTAACCAGGACGATCTGCACTCAAAATGCATGCTTTCCTCAGCAGATGTAAGTTCTACAGTAAAAGCTTTGTTATCCTGCATGAGTGTGTTAAGGGGGGTGCTGATTACCTAAAAATTCTGGTTATCTAAGAGTTTTATGCCTCAGATGCAGGGGGGGGAGGGGAAGGCACGCACACTCAGATACCTGCCCGCTGAACTGACTGCGCAGGGTAAGTTTCTTTCAATCTACTTCCTTATGAATGCCTGGACTGGGGGGTTGGGGGTGGGAGGCAGGCAGGCAGATCAAGACCCCTACAGTGCAGGAGGGAGTGGGGCAGGAGCAAATCATTCACCCCTACCCCGCTCCCCCCTGCACTGTGGGGATGGTCCCACAAGACGGCCCATCTGTGAATGGGACCCCAGCTGGGCTGGGTCGTGAGACGATTGGAGCCTGGCGGCTCATCCAGAGGCACAGCGTGGGGAGCCGGGGGGGGGGGGCATGTGTAATTTCCCCCCTCCCCCGCCCCCCATAACTTACTTGTTCTATCACACTGCCAGCTTCCCTTCCAATTGCCATTTCTGACCTGCAAACCACTAACATCCCTTATTTTCCATAATGCTTGGCCTTCTTCCTTGGCTCCATTATTTATTAAGCAATACCTTCACCATTATACTACAGAGTCCCTGTTGCATTATTCCTTTCTAGACACTCCTTTCCAGACAGTTGCACAGCTTCAACAGGATTGAGAAATAGCTCCCTCACCCCTGCCTTCTCTTGAGTCTACTCATTCGGGCAAATCCTGGGAGGTGCAGATGTTCATTTGAACTCTCTAAGGCTGAAGGGAAACCTTTTTAAAATCCCCCTTTCCGGGTGAGTCCTCTAGCTCTTAGGCTATTATGCATAAGACAGGCAGCCACATACCATCCACAGCCATATGTCAAATGCAGAGCACAAAAGCTGCATTTTTGTGAGGGGATTTAAGTGCTACTCCACCATCTTACCTACTTCCTGGACCTCAACTAGGCATTGGCAGGAAATAGGTGACTAGCTGCCAGACTGGGTGGGTCTGGGTATCCACAAGAACAGAACTATGAGGTGCAAAGTGACCTTTCAAGTAAAACAGGAAGAGAGAGAGTGAGTATGTGTGTGACAGAGAATCACAATTTTAGTCTCAGATGTTTAAATTTCTAGCTGAATCCTCGAATAAACAGCATCTATTCACTTTACTGGACTTTCTTTCTCTACAATCTCTCTTAAATTAGGATGGACTTTAAAGATCCTGTTATCACAGACCATTTTAAAGCATTTATTTGGGGTCAAGTGGGTGTGCATAAAAGTAAGTACATGGGTTACACATGTTGTCTTTTAAACTAATTAACATGGGGCTTGAATGGTGCAGATGCACACAGGTCAGAATTGTTAATACCCTGTAATTTAAAATTGTGGAGGTAGGGAAAGAAGGAAGGAAAGGGAGAAGATGGGGAAAAGAGAAGTAAGTAACAAGAAAAGGAACAAATACTAGACATTCTACAGCTTAATACTGAAGTAGGAAGTTACAAAAAAGAGCAACTGAGCTAGTGGAAAAACAAAACCTCAAAAAGCTAAAGGATAAATATGTAAGCATTACTGCTAAAGCCTTGTACTATTAAATACATGTCTAAATGCTGAGAGGTACCTAGATCAGTGTTTTCCAGCCTGGGGAGTCCCTGGTGCTTTGTCTGGTCCAGTGGTGGTATTGGGCAAAGAGAAAGGGTAAGAAAATGCTGCATAAACCCTGGAGCTATTTTAAGCTTTCTACTTACTACATGTGTAATGTTGTGGGTAAAGTGCAGGTTGGCTCTTGGAATCTCCTAATGGCTCTTTGCCTCCCACAAGATTCCCTAAGAAAATAACAGGAGTAACATGTGCAGGCAGAGTTACGTGCTTAGGAACTGGCTCATGGGTTGCTTATTTCTTGTCACAACAAGGTTTAGCCACAAGAAAAGTTGACTTCAGCTATACACCACCATCAAGAAACAACTGGATGCTCCTAGCAACATAAAGGCTTTTTGTATGCGGGTGGAGTTGGGAGAACAGACCTAAAAGAGTATGGATGGAAAAGAAAAACTATGAGAGAACCAGGGATCCGGTTATGTGTTTACCACAGAAAAACATGGTAAAACTCAGATTTTCTCATTTTGAAGTGGGAAACAGTGGGTCTCCCCTTGCAGGCTGGCAGAGTTCCAGCCTGCAAGGGGCTGGGGGGAGTAGGAGGAGGACTCAGCTCCCTGCAGGAAAATCTGGTGGGGAGGGGAAAATGAGGTTGAAGCCTCCATGGGCAGGGCTGGGGCTGCTGCCCAGATAGGGCAATGTGTGGGGCTTGAGGCCTGGTGCTAGAATGTGCAGTCACATGGCCCAGGCAGGGAGTAGGATGGAGTTGCAGGTGGCTCCTCCTGGGGGCAGTGGGGTGGCTGGCCCACCGTGGCAGGGGGCATGTACTCCCGAGATCTGTGCGTGGGAAGGGAGCAGACATGGGCTGTCCGCTGCAGGCTTAGGCTGCCTACTCTGCTGCCCTCCCTCTGGGGCCTCCATGGCCTGGTGGGTGGGACCCAGTACAACAGGACAGAGTGAGGCAGGGAAGCTCCTTGCTGATGCGAGCCCTGCACTGCAACAGCAAGTTGCCTCCTACCTGCCTGGCAACAGTGAGGGTAGCAGTGTGGAATTGTCTCTTGAGGCTGCTGGGTAGGTAGGGGACACATGCCATGACAGCGTGAGGCTTGTGGCAGTAGCACTGAACTTCTTTGCCCCACTCTGCCCTGCTGTGCCAAGTCTCTCCCGCTCTGCTGCAGAGACTGGGGAGAGAGCAGCAGGGAGCCCAAGCCTGCACAGGGTAGCCAGCATCTGCCCTTGCCCCCCCAGAATGGGCTGTACTCCAGCCATGCTGCCTGTGGTGGGGAGGTGGGTTCCTTGCCTTGCTCTATTGCAGCAGCTGGGGCTCAGGTGTTGTTGTGGGGGTGCAAGGGACTGTGGATCTGGGTCCCTTGCCCTGTAGAATTGGCAGCTGGGGGGGGCAGGGGGCTGTGGGTCAGGAGTGAGAGGCAATGGCATGGGCAGGGCACTGGCATATCAGAGCTACTCAGCACCATAAACACTAGTGGGGGAGAGAAGCCACAGTTGGACCCATGTCATGGTGAGTGAAGGGGAGAGGGAGCTCTGACTTTCCATGATAAACATATAGGTATTTTAGAATGTATTTTATTATAGTGATTTTTAAGGCACTGAGAGGCTTCCAAACTGCTTTAAAATTGTAAGTATATCAATAAAACTTTGTGTTCAACTGGTATGTATGTATGTATGTGCCACTTTATTCTTTTTATTTTTATAAATAAATAAAAGTGGAGTTTCATTTTAATCCCAGAAAAACATGGATTTTTGGAGGTTTTAATTGAAGAATTTGATTTAAAAAAAAAAAAAAAGAGAGAACATCAGGATACCTGGAGATAACTAAGAGCAAGGAAAGAGAGCATTAGCAGAAAAGAATCAACACATGGTGACCTAAGTAGATCATCAAGTCTGACCCCCTGCCCTGGGCAGGAGAGAATACTGGGCTCGTGACCCCAGCTAGGTAATTGTCAAGCCTCCTCTTAAAGACCCGCAAGGTAGCACCACTTCCCTTGGAAGTTGGTTCCAGATCCTAGCTGCCTTGACAATGAAATAATGTCCTCTAATGTCCAGTCTGAACCTACTCTCAAGCAATTTACGGCTGTTATTCCTTGTTACTCTGGGATGTTCATGGGTGAACAGGGTCTCTCCCATTCCCTGCTGGTCCCCCAGGTAAGTTTGTAGACAGCCACCAAGTCCCCCCTCAGCCTTCTCTTGTGAAGGCTGAACAGGTTGAGGTCCCATAGCCTATTATCATAGGACCTGTCCTGCTGTCCCCAGATCATGTGAGTGGCCCTCCTCTGGACCCTTTCAATGTTGAAGCATGGTATGAAGGGCAGTTAATTAGGAAGGCTTATGAGTGTGGCTCCAAACAAATTGGAGTTAAGTTTGGAATTAGTGAACTAATGAAAAGCCTTTCATAAGCCTTCCATGAAGAGCACTGTGGTCATGTCTATTCTTTTCTTTTAATGGTCTCTTTCCCCCCTCTTAGTTATCTTCCATAGTTCTTGCCTTCTATCCAGTCTCTTTCAGATCTCTTCTCCCTACATCCTTATTGGGAGAAATTTTGAATAGAGGTGCAGACCCCTTTGAATTGTAAGTGTGGGTTCACATACTTTTGATAGGTCATCTTTGTGGACACCTTGGCCATAATCTGCAGACCCAGGGGTCCACAGACCACAGGCTGAAAACCACTGACTTTTACTGCCTTCCTCCTGAGCACTTATCTCCTGACTTGCTGTTATTTCCTACCTTTTTTTTTCTCCTGTCTTCTCATTTGTGACCCTATCTTCCTGTTCCCTATATTTAACCCCTGGCCTCCAGTTGCTTCCAACCTGCTCATATCCCCACCCTTCTTATGTAATTGGAAGAGAAACCGATCAGATGGGCAGGTATCTGCATAACTCTGCCCTTGGCATGAGATAAACAGGTTATACCAGACAGGAAACCTGGCTTTATGCTGGGATGGCCAACCTGTGCCATGAGCCACAAGTGGCATGGGCAGCTTCTAGAGGTACACTGATACATTGGTTCATATTGTATCGGCACCAGTAAAAGGAAAATTGACATTTTTGGCTGATGTGGCCGATTTTAATATCACTGATTAAATGATGCATGTATGCACGCAGCCACAACATGCATGGGCCCAGGACTGTAGCCTGGCAGCTTGGAAAGCAATGTCCAGCTGGTAAGTCTAAGGGGGTGGAGGGCAGATCTGGGCTCCTGTGGTGAGGGAGGCAGTAGGGCTGAGTAAGGGCCAGGTGCGGACCGGGTGGGTTGCAAGATGGAGCCGGCAGCTCATCCCAGGAGGTGTAGGGGGCCAGCAGCTCCCAGCCACTATGCACACCCCCAGGGGAGGCATGGAGGGCATATTTCCCCCAGATTGTGCATGGGGAGAGGGCAGGCTGCCTGCTCAAGACTAGGGCTGGTGCTGGGCTCTTCCCAGGGGGAGGGGGCTGGGCTGGGGCTGTGCTCAGGGTGGGTAGTGACACTGGGAGAGGAGCTACAGGGGCCCTTTTCCCAGTGGCACGGGCTGCACTTGAGGCAGGCAGTGACACTGGGAGAAGTGCCAGGGGCAGCAATAGGCTCAAGTGGGCAGCCTTCCCTCACCCTGGACACAGATCCAGGGGGCACATGCCCCTCATGCCTTCCTTGGGGGTGCACACAGTGGCTGGGAGATGCTGCCCCACCCCACACCCCCAAATGAGCTGCTGGCTCTGTCCTGTGCCCTGCCTGGGCATTGCCTGGCTCTGCCCCAGCCCTATTCCCTCCCTCACCATGAAGGCCTTGATCTGTCCTCCTCTGCCCCTCTTCCCTGCCCCCTCAGACTTACCAGCTGGACGCTGCTCTCCAAGCTGCATATCAGCAACTGGGTCTGTATCAGCCGATATGGCTTGTTAATAATTGGCCATCAATATTGGCCCCAAAAATCTTTATCAGTGCACCCCTAGCAGCTTGTGTGTGTGGCATCTGGCAGAGGAGGGAACACAGTGGCACATGGGGTTAGAAGCAGAAAGCAGTGCAGGGGAACAAGGTTAGACTAACACTTAGCAAGGGCACAGGGCTGCCAAAAAGGTTGGCCCTCACGGTTCTATGCAGCCACATCCCTACCACAGGGTCAGCCATGCAAAAAGGGCTTGGGAAGTAGAGGTATGAAACTTAGATCTCTGACAGTTGAACAAATCCTAAGGTCCCAGCCTTACTGATGATTCCTATGGGTGTTGATGTGGTGACAACACAGTTCTGGGAAGGAAAAGGGGAATGGCTGGTGTGCATTGTTTGTTTTTTATTTGCATTTAAAAAACACAAAACAACAACAAAGCATACCCCCCCCCCCAAATCAACTGGTCATTTGTTGTTCATATATCAATATATGATGATCAAGATGGCAAAACAAAACATTATGCCAAAACTTAAGTTTGCATATGCAAACTTAACTTGGCTTCCTTGTAGATATGCATGGCAGTACAGTCTGATTTACATGACTATTTAGACCCCTGTAATGTTCAGTGATTGTGTGAACAAAAAGGGCAGTTCACCCATGGATCCCTGTTTCATTTGTTGCAGGAGATGGTAGGAAGACAGAAACAGAAGACAACAGCTGAATTCTTCACAGAAGAACTGGATTTCACACTGGCTACTGCCACAGAGTTCCACTGAAATGATGAGTAGTTTAAATCACACTTTTTACTGTGGATGACTAATAGTGTTCTTCCCTTTTCTGTATTAAGCATCAGCACCTCTGCCATCACAGCTCTCAGCCTTTCTGTAAATCAACTGCAAATTTGAAATAATTCAGAAATGTTCTAAATATGTAAAGTTGTATATAGTGCTAAGCATTATGAAATTGAGCCACAGGTATCTCAAATTGAACATCCAAAATCTGTGGATGCTTTCTAGACCTCATTTTCCTATCTACAGAATGGATATATCAGTTCCTCATCTTGCATGTTGTGAGAACCTATTTAAGCATATGAAGTACCTAATCTTATAATGATGAACACTACAGAAAAACCCACAGGGAAACTTAATGAGTCTGTCCTTTGGATAACACTGTAAGCAAGGCATGTAGCCATGCACTGAGCAAGAAGAAAATGTAATTTCAAACAGCTGTTCTTTAACAGAACCTTGTCTATCTTGTGCACTAAAGGAGATGGGAGTCTTGATGGGGAAAATAGTAAATGGTCACATGCATGTGTGGTAGGGCAGGGGTCAGCACGGTACAGCCTATGGAACCACTGAATCCAGCCTGCTGAGTCTCAGGCTTTGCCTGTGCCCATGCCGGTACTGGAACTAAGCAGCAAGGAGCTGCCCCAGGGCCAGAGAGCTTGAAACAGTGCTCATGGCTCTACTGCCTGTCCTACCCCCACCCCTCCTGCCAGCCATGTCCCTTTCCCAAGGTTGCAGTGCAAATGCACCTTCCAGCCAGAGTGGACCTGTGCTGTAGCAGGGCTGTGTGGGGGGAGAAGGATGGGGATGAGGAAAAGCAGAAGCAGCTTCTACCTACCCAGCCCTAACTCAACTACCCTTCAGCTGGGAGTTGCACCTGCACTGCAGCTGGGGACCTGAGGGGAAACAGTGGTGGCATAGGCATGGCTCCCAGCTGTGTGGCTCCAGTAGGGACACAGGAAAAGCTTCCCTGCTACTGACACTGAAGCCATCTGACCAGAGCCAGACTGAGGATGGGTTGTTTTGGCCCACAATATGAAAAAGGTTGCTGGCCCCTACACTAGGGAGATGAATAAATGTTGTATGTCATAACTTTTCAGTGTTTGGCTTTGCCATTTTTCTTAACAGGTAATTGCTGTAAATCTATAGCTTGTTCATCACCACAGTGTGTGAACAACTAACATGTTTTAATAACGGGTGCAAACTAGTGGAGAGTAGATTTAGGTTATACATTGGGAAGAAATTTTTTACAGTAAGGGTGGCCAGAGTCTGGAATGGGCTTCCAAGAGAGATGGTACTATGAACTAACATGGAGGTCTTCAAGAGGCGGCTTGACAATCACCTGGCTGGGGTCACCTGACCTTGGTCCTCTTTCCTGCCAGGGGTAGGGTGTTGGACACAATGATCAATTGGATCCCTTTCAGCTCCCATAATCTATGAGTATGTAGGTCAGGGGTGTCAAATATATGGCCTTAGGGTTAGATCCAGCCTTGGGAGCCCTGCTATCCAGCTCCTTGGTGCCCCTGGGTCTGTACTATGCAGGGTACAGTAGTGGTCTTAAGGGAGGGCAAACCAGGTGACTGCCTGTGGCCCCACACTTTAGGGGGCCGAAATTTTTTTGGAGGGGTGGGGGGGGAAGTCTTTGCAAGGAAAGCTCTAGTTGCATTTTAACACAACTATTTATCTAATTCCCTGAAAGAATTTTAAAAATATCTATGATACAACTGTGGTGGGTTAATATTTACCTGAATACCTACCTCTAAGGGGCCCTAACTGACTCTCTTGCCCAGGGCCCCAACATTTCTAAGGCCACCACTGCAGAGTATAGCATGTACCAATGACACTGAGGTAGTCTACAGGCTGGATCCAGCCCACAGACCTTTTGCCTCCCCTAGCATACACGATCTAACTCCTGGTCTATGATTCCCCCATTACAAGCGGCACAGATCCTGAGCAGTAAGAACAGCACAGTTCAGTAGCAGGAGCAGTACTGCACACAATGGCTGCCCCAGCTAGACTGTGCCACATGGCATGCACTCTGGGATATGTGCTGCACATGGTGCTTGCTCTAGGTGGTCCAGGACCCACACTGCACACAACGCTCACAGGTGCCATGTGCAGTGTGGGTTCTAGACTAGCTGGAGCAGGTGTCACGTATGGCACAATTGGGGCAGGTATTGCTTGTAGTGCAGTCCAGCTGCGGCAGTCACTGCATGAATCACAGCTGCTGCTCCCACCAAACTGCTACACATGGCACCCATGCTGTGCGGCTCAGATCCTGGAGCAGTCACAGTAAGGGACCCAGAGTGGCAGCCAGATCAGGTATGCTAGGGAAGGAGAAAGAAGGTCATGGGGTGTGTGTGTTCATGGGCCCAATCAGGCCTGCAGACCAGCCCAGCACCACTCATCCACAGCTGCTTTGGTTTGACATCCTTGATGCAGTTACTCTGCTCTCCCCTCAATAGTTTGTAAACTGGCTTTTCCTTCATAAATGATTCTTTCTCCTCTGCCACTCACTCAACAACATCCTCCCCTCCTGGAGCTTTCATTCCTTCCATATGGGTCTCTTCTCAGCTCATACTAGATGCTGCAGTAAGGAAAAATAACAAGGCCAAAACAAAGTGCTTTTGAAAGTATCACTCCAAAGTTTTATGGCCCACATTCAAAACAGAGGCATTAAGATAAAAGGCAGGTCCTCTGAAATTGTCCTGAAAAGAACAGTGCACTATGAACCAAATGAATAGCTCTGTAGCAATCAATAAAACACAGAAGGGTGGGGTCACTACTCTTTTTACTTAATGATAAAATATTTACTTGAAGAGCAGGATCCTTTTTCCACCCCCCTCTCAACATGGGGTGGTGGGCTAGAAACCAAACTATGCTACAATTGTGTGGCTTCTCTTTTAAAAGTGGCTGGAACAGGCTAAACACTGACAAACACAAGTTTGATTGCATTAGAGCATTTTGAGGTGCATCAAATCCAGACCATACAGACAACCAAACTCAATGTCCCACGTTAAGTACCTGTGAATTATTCAAATTAACACTTTGCCTTGAAACAATCCCTGCTAACTGCTTTTTTAAAACTATGTAAACAATAGGAGTTATATTCCCTGCCTAATCAGGGATGCATCAAATCCCTTGTTTGTTCTTTAGCCCTAGACTTTAGAAAAGCCTGTTTGTTAGCTAATGGGACCAGCATTTGTGGACCCCACAAACAGCATGGGGGCTACACTTCTAACAATTGCTATGGAAAGATCTCACCAATTCAAATACTGTTAATGTCACCATACCCTTTCAGATAATCACAGATACTCCAGACCCCAAAATACAAAAGCCACGTTTTACATGTCCCATAGGGTCCATTATTCCTCCCCCTTTCAAACACAAACAAGATACCCTCCTACAATGACTATCCTGTACACTGTGCCTACTCAACCAGAGCACTGAATATCCATAGAGCAACAAAACCATGTAATACAGATCATACCGTATATTACTTCACACCATCTCCTTAGTAAGCTCCCCCTCCGGATCACAAAACACATGTAATGTTCTTAATAGGTGCTGCACATATAGACCCTCCAGATTAAGAATCCTTGCTCTATAATAGTGTATAAATAGTTTACTACAAAAGTTTAAACCCAGTTCAAGCACACTTTGGGCTTCTCCCCAGTGGTCAGACAAAACATGCACCAGTCTGTTAGTCATGTTCTCTCATCCTTACTACCATATTCTACCAGCAAAACGTTGAGTGTTTCTGAACCTAAAGCTCTTTGGTGAGTTTAGACTCCATCTTTCTACCAGAACTCTTAGATCTTGTCTGCACTAAGTTGTTTCTGTGCCATAAATTCTGCTAATAGCAGCTGTCAGAAGGAGGCTGCTACACAATTTTTGCAGTCATGTGCTTCTGGTGGCTGTACTACAGCTGTTGTGCTGGCCAGATGCAAAGTGAATGGGAGGCACCAACTGCTGAAGGAACCATAGGAGTTGGCAGAAGCTGTAGGCATGTCTACACATACCTGCTGTCAGGCAGCAAGAGAAATCATTTTTGGTCAGCTAGTAGAAAGAATTTTGTAACCACAAAGCAGCTTGAAGTGTGGATGTATAAGCTTTGGCCTACCTACACTACATGGCTTTGCTGGCAGACCTTTTCCAAGTGAAGGAAATCTCCTGGCAGGTACAGGTAACTCCTCACTTAATGTTGTCCAGGTTAACATTGTTTCATTATCATGTCACTGATCTATTAGAGAACACACTCATTTAAAGTCATGCAATGTCCGGTTATAATGTTGTTTGGCTGCTGCCTGCTAGTAGGTAACTGATGTGACATAGTTGGATTTGCTTAACATCATTTTGCTTAAAGTCACATTTTTCAAGAACATAACTAGGACATTAAGTGAGGAGTAGCTGTACATACAGAAAGCATAGGAGTCTCTGTTGGATTCACTGGTCCTCTTCAGCAAGAAACCAGAGATGCATGAAAGCCTGGCAGCTGCTGACTCCCACTGCCGCCTCTGTCACCTGGTTGTCAGTCCTAGCCCTGCATTGCACTGCAACTGACACAAGACGGCCAGTGGCAGAGACCTGATACACACACCTGCAGATTCAGCGGCAGGGTACGAAGCAGGGATGGGGCAGGCTCTGGGCATGGGGGCTGCATGGCGGACTTTCAAGCTGCAGTGTTGGGGGAGGGAGCCCCGTCTAGAGCAGGCTGAGATGCTTGGAGCTGTGAGGTGATGGTTACACTGACCCCAGATAAAATAGCCCTAAAACTCTCTAGTATGCTGCGTTAGGAGAAGTACAACCTGACAATATTATCTAGCGCCTGGAAAGCAGGTGGCTTTCCTCCTCCCTGAAGTAACCTCCACTGCGCGGATTAAGAAAGGGGGAAGAGAGCGTGTGCCCCGGGGCCGGGGAGCCCAGGCGGCTCCGACTTCACCTGGAACAAAAGGCCGCTCGCATGAAAACGAACCGGGATCGCCCCGGGCGAGGGCCAGGGGACCAACGCGGGCTCAGACCGGGCGCCGGCTGGTAGGGCGGCCGGACCCTCTCCCCGCGACCCCGCTGCAGCTGCCCCGGGGGCTCTGCCCGAATCCCCGCCGGGGCCCGCACCCGAGCGCGACTCTACCTGGCTCCAGCGCCGGCCGAAAACAGGAAGGGCGAGGGGGACCGCGGGAAGTTGCCTGGCCGGGGCGGGTGGCGGCGGGAGCGGGGACGGACGTGGACTACAGCTCCCAGCACGCCCGGCGCGTCGGAGGCGGGTCGCTCGCCGTGACGCGCGGGGAGGCCGGGCCGGGTCGGGGAGCGGCGGGCCCGGCTCGCGGTGGTGCTGGTGGCGCTGAGTCTCAGGGGTAGGGAAAAGGGGGAGCTGCGCAGACAGGCGGCCGGACGGGGCTGCCTCCCCTCCCCCGGGTTGCCCTCGTCCCTGCGGCCTGGCCTACCCCGCGCGGGTGAGCGCGCACTGGGAATTCACTGTGAATTTACTCCCTGGCTCGCCCTTGTGGCTATAGGTGTAAGGCAGCCTTCCCCAAGCCTCGGGGGTTTGCCCCCCGCCGTAATAAAGATGGGATTTGTGCGCCCCCACTTCAGCCACCGCTTTCCTTGCTACTGATTCTTCTCGGCCCACGGGTTGAGAAATGCCGCCAAGGGGAGGCCCAAGAAGCGGGGTGAATTAGGCTGTGCCCCTGCAGGAAGACTGCTCCTGACCCCCAACCCCTCTGCCAGACCCAGTCACAAGCTAGAGCAGTCAGTGCATGTGTGTAAGGCAGTGATTCTCAGCCAGGGCCCAGCTGATCCTTTCAAGGGTGCCCCTGGGTGTGAGGAGATAAGCTCAGGCATGTCCCTGCTTGATCCATCCTCCACTGCCATTGCTTGGCCCTTCTGCAAGGAGGTAAGTACTGTGATATATAAATTAGTTTTTAAATTGGGTGCCACTCCATTCACAAAAGTTATGGAGGGGTGAAGAAAGGTTGAGGACGGCTGGTGCAGAGAGAAGTGGGTCTCTGCTTTGGTCTGTAGAACCGATTGTTGTATGGCCATACTTGGAGCTATTGCAGAGCGGTTTTTCTGGACTCTCCCCCTATGCAGACAAACACATAGAGCACAATAAATGATGGCAGCCCGTTAGTTCCTCCCTGGGACTGGCACTTTCCACGAAGAGGAGAAACTCACTGAATAAATCAGTGAAATCAGTAGGGGAAGTATGACTTGGAATCGCGTGGTATATTTTTTAATGCCAATATTGTACTGGTGAATTTTGTTGAATGAGCAGCTGTAAAAACAAAGTCCATCTGTGTATCTATCTACAGATCCATTTTTGGCGGTAAATAAGACTGTTGTCTGTAGGACCTCTGCCTTATTAACTGCAGAAGTTTCATGTTGTATAGAATAGGGGTGTTGATTCATCTCAGCCCCTGGGCTGGATCCAAACTGCAGGGCTCCTTGCAGGCTGAATCTAGATGTGGCAGCAGCAGCAGCAGCAGCAGCAGCAGTTGTGGAGGTTCCTGCAGCAGTTGTCCCTGTGCCCCGCCAACACACGTCCCCAACAGGACTTGTGCCATGCATTTCATCAGTGAGTCTCACCTCTGCAGGTCCCACTCCCAAATTCCTGGCCTTCCTACAAACCCCACAGGTCAGATGAGGTGGTCCTGGAGCCATATCATGGGCCATAGGTTTGTTTCCCATGGTACAGAGCATGGAGCAAGGGACTTCAGGAAAAGAAAGAACAGCCTAAGAAGGCAGTTGAAAGATGCCATGGAGAACTGGCTTGTATTTCTGATTCTGTTAGCTTGTGTCTGATGTTTGGTGAATCATTTAAAACATACAAAGTGTTATATATTTTAAGCATTCTAAAATATTGAGTATTGGGCATCTTCCTGTTGGATATCCAAAATTAGTCTTAATTTCCCCCTGTCTCATCTTCCCATTTGTCAGTTGCAGGCATTAGTACCTTTAACCTCATAGGGGTGTTAAGTTCATTCATGTTTATGGAGGAGTCAGATATTGTAGTGATGATGCCCTAGGAAATTAATAATTCTGTCCTTCAGAAGCAGACTTCATATAGTGTGCTGTAAATAAGATGTTGGGGCACACTTGAACAATAATGCTCAAACAATATACTGGATAAGGAGTCATTAAATAAGCATCATGGCAGTACAGGAGTGGAGATGTTGTGAGACTATGTCAGTAAAAATTGTATCATAATTCATACCCTCAAGAGACCTGAATCAAAGTTTTACCAATTTAGATTAGATTAGATTAGATTTATATGCTACCCTCCCCAAAAGAGGCTCAGGGTGGTTTACAGTGAAAACAAAACAAAACATAAATTATAATGACAGATGAAAACATAAAATAAAATAACTTAGTAGAACATCCTACCCAGACAGTTTCCCCAGACTTAACCCCAGCTGCTGAAGGCCTGAAATGCAAAGGTCTTGCAATGCTTTTGGAAGATCTCCAGGCTGAGGCTATCATGGGTTTTAAGGGGAGGGCTCCAGAGCTGAGGGGCAATTACCTAGAACAACCTCCTATTTGTTTCCACCAAACTTGACACACCCATGGCATTTGCAGGAGGTTGCTCTCAGTTGACTTTAGGGACACTGCATTTTGATTCAGCTTCTGGACTATCCTCGAGGACAGCCCCATGTAGAGAGCACTGGTTAAATGAAAATGCAAGGTAGAGCTGGATGCCATCATCAGGCTGATGGCATCTCTACATCTCTGCACCGTCTTGTCCAGCGGTCTCAGATTCATACTGAACGGGAGGAGGTGTGACAGTACAAAACCCTGGGGGACCCCAAATGAGAGGTCCTGATGGGATGACAAGCAATCTGGGTTCAAGTCCCAGCTGAAGTGAATTGGGGTGAGTGAGATAACATGAAGCAAATCTTGCCACCAGTGGGAGATCTGGGTTCAAGTCCCAGCAGAGGTGACTTTGGGTGAGTGAGTTAACAAGCACTTGCCTATCACCACTCTCTGGGCCCTCCCTGCCAGGAAAGAGTGGAACCAATTCAAAGCAATCTCACAAGTAACCACCAAGTCATGCAATTACATTATCACTGGCCAGTTTTGCAGGCAGGTTGTGAGCCCTGCAGCTATTTCCATGAGCTTATGGTGGTGGGGACCTCCCACACCTCTGACTGAGGGGCCCCAATGCCCCCTCCCCCCAGTTGGTGGACAGGACTGTCCATTGTATTGCCTGCCCCTTACTGCTGATTGGCTGAGAGGGCTGTCCATCTTGCGGCTGGGTGTGTGTGGGGAGGGGCGGCAGCCATCTTGCCTGCTTATTTTCATGCTGGCAGCCCCATTTGTGGTGGGCTGTGCAGCCAATAGGATTGCCACCTCTTTATTTTTAGGAAGGTTTTTTTTGGGTGTTTTGGGTGGGTTTTTTAGGTGTGGAATTTTACGGAGATTGCTTAATTTTGTGATTTTTATGAAATCATGATTTGAGTAGGTCCCGACCAGTTATATCAAAAGCTGCTGAAAGATCTAATAAGATCAAAAGAACAATTTCCCCTGTCCATCTCCAGGTGAAGATTGTTGACTGAGCTGATAAGCACCATCTCCTTACTGTACCCAGGACAAAACCCAGACTGACCATGATTCAGGCGTGTGATAGAATTCAGAGGGACCTGGAACTGCCGGGTGACCCACTCATTCAATTGCCAAAAGAGGAGGTTGGAGATGGGGTGATAGCTGCATGGGCTGTCCATGTCAAGACATGTTTTTTTTTCCTTTAGAGTAGGAGCTGGAAAATCAAATTCTGGCATTTTCTAATTTTTGAATCTTTTACCTTGAAGCCTTAATATTTTTTAATGTAGGGCTTTTCTATAATAAATCAAATTGATTAATTTCCACAGAGCAAGAGATACAAATGTTATGAGATGAAGTGCAAATAGTGGTCACTAAAATTGGTCTGCAGCTATGCTGTTACTCTCTTTGAACAATCAAGCATCAACTGATAGTAAACATATAGGAGATAATCAAAAACAATTTATTATGTACCCAAAGTCACTGTAAGAAGTGACAGAAGCTCTTGTTATGTTTTAAAAGAAACATAGCAGCAGTTCAGGCAGTTCCATCCAATTTCTTTTATGTATGCAATAATATGAAGAGAAAGTCTGCAAATATAACAATTATCTTTTACCTGAGCAGAAAGTTACAAAATGATGTTCAATGCAAATCACTTATATATACTTTCTCTTTATTAGATTTATAGTCTTGCTCCACCCCCTCTTAGTTACCTCTCCTGTATACCCTACCCATCAGTTATTTTGAAAGAAGATGAAAAATGTAAAGTCAAGGTGCTTGTCATACATAAATGTAATTGTTCTCATCTGAAGCACAACTCCTACTAGAGTTGGTAAAATGGTTGCTCCTTACTTTAAGAAGCATGCAGAAGTTAATGCCACTCTCTGGCAGTTGTTTTTTGGGACTCTGTGCTACAATTTAGCTAGTTACTGATGTGTAGACGATTTAGGTCTATTTCAGTGTAGTCCTGGCTACTAACTAAAGTCATGAAGTGCACTGGAAAATGTGTCACTCATTGGCAACAGACATATCATAAGAGTCATAATCTATGTCTACCATACTTGTACCAGAGACATATTTTCAATTAAATAAGCTACAGAAAGATGAGAGTACAAAGTGATGTTTTGCAGTTTCATCACAGCATTTGTATTGTGACATTCTATTGTGACTGATGACACATCAGGTCTTGAGGACAAGGGAACCTGAATGTCACTTAAGGGTCTGAGTATATTCGCTATACAAACAATAAATTGATAACATCTCCAATGAGCATTCTTTCCTGCACTCTACAATGATGGGGTCCTTGTTTTGGTTTTAGCATGAGGGATTACTGTAGTATTGTAACAGATACAATAAATTTGGGTGCATGACCTTGCAGAATTGTGTGTGTGATCAATTTTTACCTAATTAAACTGAAACACTTCTTTATAATCAAAAAAGACATGGCCATCTGTTTAACAAACAGATGATGTGTTGCTGCATTTTGCTGGTAATATATACTTTGCTTCTGAAACATATACTAGATATACTGGTAACAGAATAAACATTATTCAGTCTACAACATTTTAGTTATATGGAAAGTTAAAACTTTTATGGAATATTAAGTATCTTTTTAAACTTAATTTCTGACATATATTTGATGAAATCTAGTCTGCTGCAAAGGCAAAAAACATTTCTCATTTGGGATCCATAAAGGTGACTAATACAAGTAGTGGGTAGAGTATTGATGCACCTTATAGACTAACTGAATCAAAGGTGCATACATTTTTGTGAGCAAGAGATCACTACATCAGAAGACAGAAGGTGAGGGTAGTAGACACTGATCTGACATCAAATCCAAAAATGTACAAAAGCCTGTGGCAGAACACTTTAACCTTGGACATTTCACTGCTGACCTCGGAGTAGCTCTTTTTAAACAGTGAAACTTTAAAAGTTGACTTAAATGCAAGATTGTGGAACAAACTATTATCTACAGACTTGATTGTGTTAAGTATGGTCTAAATAGGTACTACAGATTTGTATTCCATTACCTGGATTAGCTTTTTTGACACTTTTGGCCCTGTGAGTTTATTACTTGTTTGCTTTTCTCAGCACTGCTTCCCTCCCCCTCTCTCCCACCTCTCTTCTTCCCTATATTTGGTGCTCATCTCTCTCTGATAGTTTGTTCTGTACATGTCCTTTTACAGCAGCTGATGAAGTGAGCTCTTGCTCATGAAAGCTTTGCATCTCTGATTTAGTTAGTCTATGAGGTGCATCTCTACCCTGCCTTCTGCCTGACTGCAGATGAATACAGCTACCAACCTCTCTAATACAAGTAATAAAATCTTTCAGACTGTCTCCCTGCAGACTGAAGAAATCCTTGCCTACACTGCAGATATAATTGTGGTAAGCAGCCTTACAGCATGATTAACTTTTGATCACAGATAGAGCTAGAGCCTAACAGTGGTTACTCCAAGATTGTATTTGTTAATTTAGATTTTTCTTTGCAGCAGTAAGGGCAAGAAATTGATTCCAGCTCACTTCAAAACTAGGCTGTATCTAGTGCCTCAAGAAGATATATTCACTTAATATTACTTTTCCCTACCTGATGAGTATTTTTCTCTAAGTTACCATGGTACGAAAGGAAAAGAGAAGTTGGATTGAGTAACTGATTCTTACATACGCAGCAACTGTGGTCAGAAGAGAAATATGCAATAAAGACATTAAGGGTAAAGACATTTTAGGAAGCTTTCTTCCCAAGAAAAAAGAGTAAGGGTGACTCTCATGCAAAATTAAAAATTGCAGACTTCTGAAAAAAGCTGACTCATGCTTGCCTATAAATCATATGGCATCATGAAAGAAAGCAGTTTGTGTTCATATTCCAGTACATACTAAGCATTCAGTGCCTTTTCAGTTAAAGTATCTTTATGTATTGTTTTAAACCAGTGGTTCTTGACCTTCCTTGCATGAGGACCCATTTGTAAACATTGATGGCCAGTCCTGACCCAGTGCCCCTCAATCCCAACCTGCTCCCCGAAGGCCCAGGTCCCCAATGTGTGGGGCATGGTGGGGGGGGAGTAGGGGTAGGAGGGACCCCAAGCAGCCACTTGCAGACTGGAATTATGACAACCTGCCAGGGAAAAGCCATGGTTTCCCACGTTTTTCTCTTAAAGAAGAATCCATTTTTAAAGTTTGTTCACAACCCTTTGATATATTCGTGCAATCCACTTTTGGGTTGTGACCCACAGGTTGAGAAATGCTGTTTTAAACCAGGGGTGCCACGTAGGGGGATCACATAGGTGCACGTCCACCCCCTGCGCATGGCGATGCACCCCCTGCAGAAAGGTGTCTGTTGGCAGTCCATGATCAACTCTGGCCAGCGCTGCTGCTGCTGGCGGCACCTGCAGGTGGTCACCACCTCAATCTCTGTCCTGCCGCCCACAGTGCCGGTGGCATCTTCGGGAGCTCCCCACTCACTGCCAGTGCAGCTGTGCCCCCCCAGCTGCCAGAGGCATGCACCATTCATCTTTTAAACTATACTTATTTTCAGTATTTTGTGATTATGATATTTGCAGAAAAGTGACTGTTCAAGAGCCACATTTTCTTCACCAATGTGATCACTGGATGTGGGTCACCCAAAGGTTTTAGTACCTAGCTGCTCTTGCTGTGGATTTGGCCTACATTAGAGCAGCCTATGGCTCTTTGATGGAATTCCCTGTTAGCCAGTTCCTGGTGTGTTTTGGACTTCCTTTGCACAATAGGCTCCAATCGGAGAAAATAATCAGGACCATATTTTTATTTTAAAATAAGGTAATTTAGTAAAAGTCAACGTCCAATTGTTTGTCTTGCTTCAGGAAACTTTACACCCAGCTAACATTTTACAAAACATATGCCACAACACAGCTGCTTTCATTAAGCTGATCTTGGTGTTAGGAGGAAAAAATGTTAATTTAGGCCCTGAGGAGTCCTTTTTCCTGTGAGTTGAGTGAGCTCACCAGCTCCACCAATAACTTAGTCATAGTTTAGTTTCATCTGAGATAGTAATGTGTGAAGTCTGTCTCTATTGATGTGATTGTGATGGCAGCAGTAGGCCGGGTGTCCTAGACCCATTGACCAATAATATTGCTTAAAGCCAGCAGCTATCTACAGAGGACACAACTCTCCCCTACATTGAAGCTACAGTCTTAGGATAAATTTCCCATAGATACAGAAAAATGAATTCAGAAACTTGGAGCTGCTGTTCCTTCTCCAGGACTTTAGCACAGGGTCGGCAGTGTTTTTGGCTGGAGTGCCAAAAACACCCCAACCTCCACTCACACCTTGACTTGGAGTGCTAGAGGTAGGGGAGCCACAAGGGGCCCTATCACTCATGCTAGCAGCAGCTGCATGTGCATTGGGCATGCAGTCACCACTGCCACAGAGCCAGTGCGCAGGCTGTGAAACGCAGCTGTTTGCAGCCTCCTGGTTGCCTGCCACAGCCAGCTTGGGCTCTGGGCAGCTGCAGCGGGCAGTGGGCAGGCTGCAAACAGCTGTGCAGAGCTCCACAGACCTGGCACTGGCTCTGTGGCAATAGCAGCTGCATGCACACTTCTGGGCTGCCTCAGATACCTTCCCCACCATGCACCTGGAGGTGTGAGCACAACTGCTACCACCACACAGCTAGTGCAAGTATGGCAGAGCCCTGTGCAGCTGTTTGCTGCCTCTTGGCTGCAGCCAGCTCAGGGTCTGGGCACCTGCTGCCAGCCAGGGAGCCCAGGCAGCTTGCAGCCTCACGGTTGCCTACTTGCAAGCAGCCCTGGCTCTCTGGCCCATGACAGCTACCCAGAGCCCAGGCTAGCTGTGGTATGCTGAGGAAAATGGCCTCTCATGCCATGCTCTGGTTCATGTGCTGGGGTTGCCGATCCCTGCTTTAGCACAATCTGGGTCCTGGCCTGAGAACAGCAACATCTAATAAAAGTCACTAACTAGGAAGCACTTGAGCTAGCATTAAACAATGTGACACTAGCCAAGAGCTGTTCCTAAATCAGTGACTCCCTTGAGGAATATTAATGCTGTCCAGGAACTCCCACTGGCTAGGGACAGATATTACACACAAACTGGTTTAAGGGATCAGAAACTACTTTAAATCTGTAACAGAACAGACATTAGTGTACAAAAAAGAATTTCAAAATGGCTGCAACTAGTTTGAGATAAACCTGGTTGAATGTAATATCAGACTTAATTGATTTGGCTCAAACTGGTTTATGAAATGTCTGTCCCAGGCCCCTTCCTGGTTTAACTTAAACCAGAGTCCCCCAGCATCCCAGCATACTCTCATGCTCTCTGGGCTGGGCTCTTTGTGCCAGCAGAGCAGGGCTGGGCCAGACACTTGCTCTGCACCTGGAGCAGGGACAGGCAGGAGTAGGGGTCTGGTGAGAGAGGGGTTTAATTCCCTCCTTCCTGTCCCACTGGCAGGGACCCGAGCTGGGTCTGCCAGGCACTCCCCCTCACTGCTGTAGTGGTGAACCGGCATTGCCCCTGAGGCAGTGGGGGCAGGCAAGGAGGTTATTCTCCCCTCTACCCCCGCTATCCCCGGTAACCACAGTCGGATCTGCTCATCCCGACTGCTGCCACCGCTGCTGCTGCTGCTGTACTCGCTCCCTGCTTGGGGCAAGTGGCAGAATAAGCCCTCTCTGCTAGACACCAGAGGGAGAGGGAATAACCCTTGTCCCTGCTCTCTGCCTAAGAGACCCTGCCAGGTGGTGTCTGGCTGTGCCCCCACCCAGCCACTGCAGCGGTGAGGGGGGCAGGGCCCTTAATGGAGGTAGCTTAGTGTTGGGGAGTGTGAGCCCCTTCCTGGGGCAGTCAGAGCTGCAGCAGACTGCATGCGGCAGCACCAGGGATCGGAGGGGGCCAGAGCCTTCCAAGCCCCATCCAACACTGCCACGGCTGCAGTCTGCAGCAGCTTTCCCTGCCGGGAAGAGGCTTGTGCTCAGGGAAACCATGAGAGGGGCTGCTGCCCCGATCATGGTCACTCTCCCCTCACTGCTCCCATGGCTGGGTGTGGGCAGGGCTAGATGCTGGTGGGCAGTGCCCTTTAGGTAGGGAGCTGGATTATTTTCCCCTCTGCCCTCAGGGCACCATGGAAGGGTCTGCGTGTCTGCCCCAGCTGCTGCTGCTTGCTCTCTGCCCAGGGCAATCGGTGGAATAAGCCCCCTCTGCCAGATGCCAGAGAGAGGGGGGCAAGAAGGGGCTTATTCCACTGCTTGCCCCAAGCAGGAAGCAAGCAGTGGCAGTCAGGGAGGACAGACCTTCCACCCCACTCCCTGACCCCTGGATTGCCACTGGATAGTACTAACACCAGGAGATGGCAAAGTGATGTTTCTTTCCTTCGCAATGTGTTCTTTAGTGGACTCATAGAAAATGTCACTGATGATCAGAGGCATATAGAATAAGCACCCTAATCTAACAGAATATTCTTCTGGTCATGAAGTATCTTAGAGCTTTTCTGTAAATCCTGACTTCATGGAGCTGTTGAACATGGTAAAATAGGTAAGCTGAAGCATTAACAGTCCAGTACTTGGAAGAAATGCATGTAGTTGCACAGTATCAGGAGCAGTAATGTTGAAATAGTTCAGCATGCAGGGGTGACATGTAGGGGGTGCACGCAGCTGCAAGGTGTAAGATGTGCAAGAGCTCCTGCTGCTTTGCCCCCCCAGCTGCTGGGGACATGTGTTGTTTATATTAGTATGCTAACACAGACAGGCCTTTGGACCAAAATAACTCCTCTTTGCTAATCTTCCTTATAACAGAATAAACTGTTGTGTCCCTATCGTTGGTAGCATTTATAAGGCAAATTTTTAAAAATCTGTTTCTGCCAGGTGTGTTTTGTTCTTTTTTGTTTTGTGCTATTATTGTTCTTGTTTCAGTTCTACTAAAACAATTTGAAATGTTTTGTTAAATTGTTTCCCCCCAATTATTATGTTACATTTTTAATTTTTGCCTATTTACCTGAACTTGTGAGAGAGGGTATATTTCTTGTTCTGTAAGTTATTCACAGTCAGTCAGATATTAAGCAGCATTGGGAAAAATTCTTATGAATATAAAGTATAAATGTCAAAGGGCAAAGATGCAACTTTATTATTATTTGGTTTAGAGGTTTATTGAGCACAGTAGCCACATGAAGCCTTTGAAATGATGATATAAGATAAAAACAATTTTACAAAATACTTAGCAAATTATAATGACTCTTCAGCCAAGGACACCAGTAAAAACAGACATAGGGCATGCATCTATGTAGTGTGTGTGGTGCTCCTAAAGTTGGTCTGCAAGGTGCAAATCTACCCTGCCTTCTGCCTGACTAGACTAACCTGGCTAACTACCTCTCTGCTCCTAGGATTCCCGCTCTCAAATATAGGGCATCTACATGTTCTCACTCCAGCTGTGTCAGCTGGAAATGAGGCAGTGAAGCTGTCTCCAGCTGTGGCTCTTGAGTATGCCCAAGCTATGTGCGCCAGAAGCTCTACAAGTGATTTTTGCTGCGGGAAGAGGGGCATTGCAGGGCTCTGGTAGAGGGCTGGCATGGGACTTACCTCTTCAGTGAATTGTGTCCTCTGTGTTAGTAGGTGCATAGATTCGTATCTTTTGTGAAGACGTGTTCCCGAGTCAACAGAAAGGCTGAAGCTTCAGCCACGGGTGCATGCAAACTAGAGCTGACTTTTGCCAACCACAGTGTCTTGGAGACCAAGACTCATGATTGGTCTTGCAATTAGATGCACCTGAAGCGAGCAGCATCAGGTATCCCCAAACTATCAGGGTAAAAGAGGGGTGGTCTTAGCTGCATAATGCCCTGATTGTCCAGTGCAGCGTCTGCGTCATGAGTGTCTTCTGCACATCCTTTCACAGCATCTGCAGCTTACCAAAGCTTGTGCTAGATGTACAGATGCACGCATGCATACCTCTACACACGTGTGTATACACAAGTATGTACACACACGTAGAAAAACGCACAACTATCATCCCCTGTAGTTAGTCTGTCAGGTGCCGTCTCCGGAGCCCCCTTCCCTGCCCTCAGGCTGACTGCGAGGCCGCGAGACAAAGGAAGGCGCCGGAGCAGGGCCAATACGATCCCGCCGGGAAGGGGGCGGGGCTAGGGCGAGCGTCCTGCTTCACCCTCCCCCGCACCAACCTGCCCGGCCCCGCCCTCGCGCGGGCGCATCTGCACCTGCGCAGAGCCGAGCGCCCTCCCGAGGCACGTGGGCCCCTGACACGCCTCCCCCGGCCCGCCAGCCGCCGGAGGGGGAAGCTGCGCTCCGATTGGCCGGGGTAGAGCACGTGCCGGGCCGGCGGGCGGAGGCCGCGGGAAGCTGAGGCACGTGCCGGGCGCGTTACTAGAAGCCTCGTTGTGGCGGCGCGGCCCGGGCTTGCGCAGGGCTGCCCCTGCCCCGCCCCTTCCGCGGCGCGTCAGTTCATCGGTCTGTCTGGCGGTTCCCGCCCGCGACAGAATGGGCGACGAGGACTGGGACACCGAGATTGGCGGCTTGGTGCCGCCCTGCGCGCCCGGCGGCGAGAAGCCGGTAGGGCCCGCGGGGGGCGGTGGCACTGTGGTCCTGCTTGAACTCCCCGGGCTCATGTTGTGAGTCCTGCGAGCGGGCCCCTGGCGGCAAAGGCCGCAGTGGAAGTGCTTGAGGCCCTGAGCCAGGCGGGCCCAGACCCCCTTCCCCCCTGGGTCAGGAGTGCTCCCGCCATGGATATCCAATCCTCCGAGATGGGGGTCGTGCCCTCTGCCGTCTGCCCCTGTGCCATGTGCACCTGCGCTTGCCCCAGTAACTGGCCTTTCTTGCCGAGGTGTCCCTCTTTTCTCACTCCCTTTCCTTGATTTTTTGTGTGTTTCCTGATAATCTTAGCTGATGGGACAACTTTGGAATTGTCAGGACCATCCGTGGTTTATAATTTCTCATTTTTGGAGGTGGGAGGAGTGTGTGATTGCTTCCCCACTTGACCAAGTGTTCTCTAGCAGCCGGTGGTGTAGCAAGCAGGGTCTGTGACCTGGGAAAGCCATGTAGGAGAGCTGGGAACTGTGTGGGTGGTGTAGGACTGTTATTGCTCCTGCCCATTGCAGCTCTTGCTCTTAAAGCAGTGCTGTGGTATCTGCACATGCCACTGCTGCTGCAGGAGCAATGCTGTGAGGGTCTTGCTGCCAGGCCACAGATTCTGCCAGGGTGGGGAATAGTTTTTGGCACCACTCTGAAGTCATTGCCTAGGGCTGGTGGCCCAGTCCCTCCACCCCTAGCTGCATTACTGCTAGCAGTTGAGGAGGATACCAGCTTTTCATTCCACGTACTCATTTCCTCTACGGGCACACTCAGAAGAGCAGTGACTATTTTTAACCAGGGATCTGTGGCACTCTGGGATGCTATGAGAACCTTTCAAGGGTGACACTGTTGTACAATACTAGTATTGTTGGCTGTACAAACAGCTACACATGGCTTATAAGATTTCAAATCAGAATCTATAGTGTCAAAAGTATTTTAACCTCTTGTAATCTTAGCTTTTTGCCACAACAGAATTGCTCTAGTCTTTCTGCCTTCAAAATAAGAGTGAAAGCTAAGAGCCAGTGCTTTTGGAGGGGTGCCTTAGGCCTAAAAAGGTGGAGAACCACTGCAGTAGACAAACCAGTGGATCCAAAGGGCTGTTACCATCCACCACAGTTAGTTTTGTCACTTCCTCCACCAGCATATTTGGACCTCTGGGTACAGCAGTCAGATGGATAAAGGGGCCTCTTTTTTCACAATCTCTACAGCATGATGTGTCACCATTTGGAAAAAGTGTGTTAGATCCTAGTTGGAGATAAGTACAGTTTATGGATCATTTTTAATAAAGGTTTTCTTCGTGTAAAACATGCATGGAAGATGAATCGCCTCATGCCCACATTCTCTTCCACTGCTCCAGCTCAATTTCTTTCCCCAGTTTTTTCTTAAGCTTTCATTTGATTAGTCTTCCTGAGGGTATTAAAATTGCATACATCTTAGAGATGAACCTTTTTCCTCTTCAGTTTACCTGTGTCAGTTGCTCAGTGGGGCGAGTTGTCTACCAGGAGTGTGTGTGTGTTTGTTTGTTTGTAAAATTTCTAATTTGAAAGTATTGGGAGGGACTGTTTCCCTATTAGGGTTTTCACGTTTGATATGATCTCCTATCTTCCCCCCAACAAGAGTTGGCCTAATTGGGTAATACCTGCTGTGACCGAAACAGCTGCCTATTTGATAAATTCTAGGGAGGAAGTCTGTTAAAAATGAAGCTGCCTAATTTGGAGGGCTAAGGGAAAGCAACTATTTACCAAGGGATTTTAAAGTAGTCTAGAAAAAGTGGTGGCTTGAGGGCTTTTTCTGTTTTGTTTTGCCTGCACATGGATCTGTTACACAACATACATCTAGGAAATCCATTTTCTTGCTGCAGTCTTATTCTGTGCTATGGACTGATGCAGAACAAGGTTTTGCACACCAGTTTATTACAGAGTTCAGCTAAACTGCATAACATGCCATTATGTTGGAGGCTGACTTTTCTCCCCCCAACCATTCAACTTAGTATAATACTAATGTGCTCAGCATTGGCCTCTTATTTTTCCTGACAAGATGGATGAGAACAGCTTGCCAAGCCTTTCACTTTCACTTTAACCAGAGAGCACTTTTAAATGTTGGAGCAGAAGGAGAAATACTGGGAACACATCCCCACCCCTGCAATTAAGTGGTGTCTATCCCATCCAAGAAATCTCTATCCTCACTTCTTCTTCATGTGATTTTTTTTTTTCTTTCTATATTTAGACCTGATTGGTAAATAATTACTGTTAGAAAAGTTCTTGTGCTTTTCCGTAAGAGTATCTTGCATATCTTACTGACTTTTTTTTTTATGAATATTCCCCCCCCCCCCCCACTTTGTAGCTGCGTTGGTCTAAGGACATAGGCGGTCAAGGGTCTTTGAGTAGATGTGAGATCAACTAAATAGTTTGGGGGGAAAAAAGTCTTTGCAAGCTTTCAGGCACAAACACCATTTTTCCAGCATTGGGAGACTCTGTTGTTGTTCTGAGATCTCCAGGGTAGAAACAAAGCTAAAAATGTGACAAGAAGTCTGTAAATGTAAATAGGTAGAAGTTTGGAAGACAATGGGGGTGGGGAGAGATTGTGTGCATGTGTGTGCTTTGTGGGGTGGGTTTTGTTTTTTTTATCTCATTCCAATTAAGTTGCTCAGAATACCAGCACTTCAGATTGATGTATCATAACGAATGTTATATTCAGAGACTGAACTGAATCTACATGTCTGGAATACAGTTGTTTCTAAGGAGGAGTGAATCCTGTTGGTTTTACGAAAAGCAGCACATTGTCTCTAGAGAGAGCTATCTTACTTCACCCCTGATCTGACCTTTATTTCTTTTATCTGGGAATTCTGCCTTATTGAACTAGCCAGAGGTTGTGTGGTTAGTGATCAGCAGTGACGAACTAGGCACCTATGTCTGCTTAAATCTGTTTGAGAGGGTTCCATTGACTAGTGTAGAAGCTGTAGGGTCCTTCTCTAATGTTCTAGAAATGAACTTTATACTAGAGATAAAGTATATAAACTTTATACTTTATCTCTAGTTCTACAAGACTTTTCTAGTATAGCACTCATTCCCACTTTCCTCTGTCAAAGGCTTTTTCTGCAGAAGGGAAACACTCCTGAGTGGTGTTTTTATGAATACTATATATCAGCTTAGGTGTCCAGATTGTAGCTATATTGGTCTAGAGGAAAAGACGATTAAGGTGATATCTTTTATTAGACCAACAAGATTTTTGCAAAAAAAATTTTTAATTGCAAGCTTTCTAAACCAATATGACTACAACCTGTATACCTGACACATGGAAGATAATTGGATTTTAGCTGATTTTTGATATAATCTTCATAATTTCCCAAGGAGGAAGCAACTTTGACCACCTGAAACCTGAGATACTGCTCATGCCTTTAAGTTAATTTGCATCATCACAGAGCTTCACAAGAGAGCTGAGAGACTGCAGCCCTGGGGAGTTTTCCATCTATTGACTCCTCTTTGAAATCTTATGAAATATAAACTGTCATGTCTATTCAGGAGAACTTTTACAACCTTTTCTTTGAGGCCTGATGGAGGGTTTTGTGTCCAAAAGCTTGCAATTAAATAATTTCCTTGTTCTAACAAAAGATATCACTACCAGGAGCCCTGATTACATACATTGGCTTAAGGGCTCTTCTAAGGGTTGTGCAATTTGTTTGCCTACCATAAATCTTCATTGAGCTGGGTGCATGTATGTAAATAATATACCTCTAGCCTGTCTGGCAACACTCCAGCAAAGTGCTCCCTTTGGGGCTATACAGGAATTGTTTATTTTCTTTTTTTCTTTAAGGCGGGGTGAATCCTTAAGTTAGCTCCAAATTCTTTGCTTTTGGGGTATTCTTTACTTCTAAGGTATGTAATCTTTTATAAATCTCTTATAAAATTGTCTGAAGTCATCTGCTATCTCCTCTGAACAAGCTCCCAGCTGTCCCCCTACTATTCCCATAGGATTGACCTTGTTCTTTTTTAAAGCTTTGCAGCTATGTCTTTGCTTCATTACTTTTTTCCCACAGTGTTTTCTGTATCTTAAAGACTGTTTTACTGATTTTTCAGGAAATCCAATTACTTCTAGCTTAGAAAATTTTCTTACAAAAAATGTTTGTCTAACCTGCTCTTGAAAATTGCCAAGGATGGAGAGTCCAAACTCTAGGTAGCCTGTTCTAGTGCTTGACCACCTTGTAGTCAGGCAGTTCTTCCTACCAGCCTAAACTTTCCCTACTGCAGCTTGAGGCAATTGCTCCTAGTCCTGTCCCTCATAACTGCACGATAGAGAGTCTCTCCTCTCTGTAATTCCCTTTCAGCTATTTGAAGACTGTTATCAAATCCTCCCATAGTCTTCTCTTCTCCAGACTAAATTACCCTAGTTCTTTAAGCCTCTCCTTGTAAGTCATGTTTCCCAGACCTCTAATCTTTGTTGCCCTCTGTTGAATAGCTCAATCTGTCCACATATTTCTTGAAGCATGGGGTCACCAAACTGGATATGGTCTTCCTGGTGAGACCTCGCCAGTGGTGAATAGAGAGGATGAATTGCTTCCTTTGATTTGCAAGTGACATTCTTGTTGCTGTAACCTGGTATACTGTTGGCTGTTTTGCAGCAGAACTGCACTGTTGGCTCATACCCAGTTTATGGTCTGCTCTATCACCCGGATCTTTTTCTGCAGTACTACAGCCCAGCCAGTCATTCATCAGTCTGTATTTGTGCATGCAGTTTTTCCATCCTAAGTGCAGGTCTTTGCACTTGTCCTTGTTGAGTCTCATCTGGTTGATTGTGGATCATATTTCTAGTCTGTCCAGGTCATTCTGGAACCTATTCCTGCCTTTCAGAGTCTCTGCAACTCAACCCAATTTGGTATTTTCCACAAATTGGCCAAGTGTGTACTTGATCCCATCATCATCTTCATTAATGATTTGAATAAACCAGGGCCCAGGGCAAGCCCCTGGGAAACCCTACTTGATATCTCTTCCCAACTAGATATTCAGCTGGTACTTGTTGAGTACAAATGATGCAGCCAGCTATGTATCCTCTTGAGTTTTTGTTGGTCCATATGACCCTAGCTGGTTAATGAGAATGTCATCATACATGATAGTAAAAGCCTTGTGAAAGTCGAGGTGCATGATCACATCCGGTGTTCTCCCTCCATCTACAGAACCGGTCACCTTATCACCAAAGGAAATTGGGTTAATCAGGCTAATTTTGCTTTTGGTGAATGCATACTGGCTATTCCTGATCACCTTGTTTTCCTTCAGGTGCTTCATCATAACTGATTCCTTGATGACCTGCTCCATGATCTTTCCAGTTGTCAAAGTCAGGTGAACTGTTCAGCAGTTCCCTGGATTCTCCTTCCCTTTCTTAAAGACAGACACTGTATTTGCTGTTTTCCAGTTATCTGGGACCTCACCTGGCCTCAGTTCTCTAAGAGGATAGTAAGTGGCTCAGAAATTGCTTTGAATTCTTCCAGCACCCCATCCAGCTGTGTAGCCTTGAAAGTATCTAGCTTCTTTAAATAATCCCTTACCTGTTCTGCCATTATCTTTAGGCTATTTGTCTCCTTCTTCCCTATCTTTGCTGCAAACTGTGCTTGTCACCTGGTAGCAGCCCTTGTTTGTGAAAACAAGTAAAAAAAAAAAAAAAAGCTTTACCTGCATTATCTGTAACTAGATTGTTTTTTGTATTCTCTAAGGGACCTATGGTTTCCTTGGTTTTCTTCTTATTTGCATACTTGTAGAGTCCTGTTTTTGGCCTTCTATCTTCCTTGCTTGTTGCATTTTTAAATATTATGGCCTTTCTGTTCTCCCTGAACACCCATGGGATTAACTCTTGTACTCTTCCCTATACATATAACCAAGCTTTCACATTTTTGGAGGGGTTTTGCATTTCAACACACTGAAGAGATGGCTGTCTGGCCAGGCTGGTCTCTTGTTGCACTTCCCATTCTTCTGAAGTGGATGTTTTCAACCTTTTTGGATCAGTGTACCCCCGACAGCTGGATGTAGAGTGGGGGGAGGGGTGGTGTGTGACTGAATACGGAGTGATGGAACAGCCACCACATGCAAGCTTTTCCTGCCCCCTGTGTCTGGGTAGGTGGCAGCAGTGCAGGATGGTGCATGGCGGTGCTCTGTCCTGCCCGCCTGCGTGTACCCCTTAGGGCCTTCTTAAGTACTCCTGGTTGACAACCCCTGTTCTGAAGTATTTGTCTGTTAATAATGTCCTGGAAGCATGTGGCAAGTAAGATTGCTCAATGTAACTTAGCAGTTGTAGTTAAGTTTTTGGCAATGTATAAGTATTTATGTAGCGTGCAGTAATGTAAAGGAGACTAAAATATAAACTATATTATTACTGAACAAATAAATGCGTACAGTATTTGATCTTGGTTTGTGGGAAGTTTAACATTTTCATTGTTGGATCTAATTTGTACATGCATTTTCAAATCAAATGAATGTAATGTCTGGTGGTTGCAGGATGGCTTCCCAGGAAGACCAACTGAATCTTCATTTAACTGCAGTCAAAGCACGAATTCAACAGGTATGTGTGTAATGATCCTTTTAACTAATAGTTCAACCAGATTGATTTTTGGGGATATAGGAAGTTTGCATCCTCAGACTTTTAAACTGTTATCCTCTTGACTTTCAGTGCAAATTTGGTTAAGTTAGTTATTTATGAAATATACATACTGAGCACAAATTAGAACAGTGGTTAAATCTTTTTTTGTAAACTAGTGACTACCTTTTCAGCTAGATAATCTTCAAGGGTTTGGTGCAAGTAGAAGGAGAACTCAAATTTTCATTCTTGAGGAATAATACAATTTTTAAATGGTATTACTTAAATAATTTGAATATCTAGGAACTTTAAATATGAAGCATGATGATGTACTGTGTTTACTTGAATCCAAGACAAGTCCCCCCTGCATTTAACAGGGGGAGGGACAGAAGTTTCAGCTTGCATTTGAGTGTGGGGAGAGGGGCAGGCTCCAGCCCCAACCTGGTGTTGAGGTCAGCTGCAGTTACAGCTTGCCATCCCTCCCCACCCCGCCACCCTCCTCCTCTTCCTCCTCCTCCTCCTCCTCCTCTGTAGCCTGCTGTTTACCCTTGCTTTGGCCCTGCTCCAGCCTGGGGCTCAGAGTATGTTTGCTCTAGTCCCAACCTTGGATCAGTAATGGCTGAAGTGGTGAAACAAGGTGGGATGCTTTAGTGGGCTTTTTGGGCACTTCAGGTAATAGCTGATTGAATTACTTTTAGCTAAAAGCTCAAAAAATCCCTGTTGAAGCACCCGATCTAAATAGATGCTGCAGAGCCAGGTCTAAGTAATATGCTACTGCTTCCGGTAGAGCGTATTTGTTTTTCCTATGTCTGTCAGACCCCTGTGTCTTGATAACTTGGAAATCAGTGTTGTGAATGGGACCAGACTGAACCTGAGCATGACTAGCAAAATGCCGTTAACTAACTGCAAGAGCTTAAATGGTGCAGACTGGGTTTCATAGCTCAAAAGAGGAAAAAAAGCACCCTTTTTTTATTAGGGGTTTGCTGCATTTATATTGAAACATCTTAAAATGGTTAACTATAAGGTCTAATACTTGGTTGGGGTAGAGACTTAGGAAAATGTCAATTGGCATTTCTCCTGAAGTGGCTTATAAGAAATCTAGGTCTTCTGTGTGACTTGCTCAGAATGTATTGTGATTTAAAGATCTCAGCGTAGGTAGAGGGTATGTTTCAAATGTTAAATGTTCAACAAGTCATAAAAATGTTTTATAAAAATCAGATGTAGTTAATTGCCATGAAGATACATTGATACAAAATGGGTGCTTGTGGGGTGTTCTCCACTTTTTTTCCTTTATTTCAGTGTGAAATGTTTAAATGTTATCTCAATCCACTAAAAATTCAAGCAAGTATTTCTCTCTCATAATCACAATGTAGGATTTACATGGTGTCATGGAGCTCCCCTTGCTTGACACTCTGCAAATCCTCTGTCTAAAGGAAAACTGAAACCAACACTAATGTCTTTTAAAATCTTGTCCTTATATAGGATTGTCTGCTTCTGGGCAGGTTAAGATGTATTCAGTCTAATGAACTTGAGTCAGTCAGCATTAGATTGAATACTTCTAAGTCTACCAGTTTGGCTATCTGCTAGGCTAGGCAAGACAGGCAGAGGACAGAAGAGTAGGGAATAAACAATTTCTAGGCATCTGGGTCATGACAGATGAAGGATTGGTTACAGTGGTCCCAGTTTTTAAAAATGGTTTCCCAAACAGCCTGAAGGGAATACCTTTGGTCCATTCTCTTCTAAGTAGGCGTAGGTGCTTCAGTACAGGCTCTTCTAATTTTATTTATTTGTGGTGATTAGCTTCCATCTATGCTAGATCCCTTCAAAGGAATCCTTGTGAAACAGCCTTCAGAGCTTAACTTCTTGGTTGGGTACCTCCTGACCTCCCTGGGGTGAAGGTAGAGGTGATGCTATTCATTTGTTAATAGCCTAACTGAAAGGGTCTTGCCAGTTTTATGCTTTATCTGAAAGTCTCCTTACTCTCCTGGCACAAGCGACTGCCAGCAGGGGAGGGTGGACGTGTGTGTGTGCGTGAGAGAAATTGTCAGCTGATCTAACCACCTCGCACTTAAGAAAATAAAATTGTATTATGGCTAATTTTTTTGCATTTCACTTTTAATTTAAGCAATATCGTTGCTTCTAAAAGCCACTTCAACTCAGGCTGATTAACGTTCTGTAAAGTAGATGTTATAAAATTGCTTGAAATTGCTGTCATAGGGCAGACTTACTATTTTGTCTTTCAGAAGTTTAAAAGTGAGTCATCTTTTTTTTTTGGGCTTGTGCGCTATTTAAATCAGTTCATGCATCCAGTCCTAATCTTACACTAAAGCCCTTGTTTAATTACTTAACCCCCTTTCCACATGAATGGTGGCAACATCCACAGCAAGCATTCAGAAATTGCCTTTTTTGGGGGTGTTGGGGGGTGTTTGTAAGCTCTGTGGCTGGTATGTGGACATTCATTTATACTTTTATGGACAATTCTCTTATCAACTCAACCTGCAGAATATATTTTCAAGGGGCAAAAGTTCAGTTCAGTGATTCCCAGCCAGGGTGCTATGGCACCTTGGGATGCTGCCAGATACTTTAGAAGGGTGCTGTGAGGAGGTAAGCGGACAACTTTGGGTTCAGAATTGTCCCTGCTTCGTCAATTATCTGCCAGCTCCTCTGCAAGGAGTTAAGCACTGTAATTAGTTCTTAAAATTGGGTGTCCCTCAATTCACAAATTAGAAGGATGCCATAAGTCCAAAAAGGCTGAGAGCTGCTAATTTAATTGCTTGCTTCCAAACTTCAGTGGATCTCATAACCCTTAAGACTGAGAAGACCTTGCTAGCTAATAACCTGTAGTTTGCCTTTCTGAAGATCCACAGTGTGACTTCAGTGGCACTGCCTGTGTGAGTAAAGTTGTGTGCCCAAGGGTAGTGTTTAACTTTTTATCAATATTTTGTGTATTTACTTTTCAGAAGTTATCCAGAAGTAATTTGTAACTTGATTACAAATATTAATACAAATTATAATGGGACAGATTTTCAGATCAGTTTTATAAAGCCTCAGCTTCATTTAACCAATGAATTGGATTAAAACAAAGTTTTTAAATGAGGTTAGGGTGAGGTAAGTAACTATCTCATTTGATTTCTCCCTCTCCAGGCTGTTTCCCATTCTGAAGATCTGCATGCCTGCTGTTTTGTCACTTTTTTTTTTTTCCCAAGCTTCCTTTTGATTCTTGTTTAATAATGTTACTACATAAAACAGCTTGGTATCATGATAAAATTCCATTTATTTTGGGCCTTTAGGATTTGGAAATATATGCATCTGGCCTCAAGGGAGTCGAAGTTTTAGATCTCAAGGTACAGTAAAAATTACTCACTTGGTGGGTACATGTGTACTAGGCATGTCACTTTTCAACACTTGATGGGTGCACAGGTGAATATATTTTACATACACTACTTCATAGTCGTTGTTCAAAACTGTGTCTCTCTGAAGACTGCAGTATTCTTTCTAACTCTTGAGGCTTGGCTCCTGCTTATGATATTAGAACCACCCCTCTAGCCTTTGTTTTTAATGCTTGATAGTAATAATCAATGGGTTGAACACTCAGTGCAATGACTTGCAGAGATTTCTTAGCTCACAAAGTTTGTAGTTGGGTTCTTAAGTGCATTCAGTGAACATTACTAAGTTCTTGTTGGGTGAGTACTTCAGATCTCGGTACTACTTTATGTGATTTTGATACAGGATAACCTCAAACATCTGGATATCAAAAACACAGAATTATTGAAAATCTGGCACTTCTTAAACTACACTCCATCGGGGAGTAGCAGTGGCTTGTCCCAGAGCAGCAGAAGGGGAAGCTTGAATGTGGCAGCTGCTGCTGCCATCCACCACCCGGTGCTGCTACTCCACCTGTGGCTGTTGCTCTGGGACCAGCCACTGCTGCAGCTTAAAAAATCTGGAGTTTTCACATTTCCGGCAGGTGCTTGGTCCTGAGCATGCTGGATTCATGAAGTTATACTGTATTACTGTCTACCTCAGAAATCTAGAGCCTTGCTTCTTGAGCACCAAAAATAATTGTGTTCAATACAGTTTATTTCTTTATCTGTACTGCATTGCATAGCTTCTTGTGTCGGAATCTTTTTTTTAATTTTTCCTTTCATTTTGTTGTTCAAATATGAGTACTGTTTCCACTGCATGTATGCTGTGGAACTTTGTTACCCTGGTTGAATTGGACTCCCAACCTTTAATCTGGTGCTGAATTTTCTTCTGTGCCTTGATGCTTTTCTTTCATTTTGCCTTTCCTTATTTCATTGGAATTGAGGAATAATACAATTTTTAAATGGTATTACTTAAATAATTTGAATATCTAGGAACTTTAAATATGAAGCATGATGATGTACTGTGTTTACTTGAATCCAAGACAAGTCCCCCCTGCATTTAACAGGGGGAGGGACAGAAGTTTCAGCTTGCATTTGAGTGTGGGGAGAGGGGCAGGCTAAGTGATTTCTTAACTAGGGTGCTGTGTCACTCTGGTGTCTTGAGATCCTTTTGGGCCTGCTTTGGAGTGCCACATAATGTTAGCACTGTTAGATGTGCAAACATGATTCACAGGATAAACCTAGATTTCAACTAGGAATCCATAGTGTTAAGAACATTCTGACCTGTTGTGGTCTTTCTGAATTCTTCACAGCAGAATTGCTGTATTACTTCTCTGTAGTAAAAAAATCAAGTGAAAACTAAGAGCTGGCAATTTTCATAGGGTGTCTTGAGTTTAGTGAGGGGTACCTTGAACCTGTGAGTGTGCTGTGAGTCTTTAAAAAAAATGGTGAAAACCACTGCAGAAGAATACCTGAAGATTGTGTTATGCTGTGAGGGAACGCAAAAATATGCCACACTTGTTTGTGTCATTCAGGAGAATCCCCACCCTTCCAAATCCATCCCAACACTAGTCCAGAGTGCTTAGCAAGGGTTAGCTTTTGAAGATAGAGACCACCAACTCTTTCACTGGTATGGGTGAATACCTGTCCTGCCTACTATATTTATCAGAGCAGCTTCTCTTCTGTTGGACTTACTCAATCAGAGATTTGCTAGGCATTTGTCTCTTTGGTGTATTTGAGGGTTGTATTCAACATTGGTATCTGTGGTACTGTGCTTATGGAGTTGAAAGTGGTTGAGAAATACAAATGAATTATTTGGATCAGAAGTTCCAACCAACTGAACATGCTGATGAATGTATGGGAGCTTTCCGTATAACTTACTTCATACAAAGCATTGAGTAGACAGGCTAGCAAGTTGGGTGGATCAGAACCTGATGAAGTTCAACATTGACAAATGTAAAGTGCTGCACCTTGGGATGAACAACCCCCAGCACACTTACTGGCTTGGCAGCACCAAACTGACTAGCGCCACAAATGAAAAGGACCTGTGGGTAATAATAGACCACAGTATGAATGTGAGCCAGCAGTGCGATACTGTAGCCAGTAGGGCAAATACTGTCCTGGCATGTGTCAATTGATGCATTGCCAGCAAAGCCAAGGAGGTGATTGTTCTGCTCTGCTCAGCACTGCTGAGACTGCAGCTGGAGTACTGCATCCTGTTCTGGGCACTGCACTTTAATAAGGACGTGGACAAGCTTGAGAGAGTCCAAAGGAGAGTCACCTGTATGGTCAGAGTCTTATATGGCAAGCTATATGATAAAAGGCTGAGGGATCTGGCACTCTTCAACCTTAAGAAAAGAAAGCTGAGAGGGGACCTGGTAGTAGTGTACTGCTCCACTAGGGGAGTACATCAAGGGCTGAGTGAGCAACTTCACCAAGGTGCCCAAGGGGAAAACTAGGAGTAATGGCCATAAACTCCTGGAAGACTGATTCAGGCTCAACATTAGGAAAAGCCTCTTCACAGTCAGGGTGTCCAGACTGTGGAATAAACTCCTTCCAGAGGTGGTGCAATCACCTACCCTGGAAATCTTCAAGAGATGAGTCACCTTGCTGTGATCACCTGACCCCAGTTTAACTTCCTTGCTTGGTGCAGGGGACTGGACATGATGATCTTCTGAGGTTCCTTCTGGCCTTACAATCTATGACTAGTATTGTTGCAAAGAGTATTGAATCTACATGGGTGATGGATACATCATTTTGAATTATGAGTTGACTGATCTGTGGAGTAAACTGTTGGGGTTCTCTCAGTCAAAGAATAGACTGCCAACAGCAGAAACCTGAGGCTGGCTGATAGATGATCATCTGATGCTGATACTTAGATCCCATCATGCTGTTACCTTAACATCTGTTGTGGGATCCCAACAATTGTGCTTTCTGCCTCACGCATGGTAGGAAGTATGATTGTAGGATCCCATATCAATATTGTGGGCTCCCCCTTCAAACTTGGTTCCTAGCTGCTAGAGGTACACTGATGCATTGGTTGCCTGTCAGATTGGCACCGATAAGCTGGAACTGACAACATTGGCTATTGTCTTTTTTTGGCCATTTGTAGCCAATAAATCTTACTGATAATTATGCCTTCTGGCCAGGGCCCTGGACACCTGGATTCCCTCTTCCCCATGGGGCTGGGAACCCCAGATGCCTGAGTCCCTTGGGAAATAGCAGGTTTCATAGACATTGGGGCTGGAAGGGACCTCGAAGATCATCAAGTCCAGCCCCCTGCCCCAGTGGCAGGAAGATGGCTAGGGTCAAAGGATCTCAGTGATAAGCATCCAAGCATATCTTGAATGAATCCGGAGTAGGTGCCTGCACCACTTCTGGAGGGACTCTATTCCAGATCTTGGGGGCTTGGACAGTAAATACATATTTTTTTTTTATTTTTCTTATCTCCAGTCTAGAACAGTCTTGGAGGAGTTTGACTGTTGGTCCTTGTTTTTCCTTGGGGTGCTCTAGTTTCCCCTTGCAGGTGGGCATCATTCTAGCCTGCAAGGGATCCTGCTTGGGGCTGCTGGGAGTGGGATGCGGGGCCCATGTGCACATGCATGGCTACATACATGCACGTGGCCACAAATACAGCCAGGCAGCATGGAGAGCAGCTCTGTGGAGAGGATGGGGTTGGGGGGGGACAGATTTGAAGCCCCCCCTATGGTGAGAGAGGGAAGAAGTAGGGCAGGGGCTGGGGGCACTGCCCAACCAGGGTGATGCATGCAAGCCAGGGCAGGTTGGAGCAATGGGTGACTTATACTGGGAGTGGCTCCACGCTGCTGTGTGCACCCCTTGGTGTGGGGGGGGGCATGTCCCCCTTCAGATTAGTGCATGGGGTGAATGCAGGCCGTTTGCCGTGGGCTCAGCGCTCACTGCTCTGCTGCCTTTTTCCTGGGAGACGCATGCCAGCCACGTGCCCTCTGCCTGCCTGGCAGCAGTGGGGGTGGTGAGCTGTGCTCCCCCAGTGCTGGGCAGGCAAGGGGTGTGAGGTCAGTGTGGGGCTCCAGGGCAAAGGCAGCAGGGCAGAGAGTCCCAAGCCCACGTTCAGTGAGCTTTAGTTGAAGTGCCCCTGCTGCCATTTTTAAGTGCCAAGATACTGATGCATGTGACTTAAGAGGCTGCTGGAGCATGCCAAAAAAAGGTTTATGTCAATAGTTTAAAATGCCTTGCATTATTACTAAATGTCAGTTACCGGATTGGCATTGGCTGATTATGGTTGGTTAATACTCACCTATAGATATTGGCTAATAAAATCTTTATTGGTGCACCCATACTAGCTGTGGGAGTGCATGGCATGTTCCCCTGCCTTGAAGCTTTGATAGTTTGGCAGGGACTTTCAGTTGGGAGAGTCCTGATCAGCTGACTGGAGCTTCCAGAGGCTGGCGGCCCCAATTGGCTTAGGAACCTTCCAGGCTCTAGAGCAGGAGTTGGCAGAGTGCCAAAAACACTGGGAGCCTCAACTTGTAAGAAGTTGGTCTGGCAGGGATGGATGGCAAGGGAGCTGTGAGGGGCCTGATCCTTGTTGTGGCAGTGCAGTCCTGGCCCCTCCCCTGCCATCTGCCCCAAGGCACGTGTGGCAACAAGCTGGCCTGCAGGCCCCTGCCACCCATCATGAAACCACAGCACGTGGAAGGGAGGCTGCAAGCAGCTGCACCTGAGATCTGCAGAGCTGTTGCCCTGCTCTTTGCATGTGACGGGGAAGGGGTCGGGGCTGGGGCTTGCCCTCCTGCTCTCTAGTGGGCAATATGACCTGGTAGAGAATCCCTGGGGGGACTCCTCACATGATTGGAGTGTAGCCATAGAGGGCTATACCTTGCATAGAAGGGACTGAGCAGGGAGAAAAGCGGAGGGGTAGCTCTCTATGTGAGGGAGCAGTACACCTCTTTGGAGGCTGACATTGGCTCTAAAGATAAGCAGCTTGAAACCTTCTGCATCAAGCTTTTGGGCAGGGTGGACAAAGTGAGAGACCCAACTGTAGGCGTTTACTACAGGCCCCTGAACTGAAGAGAGGCAATTGATCTGAAGTTCTCTCAAGAACTGACAGAGGCCATGTGTGCAAGGGGCTTGGTTGTCATAGGCAACTTCAATTACATGGACATAGATTGGGAGGAACACTTAGCTAGGTTGGATCGGTCATGTAGCTTCTTAACTGTAATTGGGAAGCTCTTTCTGACCTAGGAAGTGCAAGGGCCAGCCAGAGGTACTGTTCTCCTAGACTTGGTCTTGGCCAGAGGCGATGATCTGGTATGTGGCTTGAACTTTGAGGGTAGCCTGGGCGACAGCGACCATGTGCTCATCAGGTTCCTTGTCTGCTGCAAGGTTGACAAATCAACCAGCAGGATTGAAGTCCTGGACCTAAAAAAAATGCTGACTCCAGCAGGCTCAGGGCATTAGTAGGAGAGGTGATGCAGGACCAGGGAAGGAAGGTGAATGGGGTGCATTAAGAGTGGTCGTACCTCAAGGGCGCAATCCTCGAAGCACAAAAGAAAACCGTTCCTATTAAGAGGGAAGGTAGTAGAAGGGCTGGGAAGCCCTCCTAACTTAATAGGAATATCGTGGTCATCTTGGAAAAAGAAAAAAGCGGTGTACATGCAGTGAAAACTAGGGATAGTCCTCCAGGAGGACGATATAATAGTGGTCTGCATTTGTAGGGAAATGATTAGGAACGCTAAAGTGGTGACTGAGTTTGAATTTGTTAGCCAAGGGTGTCGAGGACAATGAAAAATCCTTCTTTAGGTATGTAGGGAGCAGAAGGAAAACAAATGGAAGCATGGGACCCCCACTTAACACCTTGGGACAGCTGGTAACGGACACTCAGGAAAAAACTGAACTCCTGACTGCCCACTTTGCTTTGGTATTTCACCAGACCAAGGGGAAGGACGAATGAGATGTGGATCATGGGGTGGGCCATAGTGGGAATGATAGTTTTTCCACTGTGGATGCTGAGCTGGTACAAAGCCAACTAGAAAAGCTAGACATAAGTCAGCAGGACCGGATGGACTTCACCCAAGAGTGCTCATGGAGTTGCCAGGGGTTCCATAATGACCTCAGCCAAGACTCAGAAATCCTAGCACGCAGGGGAGATCCCTGAGGACTAGAGGAGGGCCAGCATTGTGCCCATCTTCAAGAAGGGGAAGACTGAGGACCCAGACACTATAGGCCAGTCAGCCTAACCTCCATCCCAGGGAAAATCCTGGAGAAACTCATTAAAAAATTTACATGTGATTATGCTTGTTGAGGGTAAGATTCTGAACAACAGCCAGCATGGCTTTGTCACGTCTTACCAATCTCATCTCCTTCTATGAACAGGTCTCTTGCCACCTGGACATGGGAGAGAAGGTCGACATTATATACGTAGACTTCCAGAAGGCTTTTGAACTAGTATCCCACAATATCCTGGTGGAAAAATTGGAAGATTGTGGGCTTAACTGCTCAGCAGTTGAGTGGGTGGAAAACTGGCTGCATGGTAGGACCCAGAGAGTTCTCGTGAACAGATCTGTGTAGACTTGGTGAGAAGTGGCCAGTGTTGTCCCTCAGGGGCCCGTGCTTAGACCAGTGCTTTTCAGTGTCTTTAAAGGATTTGGATGTGGGGGTGAAAAGCTCACTGGCTAAGTTTGCAGATAACACCAAGTTATGGGAGAGTGTGGCCATGCCAGAAGATAAGTTGCAGATCTGGAGAGTTAGGAGGACTGGAACCAGGTGAAGTTCAACACTCAGATGTGTAAGGTGCTCCCTGTGAGGACAAACAATCTCCAACATACCTACAGGCTTGGTGGTAACGATTTGACTTGCACTATGGCTGGAAGGGACCTAGGGGTAGTGATCAACCATTGCATGAACATGAGCCAGCAGTGTGGTGCTGTGGCCAGCAGGGCAAACAAGCTGGCATGCATTAACTGATGCATCTCACGCAAAACTAAGGAAGTGATACTCCCACCGTACTCCACACTGGTGAGACCACAGCAGAAGTACCGCATCCAGTTCTGGGCTATGCACTTAAACAAGGACGTGGAAAAACTTGAGAGGGAGAGAAAAGCCACTCATATGATCAGGGACTTGCAAGGCAAGCAATACAAGGAGAGGCTGAGAGATTTGAGCCTCTTCAGCCTACAGAAGAGAAGGCTGAGAGAGGACTGGGTAGTGGCTTACCACTACATTGGGGAACTCGATGTACATCAAGAACTTGGTGAACAGCTGTGCACCAGGGCGTCCCTGGGGAAGACTGGGAGCAATGGATACAAACTACTGGAAGGTGCTTCATGCTCAATTCCAGGAAAAAACTTCACAGTCAGGGTGGCCAGACTGTGGAATAAATTTTCTCCAGTGGTGGTCCAGTCTCCTACCCTGGAAATCTTCAAAAGGAGACTGGACAGTCACCTTGCTGGGGTCACTTGACCCCAGTTGTCTTTTTCTGCCTAGTGCAGGGGGACTGGACCTGATGATCTACAAGGTCTCTTCCAGCCCCTAACAATCTATGAAACCTGTTAGTTGTATCTTAAATGTAATGTCTGTCAGGGACCCCTGAAGACCATAGCAGAGTTTTCTGTACTGTACAGGAGTATGGTTCTATTAAAAATTGCATTAAGGGTCTCAGCGATCTCCAAAAAGTGTTCACAAATTGGGAGTCGACCAGTATCTCTCATCCTTTTGTTCTGTATTGTCTCTCTCCCCACCCCCCACTTGGCCACTTATTGCATGAGTTACTTCTCATTGTAAATTTATGTACATTGAGACTCTGCATGCTTCCCTCTCCAGAAAGGGCTCAGAGTGGTTTACAATAAAATAAAATCATAAAAACATATACACTTATAAAAACAATTTCCCAGACAATATCCTAAACCTTAGCCCCAAGCTTTCCTAGGTGTGTAAGTGAACAAATGAATCTGGTGCCCATTTGTGTTTTACAGACAGATCTGATGGTTGATTGAACTTTTTAAGATCACTTGTTAAATCTACCCAACCTGTTCTCTGGTTCCTTGATCTCAATCCCCCTCCCCTCCCCAAATAAATTGATAAACCCTTCTTTCATATACTTTTTAATAAAAGAGATTATCTGAAAGTGGTGGAGGGGTGTGGGGAGGTTTATATGCTTCTATATGTCTGTGTCAGTTTGGAACTTTCTATTTTTTTGTTGCCTTTTTTTTTTTAAATGGTCTCCTGCTCCTGCCAAAAATAAATCATAAGCAGGAATTAAATCAGGGAATGCTTTATCTAAAAGTACAAGAAGTATACTTGAAGTAAATGGATTTCAAATAGTCTTTCTAATAAGTAGAACCTTGCTATAATTCTTGCCTTATTTGCCTGAAATCTGCAGAAAACATTTTAAGTGCTGACTGCTGAAACCTCCTAAAATGTTCATTACATTTAGACATTCGGGCCGGAACGGACCCCAAAGGATCATAGAGTCAAAGCAACATATTCTATTGAACCAAAAATAAACTACTAATGAAGAAACTATATCTTGTGATGAAATTCCATTGGCTTTTTAATAGTTCGCTTACAATTGAAAATATGGAGTTTCTGCTCCATTAGCAGGAGGTAATGAGGTTGTATTCTCTCTGCCCTTTTCCTACATTTCTGAATCATTACTTCAAAAAAATCCATTCAGTAAAGGATATCTTTGAGAAATACTTTGCAGTAATTGCCTCAGCTCTTCCTTAGAAGAAATGTATTTCCCAGTTCCAACTCCAAGATGACATGTGATATGAGTAATAATCAAATAACTTTTTAAAGCCATAGTTTTAAAATCTTTCTTGGTGATGTAGTTGTTAGCCATCTGTAGTGGAATATAGCAAAACACATACACGTGGATCACTAGAAGCATCTTAATGAACCGAGATTTATCTTTCTTTGCCTCCATGCCCAAATAATTTGTGAATCCAGCCAAATAATTTGTTAATCCAGATGTCTTTTTTCTATAATGTTTCCAAAATTGGCAAAAATACAGTATCTTCCATGTTTCAGGAATGTGTTTGGTAGCTGTGTTGGTCTGAGACCAAAAGAAATGTAAAACTCTAAACTGTTGGTTCAGAGATGATACTTTTTATTAGACTAACCAAAATGTGCAAGAAATATTTTTTGGAAATATAAGCTTCATTGTTGAACAAGAAGGAAAGATTATTTTTTTTGAGCCTCCCAGCCTTCCTGACATCTGACACATTTAGGGTGAGAACAGCCTTATCTGCACATCAAGGAGCAACTCGCCCAGAAGACTCTCACAGACCCAGGGGAACAGACTTTTAGCCTCAATTTCCCTGTGCAAAATGAAATTTATTTTGTACCCAAGAGGATTTGTACCATCTCAGCCTGAAGAACGGTGCGTGTGCCCGAAAGCTTAAAAAGAAAGATGATTTTTTTTTTTTGCAATTTCTTTAGTTAGTTTAATAAAAATGTATAATTTCCGAACCAAGAGTTTTAGAGTTTTTTGCATTTCTTCTTGTCTTAAATTGGCATGGTTACCAAATGCATCTTGCCTGGGAACATGCTTATGACAAGCTTCATTGAAGATGCTTCTATTTGTTTGTAGATGTATTTGAGTATTATACTTTAACAAATCATCTATCTAGTCTGTTCTTTATTAGGCAGTGCCCGATGTTGATGCTTGATAGGAAAATTAAAATAGGACACTCCTGTTCAATTTGGTGGTGTGCTCTGATGCAAAAGGAAGTGACTTCAGTCTCAGTTGCAAATGGTAATTGTGACTCTCTTTCTTTTAATAGTGGTAGGTAGATTCTAGGCCCAATTTTCTACTTTGGAATAGAGAGAAACTTGACATACTGATGTACTTCCTCACTGCTGCTGCCCCCCCCCCCGGTGGTGAGGTACCAAACAGAAGTCAGCCCATGTAGAGTGGCTTCAGTTTTGGAAGAAGCTTTGGGAATTGGGGTAGGTTTGTTTGTCGAGTGTGTGCATGCACACTTTAATGTTTTGTTCATTTAAAATTTTAGTCTGAGGATTAAGAACAAAGGCTCTGAATCTAATATTTTTAGAACTTTGCTTTTATTTTCTTTCCATTTGTTTATCAAACTAACATGGTCCTTGCGACTTGTGAGCTGAAGAATTTTAAAGTTCTTTTGAACATATTAACACTTACTGGTACTGTTGTTGAGTACCATGTTGTATCAGCCTGTGTGGGATCTTACATTTTTCATTTTGTGATGATCAAGGTGCTTATTACTTTTTTGCCTCAGTTTTCAGATGGTGTGTTTTTTGTTTTTTTTAAAAACAAACGATTCCTTTGTGAGGGTATCAGTGTTCAAAGATTTCATGCAGGTTGTGCTTTATAGAAAAACAGTGGTAGAACTGTCACACTTCATGTACTAATCATAAGGTTGTAAGGGACTTCAAGAGTCTTGTAGTCCAACCACCTGCACAGATGAATTATTTGCTAATCCTGAATTATCCCAGGTAACTTTTTTACCGGGCTTTTCTTGAAAAGTACCAACGAAGGAGATGCCAGAATTTCTCTAGGCCAGGGGTGTTCAAAATTTTGGTCCCTCAAGCCAGATAGAGCTGTGTGTGCTAGGACTGGGCATCCAAGGAACTTGCTGCTGCCTTCAGCACTGGGATCAGGTGTCTGATCTGGCATGCAGGGCCTGGGGCTCCCCACAGGTCTGGATATTTGTGCTACTGCTACATTTCCAGACCCCTGGGGATCCCTGTAAGCTGGATGACTAGGTGCTGTGGGCTGGATGTAGCCTGCAGGATAGGGGTTGAGGACCCTTGGGTTGGTTTGTTCTATTGCCTTCCTGTACTTTCAATAGGGTGCCTTTTTGATTTTTGGTCTAAATGTGCTTTGCTTTCAGTTTAAGCTCCCTGTCTCATGTCCTGTCATCTGTGGCATAGAGCAACTTTCTTCTACCTTTTTGTCAGCCTTTTCTGTATTTAATAAATAATGTAACTCTACTTTTTCAAACTAAGCATGCCTAAAACTTTCAACTTTTTTTTTTTTTTTCTTATAGGGGTGTTGCATTCTGGTGTCTCCACTTTTTTCACCTGCCACTGGTTCCTCTTTAATTTCTCTGTATCCTTCTTAAGAGATGGTGCCAAAACAATACACTATTCCAGTCAGCATCTAACTAAAGCTATAAAGCTCACTTCATGCTGTCATGGTATCTGGCATACAATACTTTTGTTAATGCAGCCCAAAATGCCTTTGTGTGGCTGTGTCATGTTGTGGATCCATGTTGAGGTTTTGATCCACTACAGCTCACCGATTCTTAGTGCTACTGCCAAACTAATTCCGTTTTACAGTTGTGTATTGGTTTCTTAGTTTTTTCCTTTTTGTATAATTTAACACGCGTATAAGCAATTTCATTTTATTGTCTGTAGCCAGGTTCTCTAGTTTATCTGGAACAGTTTGAATTCCTGTCGTTCGGGCAGTTTGCAACCACTTGTAGTTTTGTTTTCTGTAATTAATATGAATGTAAAATAATTATGATTTAAAGCAAGACCCTCTGAAATCCTTTGGAGACCTCCTGCCAGTTTGACATATATCTTTGTAGTTGTGTGGTGGCATTTTTCAGTCTGTTTACATATCCACCTACGGGTAGTTTTATCTAACCCAACTTTCTTTCTTCTTGGTGTTGTGATGCTGAAGAGGCCAAACTCAGTAGTGATTTATATATTTTTCCAAGCCTATGCAAGAACCACAACATCATTCTCAGAGGACTGAACATCTACAATCCTCTGACTACTGCACAACTCCAAATGTGCTTCACAACTATGCAGGAGAACTTCAGAAAAACCTAACAATCATCTGATTCACATAACCTATTCCAAAAGAGATCAGCTCAAGGAAATCAACACATGCTACAACAACTTGAGAGAGACATTTGGATATCTTCCCAAACCTCATACAATGTATACAGAAAGACTACTTGAGATCCTTTCAACACAGAAAGAAGAAATGGAACCAATAATTACAGGAACAGCTTTCCCAGCTACAAAACCATTGGAGATGCAGCACCAATACTGTACAACATTCCAACCTCATACCCAATGAAAGTGACAGAACCAGTCAACCTTTAAATATTATCAATTCCGCCCCCCCACACACACACACACTTAACAGAACTGAGAAATCTGTCCTCTCCAAAGGCCTTAATTTCTGTCTGGAAAAAATACCCTAATAAGATCCTATAATGTGGAGAACTAGAAGAATTTTTCCAACACCTCAGTTTTGAATATTTCCACAACCAAAATGTGTCCACTTTTAACAATACTTCATACTGTGACCACATCAATCAAAGGATTAACAACAAAAATAAAAAAACTATCAGATTGAACCCCTTACAGTGGACAAAAGTCAAACCTTGACTGCTATATTGACTGCTTCAGGGCAAGAATTAACAATGAAATAATCAACAGCAAACACCACCTTTTAACAACCTCTCTCTCTCAGAGAGCTACATAAAAGAAGCCAACAGTCAATTCTCTGATGCTACCTACTACAAAAAACTGGAGGAAGCTCCAACTTCATCCTCACACTACAACTTCAGTTTCAATAACCAACACTTCCTCCAGACCATGGGCACAGCTATGGGTGCCAAAATGGTCCCACAATATGCCAGCCTTTTTATGGCCCACCTGGAAGAAGAATTCCTTAAGAACTGCACCATCAAACCCTTACTATACCTGAGAGATGTAGATGACATATTCGTCATATGGGCTGAAAACCTGCCGTCTCTGATTCTCCATCACAATTTCAATAACCATCACCCATCCATCAGGCTGTCTCTTGAATACTCCAGCATTAATGTTTCCTTTTTAGATTCTATGTTCACTATCTAGAGTGGTAAAATACAAAACGCCATATACAAGAAACCCGTGGACCAACGTACATATCTGCACAGAACAAGCAATTGCCCTAAACACCAAGAAACCTGTAATAAAGCTAAGCCCTCTGATATCACTGAGTTTGCACTGAGGAGAATACCTGCAATAATAACCTCAAATCTCAAAAGGGCTTTCATTCAACAAGGACACTCCAGAGAGAGAAAGATTGTACTTTTTGAAAAAGCCACCTGGTTACCATGTGAAGTATTGCTGCAGTATAAAAACAAAAAAAAAATCCCCACGGATCACACATCGTTAGTTATGACGTACCATCTCTCCCTGGAACATATATGGAAAATCCTCAAATGGTTGCAACCCATACTAGAAGAAGACCCAATTCTTATGGAGATCTTTGCAGAACCACACATCCTAGCCTCTAAACAAAAAGCAAACCTCTTCAACCTCATCACAAGCAAACTTCCTATGGCCAAAAGCACACTGGAATGAATCCAGACCATGCCAGGACAAGAAATGTAAAACCTGCCACCACTCCCACAATAACTACAGCCCACAACAGAACCATCACCATTCCTGAATCTTACACCTATACCTCCAGAAATATAATATCCAGTGCACTAAATGTTGTGATGGAAAATATATAGGAGAAATCAAACAGCTGCATACTGGAATGAACACGCACCAAAAATCTATCAAAGACAAAACTACCCAATTACCTGTGGGTGCACACATCTCCCAAGACAACCACTCTCTTCCCAATCTTTCAGTTCTGATCCTCGAAGGGAATTTATATAACACTTTTTTTTTTCATAGACAAGCTTACAAACTTCACTTGATAAATCTACTGGATACAAAAAATCATGGACTTCATATAATATAGACATGGTTTTATGATGCATTATAACCTGCCTACCATCTGATTAATGCCAGGTAACCTACCTGCATCTTACCAGCTACATTCTATTACAGGGGTAGGCAACATTTTTTGGCTGGAGTGCCAAAAAAGCCACAATGTCTAAAAGCCACCTGCCTGCCCACCATAGCTTGAGCTTACACCCTGGGCGCCCGCCCCTCTCCCCTTCTACCCAGTCCTTGCCTTTCTAAGGGCCTGACCAGGCTGGCTGGCCTGTGGCACCCCCCCCCCCCGAGTGCTGCTCAGACTCTGTCCCAACTGCCCAGCCCCAGCACTCCGCACTGCAGTGCTACCCTGGTTGGGACAGGTGGTCTGCCTGCCTGGGCCCAGGGCTCTGCCACTCACTGGGGCCCTGTGCAGCACCCGTATGCAGGGCTTGCCCTGGTCCCAGCCCTAGGCTTATTTACCCGCAGCTCCCTCCAGGGGCCATCTGCAATGGAGCGGGGGTAGTAGAACACAGATGGTGTCCCTGCCTGTGTCCTGGCTCCGCCCTGGTGCCTGCTGCGGCGCTGGAACTTGTGGCTGCATGGGAGAGCCCAGAGCAGCAACTTAAACAAAAATAATTTAAACAATTTCTTTGCATGTCTCCCAGCATGCTGGGAAAAAGGTTTCCATGTGCCACTAATGGCATGTGTGCTGGGGGGTGCAAACCCCTGTTCTATCACCTTCTCCCCACACTCCCCCTCCAACTACCTTCTTGTACCTGTTGTCTCCTATCCCCGCTGATCCTCACAGCCATGCATTTGCATTTTCACATATTTCAGTTCAATACTTCAATTTATGTATTGGCTCCTGTTCTACCCAGGAGAGCACACAAACACTAACAAACTTTCCCTATGCCTGGAGAAGGGTGTCTGTGCCCAAAAACTTGCAAAGAACAATTTTTCCAACACTTAGTTGGTCTAATAAAAGATATTGCATCTACCCAAAGGACCTTGTCTGCCTGAATCTAGCAAGGCTTTTATGTCAACTCTGTTCTTACTCATTAAATCATTTCCCATGTCAGAAAGGGAAACCAAGTTGTTTGACATGGTTTCTTCTTAACAAATCTTTTAGCTGCTATTAATCACTAGGTCTGTGTGAATAGGGAAGTATTCGATTTGGTTTTGGAGGACAGCGACTTGATTTGGATCACTGTCCTGAAATCGATTTGGCCAAATGGGCTTTGGAAGATCTAGTGCTGATTTGGAGAGATTCGGCCATAGACTATAACGGGGAATCACTGAAATACCTATAATTGTCATTTTGTGGCAGATTCGGTTGAAAACAGCAGAAATGGTAGTCCTTTCTGAGGTCATGAGGCCTACCAGGTTTCAAGGAGATGGGTGCAGGGGTTTCTGGGAAACCGCACCTCAAGTTGCTGATGAACAAAACTCATGATGTGTGTAGTGTTAAGGCACAGTGGGATGAAACCAGCAGGGATAGTAGCGTGCAACAGGAGTCTTTCTTGGTGCTCAGGCAGAAACAACTCACAAAAGGAACAGAAAGGCTGCAGACAGAGGCTTATGTGCTGTTTCTACATCCCTCCCCCAGAGCACTGTGATTGGAAGGGGACTCGGGGAAAGATCACAGTCACTGGCTACCTACAGATGTCAGTCTCCCCTCCGCTTCCCCTCCTTCTCAGTTTCTGTTCCCCTGAAAGACTGCCTTCTGAATCCCCGAATCTTTTCCGAATTGATTTGGAGGTTTTTCGGTCTCCCGGTTTGATTTGGGTTCGGCGATTCTGCCTCAGAATCGAATCGGTGACTGAAGCTTTGCACACCACTAGTAATCCCCCTTTGTTCTCCATGGAGAGGACTGGAAAGAAAAAGGGAAAACATTATTCGGTAGCGTGTGTACGCATATATACACACTCTTCCTATATTTCCCCCACTTTTTTGCAACAGAAAAATTGTCATGACTTCTGGGTGTAAGAGAGACCTTCCCTGGGTAAAAAAGGAAAATGTGGCAAGTATAAGCAGTGCAAGAAGGAGACACAGGGCCTAGTTGCAAGAATTAAACATCATAATGAAAGCTGCTTATTGGGAGACAATGATGTGGATGAAGATATGGGTATGTCTGAGGAACAGTGTGGATCCAACTAGTCAGTAAATTAAATAATTCACTTTGCAATACGTCATTCTTCAAGACTCACTCTATGCCTTTTAGTATAAGTGTGTAACAAGTAAATTCCCAAGCTGTTTGCTATATTGGATGTTGCTAGAAAAAAAAGTTTAGCTTAGCTAATCGTTATGGCTTGCTTAATTAGTTAACTAGGTTTAGAATCTAACACCTAAGTTTACGGTACAGAAAGCTGCAGTAAGAGAAATCTGGAGTTGCCAGTTGCCATTGGGTGTTATTTTCTTAGTTTATATTACATAATACATGCCCCTTATTTTGAAACATGGCCCCAGACCACAATGGTGATGCCATAAGTCTAGTCCCTATTTTAGTTGAGCATAACTCAGCTTCCCCAAGGGAACCCCATCCTATACTTGTTTTCTCAAGTGCCAGTGAGTTCCGTGGGGCTTAGTCCAAAATTAAGCACACTCTAAGTGCAGTCAGTGTTAGTTTTTTTGGTAATTTGGAATTGGATCTGCATCCTTGCTGAAAAGAATGTAAATAATTAACTGAATAACAGAGTGAGACGAACTGAGAAGAATGACTATACAAAAATCACTTTTGTTTCAGAATCCTATTTAAGTATAAGGGACTTTGACTGTCTATCTGCAACAACTTCAGAGTCATCCATTGGTACTTTAGCAGCAGTGATGCAACTGAACGTGTTTCAGTCAACAAAGTATCAGTAGGAGGCAAAAGATTTCAATCATCCAGTAAAGCCACTGTCATGGATGAGTTTGTAGTAAGGACCAGCAAATACCAACAAGACACCATAGATGAAAAGATTGCTCGGTTCATTTATGCCCCAAATTCTCCTTTTCGCATTGTTACCAATAAATACTTCATTGACATGGTTGACTTGTTATGACCAAGCTACACACTACCTGGTAGGGTAGACATTGGTGGAAGGCTGCTAGATACAATGTATGAGAGAGAACTTGAACAGTGTGCAAGAAACACCGAGGGGAAATTAGCCAGTTTAAGCCTTGATCTGTGGAGCAGTGTACACAATGATCCAGTAATATGTGCCTGTGTGACAACAGAAGATGGGGTTTTATATCTGTCAGAAACAATAGATACATCGGGAAATGCCCATACAACAGAATATTTAAAAGTGGCAGTGAAAGTTGTAATAAACAGTGAGAAAAATTTCAACTGTCACGTGCGCAGTTTTGTCCCAGACAATGCTGCAAACGTGGCCAAGATGAGAAGATGCTTAGAAGAAGAAACAGAAGGATGCTCTTTAATAACATATGCCTGCAGTGCCCATTCAATGTGTCTTTTAGCCAAAGATGTACTTCTCTAAGAATAAAGGAAAATGTTGTTCAAGTTGCAAAATACTTCCATAACGACCATTTTGCTTCAGCTGCCTAGGTAGATGCCTAACTTCTGAAGAAGATGATGCTGCCATGGTATGGGCATCTCAAAATTACTCCTCACTTAACGCCAGTTGTCATAAATTTTGGGGCTGGAGGGGAACCATTTAAACAGTACATGTTACTGATGATGTTTTGAACAAAGTAAGTCCCCTGAATTGGTGGAAATCATTAGCCAGGCACCTTGAAACAGTTCCTTCAGTTGCTGAGCCAACTTTTCACAGCAGTCGTTTCCTCTGCAGGGACAGAGAGAATATTTTCATCACTCACTCAAAGCTAAGAAACTGACTGGGAGCTGAAAAAGCAGGAAAACTCATATATCTTTTTCAGTCTATGAATAAAAATGACAGTGGGAGTTGGGGAGACGAAATCTAGTTAGAGAAGTTTTAAGGACAAGTGTGTGTTTTGTGTTGTGATGACTTGTCTGTTAGTAAATTTGAAAATTAAAAAAAGAGTTTGAGGGCAGGTGTTGTAAAATGTTGTATTGAGTTGTAAATTAACATGTTTTAGTGATCCAATTTGCGCCACTGTTTAAGAAAATATGCGAAGTATCAGTGGGAAACTTGGTTTTTTCTTGGTGATTTTTAAATCATGATTTTTAAATCATCCTGGAGCAGGGGGTTGAACTAGATGACCTTCTGAGGTTCCAACCCTAACTTTCTATTATTTTGCTGTCACACTTGGACCCTGCACACATCAGTAGAGTTCTTTGTGTATTTTATGGACAAAATGTTCAATTCTTCTGTATTTGTGCAATGTCAGTGTCTTCCATAGGAGATTGGTGCTAAGAGATAATGGAAGAGGAGGAATTGATGATATTTACACAACAACAATGTCTGCAAGTTGCTACTGATTTATTTACATGAGGGAAGCACTTCAGAGCCTGTAATGGGCTTTGGGATAATCAGCTATGGCTGTATTAAATCTGAATGTTGTTTGTATTTTAGGCAGGCTTTGATGCCTTTGTGGTGTGGGATGCTACTGTCATCCATGGTTGAAAACATGGCATTTTTAAGGTAGTCTATCTTGTCATTTAAAGAAAAAGCTTATTCATGGCTCTGAAACCTGGTAGCTTTCCAGTGAGGGTACTGCAGTTGGAGATGGGTCTCCTGGAGTTCCCTTTGTTTCTTCATGTTGGAGATCATGTATAATATTCTGGCATTCAGAGAATACACAGTTCTGAGAAGTGGCAGAGAATGGATTTGGTTATGTATTTGTGTTCAGGGATGGTTAGGGTCCTGTTTGAGGTTTTTACAGTTAACTACCCAATTGCCTGTCAAGAGTGACGGGGGTGGGGGGTGGAATTGTGATGGAGTGCTGCCACCTAATGCCCCATGCTACTGCTGTTCTCCATCTTACAGGGAGTGGGGTGGAGGATCCAGTCCTTGATGCTGCTTGCAGGGAGTTAAGTGGGGTGGGGTGGGGGAACCGAGGCCAGCAGTTCCCCTACCCTCTCTCCAGTCCTTGGCACAGCTTCAGAGTCATAGCGGCACTCAGCTGTGCTTGGAGCACTCTGGCTATTTCCATCAAATGCATTATAAACTTGAATATGGTCCCCTCTCTTCCTCCCCCATCCCCTCAGCAACAGATACTTTCCTACAAGTTTTGTCACCCTTCAGTACGATCCTTTTCTGCATTATTGACTTGGCAGGCAGACTGGGCAGTTTATCTGCTTGTGCTCCAAACACTTTGTGCTTAACTTCTGAAATGTGTTATATGCTTCAAACATGGTTTTGAAGTTGTTTAAGGTAATCCATGGTGCTTGGCAGTTTACAGAATACTTGATCATGACTCTATCCTTTTGTTTCGTGCTTCTTTTTTGAGGACTTACTCGAACATGGCAACAGCTTTTAATAGAACACCAAGAGAATCAATTTTTAAATATTTTGGATTTTGCAAACACACACAGATCCTGAATCCCTCATAGTACTGATCAAATTGATGCATTCTTTGAGTTGCAGGCACACTATTTCAAAACCAAGCATGAACCTGAGCCTTTGTTGTTGTTAAATTAAAACAGTAGATTAACTTTAAATTGTGTACATACAAACTTTCGTGTACTGCCATTTTTTCTATCTTAAGATGAGAGATGAATTTTGTATGAAAGGAGATGCAGATAATCGCTAAGCTGTAAACTGAATACAAAATAGTTCTGTGGTAAAAATGAAGTGATTTGTTGTGTGGATACTAGAATCTTTGGAAGCATGCTAGAAGAGCTCTGTTATTTGACAAATAAATGTTTTGCTTCAAAACTTGTCCTTTACTCTGGATTTGGGTGAAAGTAAGGGAAATTTGAATAGGAAAGGAATGTGCCATATGTGGTATATTTGGCTGTCCTGGGTAAAAGTGTTGACACCTGTTCAACATTCAAAAAATAAATTGATTTTCTTTTTCCAAACTTGCAGATGTCAACGAGGAGCCTAACCGAGGATGTCAGCCCAGAATGAGAGGGTTTAGTAGTAGAAGGAATTTTGGAAGCAGAGGTTATTTTATTAATTTTATTCTCCCCCCCCCCCCAACGCCCCACCTTTCTACTGGGTTTTGTTTAAACTTTAACAATGTATTCTGCCCAACAGGGTAGTACACAACCATAAACAATTATTACTAATGTAGGGTACATAGTGCTGCAAGTAGAACATGATGAAGATAAATGTATTGGGTGTGGTCATGAGTCAAAGCCCTCCATAATGTTGTTGTGCAAATTACATACAATAAGGCACGGTGCCCAGTTTTTGTTTTTTTTTCTCAGAGCAGTGCCCAGTCCATGCATGGGCCAGATTTGTATGGTGGTCCTGATCTAGCACCTGGGGCATGTGGCAGGCATCTTCTGGTTGTGTGGAAGGGTAACCTAGTCCTGCCGGTATAGGGGTGGGGGAATGGTTTGGCCCTATGGCAGGTAAAGAAAAGGCCTGGCCCCAACTCAGCCCTGTGGGGCAGTGGGGAGACCTGACCCTGCAGGGTAAAGAGGTTGCAGCCTGGCTCCAACTGGCTTGGTGGAGCTTGGGGTTTGGGCATTTGGCAGGGGGGCAGGTGCCCATAATTAATAGCTACCACATTTCCAGACTATGGAGAGCCCCGTGGGGTGGCTGCCTTGGTTCCATGGGCTGTGTTTGGCTCGTAGGCTGGAGGTTGAGTACCCCTGCAAAGGTATTCGGCTGCAAAGTCTATAGGTCCAAGATCTCCTTTATAAAAACTAGTCTTTGTACAGTACACGTACAAAATACAGTATAGCTTGCTGAAATGCATACCAGTACTGTACCCAATTTTTTTAACAATAGAGCTGATTACAATCAAGCCAAGTTTGAGTATCTGTTAAGCGCATAAACTACCTTAATTGATGCACTCAGCATACACACAGCAGTGGGGAAGTATTGGGATTAGGCTTGGGTAATGGAACAGACAATCACTGAGCACTCCTGGGATCTTGAGGTAGTGGTGGAGAGCACAGGAGAGTACTCACTGATAGCCTTCCCTGCTCAGCATTGGAATGAGGGGCTGAAGGGGAAGGCAGAACATTGTATTGTGATTATGCTTGGAGTACTTATGTGGCCCTTGTTATGCTGTGTAAAGCATTCATGTGTGACATGGAACAGTTGCTGAATGAAATGGTACAAAATAGTACCTGTTCCCTTTGGGGATATTTTAGTCTGGAGACCATGCAGTTAAAGTGCACTGTACCTCAGTAAAGTGACAGTCTTGATGATAGCTTATACCTTTCTGACTTCTTAGCCCTTTTTTTTTTTTTTTTTTTTTTTGAAGATCTGAAATTGAGTGGGTGTGTGAAACTTGAGTATAAAAGCCAATTTAGCATTCTTCCAAAGAAGCTTTTGCATTACACACACCCTTGCTTGTGGCATGCTCTTTTTATGGTGAGTAAAATAGTTGATCAGGAACTTGTCCTTACAAGTCATAATCTTTTTTTCTGTAGATGCCAGTGAGAATCTCAGTACAGAAAATACTCCCAGAGAAGGTGGATTTGGTAGTGGAAGGAGTTTTGGAAACAGAGGTAAACTTTCTATTCAGCATTTGTAGACTCGTTACAAGGAACTTTTTAGTATCTGCGATGTCATTAGTGCTTACTGCTGAATTTTTCCTGTCTTGGATATTCATTTTGGAACTACTTTGCAAGGTGTCGGCTTTATTAAATTAAGAAACATGTTCTTCCGTATTTTAATACAAGTGATCATTGTTAATGTAGACCTAAAATGGCTTGATGTTAGTTCTGAGATTAGATGTTGATATTAAGCTTGCTTTTTTTTATCAGCAGATATTTGCACAAGCTCTTTTAAATCTCTTAAATTCTCCCATTTATATTTGGGTACTCCATTTTAATAGATACCTTCCCCTTGGGTGTTTTGTTGATTCTGAAATTCTGCGTAAGACGTAGTGGTATTGATAGCTTCCCTTTTGCAGGGTGTCGATGAGTGTTCAGGGTTTTCATCAGCTCAGCCTTGTAATTATTTGCTGTGAGACCCCATTTAGGTTTTTAGGGATTTAACATTACCTGGAAGGAGAAGGATATGTTTACAAATCTTGATAGGGTTTTTTCCTTAGATCAGTGACAAAAGTAAAGGAACTATTCCAGACTGAAAGTCAGTATCCTGCCCCATTAGAAGAGCTGACCTCTCATTTCTTGTGGCTAGAGTCCTGTTTAGGTCATTCCCAACGCATCCATCTTGGCAAGTTTCTGAAAACTTGCAATTACAGTAGCATCTCTGCATAACAAGATGCCCCTTATCTTAATTTTTCAAACCTTGAGATATGGTGTACTTGACTGGGATCCACCTTTAGTTGAAATAACTACAGTTTGTTTCCTACTTCATCTACTTCAGTTGATTAGTCTGCCAGTTCATCTCTACTATTCCTGTAAGACTTTTCTTCCAACAGTGGCTATTTCTAAAATAAATAGTGTTTAAAGATGCTGCAAGGTTTGCATCAATAACATTTTTCACGGTAGAGCAGTAGAAACAATACAGCATGCTTCAGAATATTTTTTTCATTCTTATTTTTCTCCTTCAGTCTTGTACCAGTACTATAACATGGCATAGTTGATTAGGGATGTGGGAGGGTAATGTGTTCTGTGTTACTTGAAACATCAGGTATTGGCTAATATTATTTGTACTGGATTTGTATTAGATGTTTCCGATACCAGGCAATGCTCTGTGGCTTGTGCTATCCAGCTAATTGGACTACTTTATAATAATTTCCTTTGACTTACGAAATTTGTGAGTGTGTATTTGTGGAAATCAGTGTGGTGGTCCTTCCGATGTAGCTTGCTTTTGTTACCTCCAATTACACTAGAAAATAAACTTGAAGAAAGAAACAACTCTATTTGAGACATGCAAGTTTGGTATCTAGCCTCTTCTTGGCAAATGTTTTGTAGAGATGTGCTTTGGCATAAGATAAGTGGTAAGTCACATTTCTTTTAAAGTGTCCTGGCAGGTGGGTTTAGATTTTGTCTGTTAGTGAGAGACATAAATATCAGATGCTGAGTATTTTGCAGGGCCAGTAGTTAAGTCTTATACAGTGTAGATTGTAATTCTAATGAGAAATTGTATTATTATTCCCTCCTAAAGCATTTAAGAAACTTGTGCATAGACAGTATTTAACCATTCCCTCTTTGCTTAAGATGTCCTTTTGTTTACAATAAATGCTATTTATGCCTACATCTTAAACTGGTATTATGGAAAGATTAATATAGTCTTCTCTAAGACCTGTAGGTGAGTAGTAAACTTTGAGAAAAGTCCCTATTCTTCACTGGAATAAGTTTATAACCTTCTGGCAGAATCATGTTTTCATTCTTCTTGAAAGAAAAAATTAAGGTGAAATTAAGGTAATGCTTATTAACAAAATGTAAAATGTGTCTAACTCTTAAATCTGCCTGGGAAAGATTGTAACTCAGTCCTTATAGTGTAGGCAGTTATAGTGTATCTACCCTCTTTTGAATTAATACAGAATAATTTTCTGCTGTAACAGTAACACATTATTTAGCAAGGTAAGTCTATTCACTTTCTGATTTCTGAATTTTCTTCCAGGCACTTGAGCTATTCCTATGAATAATTAAGTAGCTTGCATTAACCATGTCCCTTTTAACATTTGTGGCAGCTCTTTCTTTAGCAGTGTCTTTAGAGGCTTTCATCTATTGCTGTCCATCTTGTCTTGAATACAGCAGCAACTTTCTCTTGTTCTTTCTACTATTCTCCTTTCATGGGTCAGAATATTATGAAGTGTTGTTCAAGAACATAACTACCTTTCTGTTTCTTCCTAACCCACAATAGATGGAACAGGGCAAGAATTTGTCCTGTCCTTGTGGTTCTTAGAGCAAACCTCTTGTATTAGGGATGGTCAACACCCAGCCCGTGATCCAAATCTGTACCGTGGAGCCATGGCTTCTGGCCTGTGGAGCTCCCCACAGATCAGAAAATTAGGTGGCAGGGGGTAGGGGAAAAGCAGTGGCAGTTAATACTTCTGTCCTTCCCTTGCTGTGAAGTGCCCTAGCCCTGCGTGGGAAGGACAAGGATTAGGATGGGGAACTCATTACATATTCTTTCTTTCTCTTTGGTATTTTAATGACTTTTCCAGCTAATAGTGGAAAGATGGTAGTGTTACATTCATTTTTTTTACTAAAATGAAGTAGGGTTTGAAATGGTGAGACTTCCTAACAAACTGAAAGGCAGGTGGAAACTCTTTGAAGACAAGTGCAGCCCATATCTTTCATGAGAAGAAAGAAATGAGTTCTAAAAAGAGAATTGGACCTCCTAAAAGGTCCAATTATAACATTCCGTCTTGCTGCCCTTTCTTATTCCTGCATAAGGAGCGAACCCCCCCAAGTAATTATAGATGAAATCGAAGCTAATTTTTTAAGCCAAGATTAAATCTGTATTCCAGAATATTTTAAACCCAAATGTAACTGTAATATGATAGGGTAGCTAATTTAAACTATTTGTTTGAAGAAGAATCAATGTCTTTTAATCTTTAAGATATTTAATTGTTCCATCTCTAAAAGTGATTTAATAGGCTGAGTAATTTGATCTATTTCTTGATATAGGTTGCTTCAGTGAGGTTTTCTAAAGTAATATTATTCAAGCATTTTATTTTGGAAGAGTGATTACACCCCTCACACCTAATCTCAGTCCATCCCACCACTTTGCTAATTTGTAAAATATATAAATAAAACATTCATTGGCATTTGAGATGCTGTGTGCAATAGTTTAAATATAGTTTGCACAAGGTATGTGTTCCTCTTGATAATGTGATATTAATTGTGGACTCAGGTGATTGGCAGTTGATTCCTATGCAATGGTAAATAAGTGTATTGGAAAATAAGGTTACTACTACTATTTTCCTACATACAGCCCACACACTCAAAAATCAGCCCCTCAAAATTGGGGTGCATGTAGTAAGTGAGGAAGTTGATTTTCCACCTGGGGTTAGAAGCACCCTGCTCCCTGATTCCTACCTCACAATGCAGGAGCTGTGCTGGTGTTGTTCAGGAAGGTAAGGGAGTCAATTGACATAATGGCTCATTTGTCTTCAGCAGCTAGCGATTCAACTTCAGTTGAAAGGGAGGGTGAGTCAGTTGAAGATTAGGCTCTGTCCCTGCCCTGTGCAGTCATAACTTTGGACAAATCTTTTTTTAAAAAGCAGAATGAAGAAAGATAAGGTATGTATTTAATTTATGGGCGTGCCACATATGAGAAAATATTGTATTGATAGCTGATAAAGTTTTTCACTGTTAGATTGGGTTGAGAAGGGACAGGAAAATCTGTTAAAGTTGAGACTCGGTCTTTGCAAAATTAGACATGGTTCTGAGATCTTTAATTTCTTAAACTTTCACTTGAATGCGTTTTTTTTTTTTTTCAGAAGAACGTACTGAAGATGCCCACTCCAGAAGCAGAGGATTTTCAAGAAGAGGAGGTACGGGCACAAGCAAATTGGCAGTAATATTTTAAGGGAGAGACTTTCAGGCCAGGGGAATTTTCATTGGCTTTCATTTGGAATTGGATGATTAGATGCCTCTTGTACATTTGAAAATCCACCCCATAATGTCATCATTGACTTAGTGTCCTTTGTTTTGATAAAACAGAAAAATTAAAAATCATGAATAACCGTTGAAAAACCAGTTTTACAAGATAACATTCAGAGTCGTACAAAAAATAAATATTTATAATATTTTGGAGCAATAAAGAATATTATTTTCTTCTTTATGGTTACATGAGTGGTGACCTGAAACTCCTTGTAAATGTATTGGGAGCACATTCTAGGTCCAGAGTAAAACAACACATTTTTTATTTAATATGGTGAGTATTTCTTCCCTTCTCTTTGACTGTGTGACTCTGTTCCATGTGCTTAAAAAAGGTAATAAAAAAATGAAAGACCAGGTACATAGGAGTTGATGTAGAATGAGAATAGTTTTCACTTTTTTTCTGTTTTGGCCCTGTACCCAGGCTGCTGGGTTTTCTCTAGTTTCACACCAGTGGATGTGAGTAAAGAAAACTGACTTTTTGACTCGGTGTTCTGATTTAACCACATTGTTATCTTTCCCAGAATTCATAGTTTTAAAGGTTGGGGTTTGTATCTGAATAGCGTGGAGAGAGAGAAAATCACTCCAAGGTTTTAATTTCTTCTTTCCATATCTTCAATGTGCACTGGAAGCATTACTGAGGAGGGGGTAGCATTTTCAATTCTTTACTTCAAACCTGTTTAAATAAGTCACTTGACTGTGCTTGTGTCTCATTTTAATAATATTGGTTGATGATGTTTCTTTACTCTTTGTAGAAAGCATAAAGATGTGCATGTGCAAACAGTGCAACTGATAAGCAGTGAAGTCTGTTCAGATTTTACAGTTGCCATTATGCTGTATTATAGGTGCTCGAGGGGATTTCAGAGGTGGCCGTGGAGGATTTGGTCCAAGTCAGTGTAAGCTTGATAATGTTGAACTTCTGGCACTTAGCAGTAACTGAATTTAAAATACAATTTTTGTTGTGGTGGAGTTTCCCAAGTGATTTTAAAAATGTAATAAAGGTTCAAGTTATGAACAGGTGTTTGAGCTGTGCAAAAGCATGCAAGCAAAGTAAATGAACAAGTTTTACTTATAAAATGGGGGATTTTAAATTTAATGCATGTTTTTCCTAAAATTTAAACCTGTGAGGCTGCTGCTTTTTGTAGTTCGTAAGGAATAGGAATTTCTAATTCAGGGCTGAATATTTTATTTTTAATAAATACTTTTCTAATAATGTTGTACATATTACTGTAGATAATGAAAATGAGCAACGAGAAAGAGGACCGCATGTTGGCCTTAGGAGGGGAATGTTGGGAGGCCCTACAGGTGATGTTTATTTATATTAAAGTTTTGCAGATATTTTAATGTGTGGTGTTTGCAACCAACTTGTTTCTAACCTAATGGATTAATTCCTTTTTTCGCTTCAAAACACTAAACCTTCTTTGTTCTACAGCTGTATTTACTTACATTTCTTCTGTGCTCAAGCTGGAAGATAAGCTAACACAAAGGCCCCCCCTCTACATGATATTGCAGTTAATTGAGACCAGCTACCCATGCAAAGTACCTATCATATCATTAAAAGGTGGTCCAACCAGCTATAAAGTTAGACCTTGAAAATGTCTGTTTACTTTATAGCTGTTTGCTGCCTAGCTTTAACTTGCATGTGTAGCAGGGTCTGCCCCTGTGGCTGGGAGCCCCATCAGCTGACCTGGCTCTCAGCTGCAAGAGTGTGCCATGCACAGCCAGGAATGGGTATCTTGTATCTGTGGAGTTGCCTTATGTTCCTTTCTTTTAAATGCTGCACTTTAAACTGGAAGTCTTAGAATTGATCTTTGAAAGGGTTTTCTGCTTCTTAAGAAAAGGTTAAATACACAGTCTAATAGAAGTGTCAAAATACAGTGAAAGTTGTGTGTTAAATATGCGATTCTCAGGCAGGGTGCCATGGCACTTTGGAGTACCTTGAAATAATTTGTGTTAGTACTGTTAAGCATGCAAGCATGAATTGCGATATAAAACCAGAAGTTTTGAACAGGAATCCATAGTGTCAAAACCATTCTGTCCTGTTGTAGTCTTTCTGAGTTCTTTGCTAAAGAAGAATTGCTCTATTTTTCTGTAGTCAGAACAAAGAGCTGGCATTTTCTGACGGTGGTGGGGGTGTCAATCATATTAACGTGTGCCTCAAGTTTAAAAATGTTGAGAGCCACTGAGCTAGACTGTTGTTTTGGCACTGCCTTCTACTTTAGGCTTTTTGCAGGATGCAGCACAGCGAGCTACGGATTGGTAGCTGACATGGTTTTTTGTTTTTGGCCTCTATTTCAGTACGGCCTATTCCTAGCTTGTCTTGTAGCTGTATCAGTTCCTGTTTTTCATACGGAATAGCTCGTTCTGCCAGTTTGGTTTAACCAGCCATTTTATTAAACTTGACAGTAGCTTTCACACAAGTAGTGCTGAATGTGTAGGTGGTCCCCGCTAGTTCGCCAGTTCCAGTGGATTAGCTTAAAAGACAGTGATTCATCATTAAAATATAAGCATTTGGGGAGCAGAGTACCTGTCTTGTCCAGATACTAAAATTACTTCAATTAAATTTCACAGTGTTACTGTATGAACCTAGCATTTCCTGCTGAATGCCACTTTTCTCTGTATTTATTGCCTCTGCTTGAGTACATGTGTTTGAAAAAAATACAAAATCAGTGGTGCTGTATTTTCAAGGGCACATCATAAACTGCAGCAGCTGTGCCCTTCCAACTGAAGGATAGGAATTCCAGTGGATTGGAGGTTGATATCTTCATTAGGGGTGTACACTTAGAGATTTTTGGGACTGATACTGATATTTAAGGAGGCATACTAGCCAATACTGATCAGATTTCCAATACAGCTGCCTCCAACTGGTAAGTCTGGTGTGGTGGGAGCGGGGAGAGAAGGGGCTGGGGGAGGGGTAGATCAGCAGTCCTCATGGTGAGGGAGGGAGCAGGTAATGCCAGGGCGGGGCAGGCAGAACCATGGGGCTGGAGGGGGGGAGGAGGGAGAGAGGGGGTTGGCTCCTGCTGCTGCTTGCACCCCAGGAGGGCAGAGGGGCATGAGCCTCTCAGATGTGTGGGGTTGAGTGACCCACAGCCGGGGCTGTGTAGGCCTCTTCTCAGTGGGCCCTGGGCTTGGAGTGGGCGCCAGCGGCTCTGGGAGGATGCTGCATCCACCCAAATGTCACTGCTACTCTGCTCCCAGCGCTGCCACCAGCTGCGCAGTGCAGCTCCTGCTCAACACCCCACCTCTACCCACAAGCCGGGAAGTGCTGTCAGCGCCTGCTCTGAGCCCAGCTTCTGCCAAAAAGATCCCTGGCTGCAGCCTGCCCTGCCCTGCCCTGCCCCACTCTTATCCAGAGGGCAATGCCTCCTTCCTTGCCTCTCCCCCCCCCGGTGCCCTCCTGGGGTGCAAGCAGTGGTGGGAGCTGCCTCTTCCCCTCCTCCAGCCCCCCCACCCCCAGCTGCAGCTTCAGCCCCCACAACCCTGCCTGGGCAGTGCCTGCTGCTGCTGCCCCCTCCCTCACCATGGCGGGGGGTGGTGCTGATCTGCCCCTACCACGCCCCTTCCCTTCCACCACACCAGACTTACCAGCTGGAGGCAGCTCTCCATGGCCCAGGGTGGAATAGGACCACTACTGAATGGGCAAAAGCAATTGGTGACAGACGGGAAGGACAAGGCTGAACTGCTTAATGAGTTCTTTGTCTCAGTCCCCCTAAAAGAGGGGCAAGACAAGTCTCACATGGTAGAGAGGCAACAGCTGGGCACCAGACTACCAAGCGTTGACCCTGAGATGTTGCAGAGTCACTTGGAAGGACTGGATGTGTTTTATGTCGGCAGGCCTGGATGAGCTCCATCCGAGGGTACTGAAGGTACTGGCCAATATAATTGGACAGCCACTGGCAAGAATATTTGAGCACTCGTGGTGCACAGGACAGGTCCCAGAGTACTGGAAAAGGGCCAGTGTGGTCCCTATTTTCAAGAAGAGGAGGAAGGAGGATCCAGGCAACTATAGGCCAGTCAGTCTCACCTCCATCCTTGGCAGAGTCTTTGAAAAGATTATTAAGGCTCATATATGTGAGAGCCCAGCAGGAAAAATTATGCTGAGGGGAAACCAGCGTGATTTCATAGTGGGTAGATCATGCCTGACTAATCTAGTCTCTTTTTATGACCAGGTTACAAAACACCTTGACACAGGAGTAGGGGTTGATATTGTTTACTTAGACTTCAGGAAGGCCTTCGATACGGTATCCCACCTCATACTGGTGAACAAGTTAAGAGGCTGTGGCTTGGATGATTACACAGTCCGGTGGGTGGCAAATTGGCTAGAGGATTGTACCCAGAGAGTGGTAGCGGATGGGTCGGTATCGACCTGGAAGGTAGTGAGGTCCCACAGGGCTCGGTCCTTGGACCGATACTCTTCAATGTCTTCATCAGTGACTTGGACGAGGGAGTGAAGTGTACCCTATCCAAGTTTGTGAATGATACAAAACTGTGGGGAGAAGTGGACACACTGGAGGGCAGGGAACAACTACAGGCAGACCTGGGCAGGTTTGACAAATGGGCAGAAAACAATAGAATGCAATTTAACAAGGAGAAATGCAAAGTGCTGCACCTAGGGAGGAAAAACGTCCAGCACACCTACTGCCTAGGAAATGACCTGCTTGGTAGCATGGAAGTGGAAAGGGATCTTGGAGTCCTAGTGGACTCCAAGATGAACGTGAGTCATCAGCGTGACAGTCATCAGAAAAGCTAACTGCACTTTATCATGCATCAGCAGATGCATGACAAACAGAACCAAGGAGGTGATACTTCCCCTCTGTTGGGCGCTGGTCAGACTGCAGCTGGAGTACTGCGTGCAGTTTTGGGTGCCACACTTCAAGAGGGATGTGGATAACCTGCAGAGGGTCCAGAGAAGGGCCACTTGTATGGTTAAGGGCTTGCAGGCCAAGCCCTATGAGGAGAGACTAAGGCACCTGGACCTCTTCAGCCTCTGCAAGAGAAGGTTGAGAAGTGACCTTGTGGCTGCCTACAAATTCATCATGGGGGCACAGAAGGGAATTGGTGAGGCTGTACTCACCAAGATGCCCCTGGGGGTCACAAGAAATAATGGCCATAAGCTAGCAGAGAGCAGACTTAGACTGGACAGTAGGAGGAACTTCTTCACAGTTGAGGTGGCCAAAATCTGGAATGGGCTCCCAAGGGAGGTGGTGCTCTCCCCTACCCTAGGGGTCTTCAAGAGGAGGTTAGATGGGCATCTGGCTGGGGTCATCTGAACCCAGCGCTCTTTCATACCTGTGCAGGGGGTTGGACTCGATTTTGTTGAGGTCCCTTCTGACCCTAACATCTATGAACTTTGCTCCTTAGTGCCTAAGTGCTGCAGGTGCGCACAGCATGGGCATTTATCGGCCGCATTGGGCCAATATCCAATACAGCTGGTTTTCTTTATACCAGTATACCAGTCCAATATCAGACAGATGTATTGGTGCACTTCTAATCATCATTTTGGGGTTGAGTAGTTCATGCTTTGAATAAGATGCTTTTGTTACATACTGTGGTATAAAAAGCACTGCCAGAAGACGGTAGGAAGAAGGGAGATGTAGGGGAGAGAGATGGTCTTTCCATTTTTCCCTTTAGAACTTTCTCCCTAATTAACATCAGGACATGAGTTCTGAAAACTGTCTTCCCTCAACGGTAAGTTTCCCTCCTGTCACCCCTCCTTATGGTTCAGTAAACAGGCAGTGAACCACAGCATTGCAAAACTAATTTAAACAGAAACAACTTCCCTTTTCTTGATGATTGATTGATTTTTTTGGATGGTCGTTCAAGATGCTTCCTGCAGGAAGTTTAAAAAAATTTAATAAATTTGTAGATGCTATCAAGCTGGGAAGGGTTGGAGAATTGGAGAAATGGCTTGAAATGAATACAGTCAAAGGGCAAGTACAGCGTACTACATTTTGTGCAGGAAAAATTTACTGGACAAATTTTAAATTGGGAATGTGTGGCAGCTATTGTGCAGAAAAGGATCATGGGGTTATACTGCATCTCAAAGCAAATCAATGAAGTCATAATGTTACGAGGGGAAAACCAAACACCATCTTGCATATAAGACATGAAAAAATCCTTTAATTGTAATCAGCTTCTGCTAGGATATCAGCTGATGTATTGAGGGTTTTTAAAAATTATTTTGGGCACCATTTCCAGGGATGATATGGACCAGTTGGAGTCCAGAAGAAGAGCAGTGAAAAGGATTAGAGGTCTAGAGGACGGGACCTTTTTCAGATCCTTAGAATTTGTTTTGGAGAGCTTTCTGGCCTAGAAAATAGACGACTGGTGAGATGGAAGTCTTCGAGTAATGTTACTGTTCTTCCTGTCTCTGAGGATAGGACAAGAAGTAATAGGCTTAAATTGCAGGAATAGAGATTTGGGTTAGGCATTGGATTTTTTTTCCTTCTAACTATAGGGTAGTGACGTACCAGAATACATTATATGAGCATGTTTTGAAGTTTCCATCACTGAAAACTTGCTCCTAAAAAGTCTCGATATGCATCTTGATGTTTCCTAGGGCAGGCAAATTGTGACCATTTCAAGATTCCTTTCACCCCTACTTTTGTTAGCCACTTCTAGGCTCACTGCCCTTTTCTGTTTAGGCTTCTGTGATAAAAATTTCTTCTCCAGATTTTTCACAGTCACAGAATGAAGTTAATGGCACAGCAAAACAGACATAATATACAAGAAGTTGCAAGTCCCCAATTCCAATTTTAGAAGGTGGCCTTTATTTGTCATGTAACTTGTTTTCCTGCCAGTCTGCTGGTTTCTTGTAGATGATTGAGAATTCATATAATGAGAGTACGGACTGAACATACTTTTCCCTTTTTTTAAACCCGTTAGTTTCATATTTTTTTTCAGCGAGGCTCATTTAGTACTGTCTTGGTCTCTGTCCTGTCTCTGGCAGATTTCCCTGATTTTTGTTTTCCAGCTTCCCAAGAATATATTTCAAAAGTTTTCTTCTAGCCATGGTTTTTAGTTTTATTGATATTTTCACTAATCCTCTTTGCTTTTTGAAATAAAAACAAACAACCTAGTTATCTGCTTTCTTGTAGCTGTGATCTTGTGATTGTTACAAAGAATATTTGGAAACCATTTCCAGTTATTTATATGTTTGTTTGTTTTTTCTCCCACTGTTTGCATCTCCATTATTTTCCAGTCTTGAGTAATAGGCCTTTAAATACTGTGTGTGTATTACTGGTTGAGATTATGCAAAAATATAACAAATGATATCTGATCCTACTCTGTTCAGATAACCATTAGTTTATGCTTATCCTTCAATGAGTCTTAAGCATTAAAAACGAATGGATTTTAGTATTTTTAGGAAATAATCAGAACTCAAACCCCAGAGGAATGTTTCATAATGGTAATATGAGACCTCCAGTTCATAATCCTTTTCTGCCAGTTGAAATTTCCATACATCTTTTTGAACATTATAGGTAAATTTTTATTGTCTGGTTGATGTCTGATTTTGATCTATAACAGTGTGTATTTCTTTAACCTATTTTGTGTATGTTTTTGCTGTTTTTTTTAAAAGCAGGCAGTGCATAACTTTTAAGTGCCATAGCCTGTACTTTTTAATTGGCAATAGCAGTAAAATATCCTAAATAGTGACACAACTCCCTATCCTTTTTCCTTGAAGTGTTCTTTATTGTTTGAATTCTGGATGACTCGTGGTATTTGGGAAGGCTTATATAAAATGGAAGTCTTGTAGAGTAACTGAATGAGAGAACTAGCTGTAGTGGATATTAGAAGTAGATTGTCTTTCTATGGTTGTGTTGAAAGGGCATTTAATGGAAGTCATCAATAATGTACTGAAGCTGAGTATAGGCAGACAAGGTTATTTGGGTAAATATGATATCTTTTATTAGACCAACTAAATAGAAAATTGTTCTTTGTAAGCTCTTAGGCATAGGAAGAGACTGTTGGTGTTTTATATCCTTAGGCCAGTATGGCTGCAACCAACACCCCTGAAACATGAAGTTGTGTATAGAATTTGTAGAAAAAGATTTTTTGGAGATGCTCACTGAGTTTGAATGTTCCTGTTTTTTAATAATAAAACTAATTTTTAATATAGGATAGGGACAGGCTCAGTTCAGTAGGAATTTTAAGATGAGCACTGTACTGTCGGCCAGTCTCAGCAGGAGACATGGTAGTGTTCATAATACTCCTAGCATTACGTAGGTCTTTGGTTATATTTTGATGTTGGAGATTAAAGTAAGCTTAAATCCTGAGGAACCTTTCCCGGGGTGAACTGGGTTTTTGTAGGATGAATACATTACTAGTTAACAATTTGCTTTTTTGCATCCTCCTTAACTGAGAGGCCAAAAAGACTAATTATGTCATAGAAGCTTCTGCAGTCAGGAAGGCCTGAAGACAATTTGTGAATAGCTAATTGTTTTAGCCTACTTTTTCTCCTTTTCAAGCAGTAAAACTTCATACAGTAATTTATTTTAGAGTGCATAATGCAGTAATTTGAAAATTAATGTTTCTCAATACATAACAGACAAGGGATTAAGATAATTTTTGTCTATTTTTAAAATCCTCTTGACATCCTTCTCTCTGATACATAGTCATAGCAGCTATAAGATTTCACAGGGATGGCAAACCTGTAGAGTGTGTGCCACAAGTGAAATTAGTAGGCTTCTTTCAAAGTAACATTTTGACTTTTTTTCCTTCTTCAGGTGATCAAGAACACAGAGGATTTGGAGTCAGAGGTCAGAATTTTGAATCGCATATATTGTATTTACTTGTATTTGTGTATAGGTAAAAGTTCTTTCCCTAAGAAAGGAAGGGCAGTACAGAAGTGTGGCTGCAATATATTTGTAGTTCTGGTATTAATGCACTATGACAATTTGGAAAAAATGATTAATTTTTTGATCATTGAGTGTCTCAATTTCCCTCTTTGTAAGTGGACATAATACCTACTTAGAGGGGTTTAAGATTTAAAGTGCTTTTCAGCTTCCTTAAATGAAAAATTCTACAGATGAGTGAAGATGTTATCATGTTTGTTAGCCTAATAGAATAATACGTGTCCTGACCCAAACGGAGCTGCATGTTTGATGCGTTTTAGGTAGGAATTCTTTGTTAAGAAAAGAAGCAAAAGTGATTTAATAGGAAAGGCCAAGGAGAAAGCAACTTTGCATGTTGATCTAGGAATCTTGAAGTATGGATCAAGGGGTAGTTTTTAAGGCTTTTTCGGCCTGAATTCCTCTCTCTCAGTATATTTATAGGAGATCCTGTTTTTTCAAGCCAGTCTTGTTGAACAAGCCTGATATAGAACATGTGGCCCACCGAGGCGTTTTCTGTGGCCTGCGGTGCTATGACGGGAAACGAAAGTAAACATGGTCACGGCTTCCTAATAGCTGCTGAAGGGCTGGGGAAGGGACAGGGTTCCCACATGCACCGCATCAGCTTGACGTTGCCAACGCGGTGCATGTGGGAAGAGGAGTGCAGACCCGGCTTGCTGCCTCCTGTCCCCAGCACCATGTGGGGAAGCCACCGCTTCCTGGCCTGAGCAACTTGCCATTCCCTGCCCGCAGGTGAGAGGCAGCCCAGCTTGGCCACCCGGCCCTGGGTTGCTGGTGGAGGCGGAGTGGTGCAGGCAGGTGCCTCCTCCCACCAGGCTGTTGGCATTGGCCGCGTGGGGTGGGCTTGGGCAGAGCTCCAGCTCCAGCCCAGTGTGGCACGGTGATGCAGACCTGTGGAGGTGGCGCAGCGGCTGGGCTCACCCTTGTTGTCTGCCTCTGCCACGTCCTGCCCAGCTGGGGTGCCGCAGGTAGGGCCAGGCCATGGCCGGGGTCAGGCCAGGAAGATGGCGCCTCCCCTGGGGCTGGGCTGGTGCCTGTGAGCTTCCGGCACCTGTGTATGTGTGGGGGGCCCCTGGCTTTCACAGTCCCAACCCAGCGTCCCTCACTGTTCCTACCTCCAGGCCCTAGTGCCCCGGTGTGAGGCATGGGGGGGCCCCAAGTAGCCCCTTGCAGGCTAGAACTCTGCCAGCCCACAAGAGAAAAGCCACAGTTTGTTTTTCTCCTTTAAAGGAGAACCCACTTTTAAAGTTTGCTCGTGACCCTTTCATATATTCTTGAGACCTTCATTGGTGTCAAGGGTCATGTGACATCACTTCCTGATGTGATACCACTTTCTGTGAGGTCTTTGAATATGGCTCACTGGCCCACTGGGTGATAAAAAGTTCGTGATCTGGCCCCATGTTCAAAAAGGTTGGACACTCCTGTTCTGTATCAATCCATAGCATTGAACAAAGTTTCATGTAGCAGTTTATAATAGCATGTTGGCACAAAACTTAGTTCAGAGACGTGATGGAGCCTGCAAGACCTCCCATCTTAGAAGGCCTGTATAATACTGAGGTGTTCATCTTCATGATGATTCCAAATGAAGTCTGTGAGAACAGCTTGCTAAGACTTTGAAGTGCACTCTGCTACACATAAGTTAAATGTTGCAATGGCAAGAAGTTTTGGGAGTACATTCATTTTAATGGCAGCTATTCTGGTGACCCCAAAACTCTCCATCACCACCTGTTCTTTGTGGGATTTTGTTATGTTTTAAACCAACAATTAGCATTAAAAAGGTCCTCTTTCTTTTCCCTAAGGTTGATACCCAGATCTTTCATAGTAATTTTTTAATTTGTTTAAAATTATCAAGTTGTTTATCCCCATTCCAGCTTAATCTTTTCAGAAATAACAGCACCTAACATGTACACCGTGTTAATAATTATCAATATATTGTTACATAATTAATTGCCAATGTAATTACAATTATTAAATATTATTGCATATTTAGTGTTGTATCCAGTGACAGATGACTAAGCATCTAGAATACTATTGCTTTTAAGAAGGGAAGAGTATTCTGTTTTTAAAAAAAAAGGGGGGGGGGGCAGCACATTCTCTATGCAGAGAATGTCGACTGTGTTGCGTTCTAATCTGTGCAGTCTTGTCTGGGAATCTTTCCTTACTGCCGTGGCCAGAGGTTCCATGTCTAACAGAAATAGTAGTGGCGATAGCGGGATTTGGTCAGTCAGACGAGTTATAATGTCCAGACTGCCAAAGTAGAAGTAAGATGAAGGCTGAATAACAAACTGCTATATTTACTTGAATACAAAATGAGTGCCCTCCTCTTCCCCCAGCAAATGTCATGGGGGAAGAAACTCCCTTGTCTTAAGATGCAGCCAACGCTGATCATGACTAAAAGACATGGCCTACATTGGGCAAGTAAGCTCAACCACAAAGATAGCTTAGTGCAGCCCATCTGAATTAGACACATGATAGTGCCCATTGAATACAGTCCAAGTCAGCACCAATGTGCCCCCACTGCCTCGTGTACACCCTACTGCTCCTTCCTTGCAGCCCCCAGTCCTGTTTTTCCACATTTCCTTCTCCTCTGCACACTCCTTACTTTTGTTCCTGGCCAACAGGCTCCATCCCTGCTGTAACCTGGGGTGCAGAGCCCGGCTGCAGCCTGGGCCTCTAGCAGCAGTGGCACAGATCTGGCCCAGCTGAATTTAAGATGATCCTTCAATAATTAGATTCCATACATGGAAAAATGTTTCCATGTGTAGAATCTAAGTATTAGGGGGTCATTTTACATTCAGGGTTATGTTTCATTTGGGTAAATATGGTAGGTTCCAAAGTGCTGCTTCGAAAGTGTGTTTACAGAGTACCTGTGGTAAAACTTGCAGTAGTTTAAAAAAAAAAAAGAAAAAAGTAACATGTCAGTTCTGGATGAACTAAGTTTATGGGAAAATTTGCTACAGCCACGCTTAATTTCAGGGTTATTGTTTTCAAATTTTGTTTCTCACTTTTGTGTGCTCATGGAGGGCAGGGTGTGGCAGCAGGAGAAGGGGAAGGGGCTCCCAGGGGAAAAAGTTGTGGAGAGGCAGAGAGCAATGGGACTCGCTTGAACCCCCCCCCGATTTCTTTTCTCTGCTGTAGCAGTGGGAGTTGGATGAATTCAAGGCCCATCTACAATAATTAGATTCTGTATCTGGAAAATTATAACATTTATGTTTTTTGGGTTTTTTATATATAGAATCTAGTCATTGGGGGGGTCCATCTATTCAAGTAAATGTGGTGTTACAAGCTCCTGTTTTTCTAGCTGATCACTTTTTATTCTTTCCTCCTTTGGTCTAGTCCAAACGGTACTTCCAAAATCTTTGTCCATGCCCATTTCTTTGATCATGTCACCCACTATCTCCCCCCCTGCTTTTTAGCATAATAAACATAAATTTGTAGTCCTTGTCTTCCATGTCTCCCATAGTTTAATTCACTCTACTTGCCTAAACCCCTTCCTTACTTTGTATTTTGTTCCTTTCACTCTGCCAATAGTTAGGCATTCTCCTCTGTGCTGCCCCATGTGGTTTTTTTGTGACTTTAATTTGTGAAAAGGGTGATTTTAAATGAGTATTTCCAGTGCATCTTGTCTAATTAAAAAAGAGCAATTATGAAAATCTTTTAACAGGTGATTACAGAGGAGGCAATGAAGAAGTAATTGCAGGTTCTGGAAGAAGTAAGTTGCTTTATTGTAAGTTAGCTTAGCAAGGAAGTGGGTTTGTTTGTTTGTTTCTTTTTTTTTCTGCTTTATTAATAAATAATTTCCTTTTTCTTAAAGGTACTTGGAAGTCAGGTGTAATGGAAAGTGGTGATAATCAAGGTGAGCATGTACATGTATGTAGCACTAATTATAAAGCATGCTTGCCTAACTAATTCTAGTTGGTTTATTCTTTAATCTGAGCAGAAATGCTCAGTACTATGCATGTAGTATATGTACAGATCAGGTGTTCTTCAAGATGGACCATGTCTACCTGCATAACATCTTGAATCAACAATCCACAAATAGGCCATTGAAAGTAATTTATGAAAAAGACTTGGTGTGTTTTATATTGTGCTTCTCAAAGGCTCATTGTGGCTTACAGATCTGTCTTCTGCCATGCCCTCACCTATCAAATGTCCGGATCTATGTGGAACTTGCCTTTTCAGCCACACACCAGAATGGCTCAGTGTGCAGAGTTGATTTGTTGTTGGACTCAGCACACCACATCTAGATCTGGTGCACTGGCTTTGAAACCACATGCTGGATGGGACCGAGTATATTGAGTCTGGGACTTCATGCTGGCCCTGGGCTGGTGTGCTGGGTTGGCCCTGGCACATGGCTTCAGAGTTATGCATAGGCTATGACCTGGCATGTGGCTCCAGAGCTAGTGCAGAGCCACAGAACTGGTGCACTAGGTTGGGCTGCAGGTTTCATCCAGTGTGCAGGGCTGGCAGTAGGCTTGGCTCAGCTCCCTGGCAACTGCCGTTCATAGAATAGAAAAAATTAGGGTTCAAAGGGACCTCAGGAGGTCAAAGCAGGATCATCCCCAACTGGATCATCCCAGCCAGGAGGTGAGGGGGGAATATGTGCAGTAACAGGATGAGACATAGGTCTGAGTAGTACTATGCAAAGACTTAAAGGATAGAACAAGAAAATAAGTTTTGCAGAAGTCAGTCATGGAAGGGATTTGAAAAAGGCAGAGAGGCCAGCTTACTTTATTGGGAGGAAATCTGTACTGGATAAATCAGTGGACAGTCCTCAACTGGGCATCATGCTATGCCACTGAGGGTGCTACAAGATCTTTTCAAGAGTGCCATGATGCTGGGACCACAATAAACAGGTGAAACTGCTCCATGTGCCTTGCACAGATCCTGACTGGGGAAGGGTCTGTGGGAAAAGCAGGAGCTCCTGCTTGCATTAGGTTTATTTGATTAAACTGAACGGAAGCTAGAGGGCCTTCTCTTGCTGCGCTACTTCCTGGTCAAGTCCTGCATTCTCTTCCTGGGAACAGGTGTGCAGGGCAGTTCTACCTGATGGCAGTGGTGGTGATGCAGCAGCCTGGAGGAACATGGGCATCGCACAGATAAATCTCCAGGCTGCCACCAGGTAGAACAATCCTGCATGCTTCTGTTTTCAGCAGGAGCAGTCAGGGCTGGGCCAGGAAGTGTCTGTAGGAGGAGCAGGTGCTCCTGCCTGCACTGGGGAAAAGACCAATAATGTACTATGCTTTAGTAACAAACCTGTCACTTGCAAGTTGAGGGAAATGATTCTCTTACTTTTTGACACTGGGGAGGCCTGGGGTGGTGTCTAGTTTTGGACCCCACTTTTCAAGAAAGACTTGGATAGGAAAGAGTCCAGCAGTTCATGAAACATGAGTAAAGGCTATAAGGACTGGGACTGAGTGGGTTGGGGGGTGGAGAGTGAAGGTTGGTGGCAAAGTACTGTATTTTCTTGAATATAACACTAGGGTGTTTGTGGTGGTGTTGGTTTTTTTGGGTTTTTTTGTTGCAGGGCTGGGGGAGGGCGTTGCCAGTAAGCATGGTGGGGGGAAATCTCCTAGTCTTACATTTGCATACAAGGAAACCATATTAAATACATTGTCTTCTGTTAAACTTCTATGAAATCCTGAGGCTTTTGGTTTTGGGCTCATATCATGCATAATATGCATTCTATAGAAAGAGGTACAGAAGTGCTGCTTAGAAGTGTGTGTGTGTGGAGTATCTGTGCTAAACCTTGCAGTAGTTTAAAAGACAGTGCGTCAACTTGTCTATCAGTGTCTTCAGTTTTTCTCTTCACTTCCATGTGCTCACAGAGAGCAGCATCTGACAGAAGGAGGTGGGCCAGGAGCTACAGGGGGAAGAAGCTGGGAAAGAGGGCGGAGGGTAAGGGGGTGCCACCTGACCCTCCCAGATTTATTTCCCCCACTGTAGCAGAGGTGGAAGGGGAACAAATTCAAGACAAACCTACAATAATTAGATTATATACATGGAAAATGATAGCAAATTTATAAAATTTTCACGTACGGGATCTAGTTATTGGGAGGCCATTTTATAATCAGGGTAGTCTTGTATTTATGTGAATATGGTATCCTCTGTAGCCAGGTTAGAGTGATTTGGTCTTAAATTGTAGCAGGGGAAATTTAGATTGGATATTAGGCTTAATATGAGGCTAGTTCAAGCTTTTAAGGGAAAACTGAATTGGGGCTGTCCATCTGGTAGCCCTACAGTGTAAGCTTGCATTCAGTTGCAAGTAAGCTTTCTCTTGTGAAGATTCCAAAGGTGAACAATTTAACTTCTAATTTTTCATCCTACAATAGAATTGAAGTTAATTTAGTAATGACTGGAAAAAAAACTTTTTTTGTGCGAGAGTGAACAAATATTAAGCATGTTAGAAGAATTTCACAAAAAACCTTTTTTGGTCATTTGCAAATCAAGGTTACAACATTTAAAAAAAAAACGTGGATAAGGTACGAGTAAATTTTATAATAAAAAGGACAGTAAACTTAAGTCTTACTATTATGAGACTTCAGTATAGCATGCTTCAAACTATTCCCATTTTGTAAATTATTTCATATGTGAATTGTTTGCCACTTGCACAAAAATAAGATTCTGCAGAATTGTAGAATGTACAGCATATTCAAACTGTCATCTAGTAGTTCACTTAGTTATTGATATGACAGACCCATTATTTTTTCTTGTATTTTGAAGGGCCAAAGGTGACTTACATGCCTCCACCTCCACCAGATGATGAAGAAGCCATCTTTGCACATTATCAAACAGGAATTAATTTTGACAAATATGATACGATACTTGTAAAAGTATCAGGGCTTGATCCCCCTCCAGCAATACTGGTGAGTAAACTTTTTTTTTTTTTTTTCTCTAAAGATCCCACCCCCCACATTGTGGAAGGGGGCAGGACATTTTACCTGGGCTTTTAGCTTGTGTTTAGGAAGGTAGGATTTTTTTGGAGGACCTTTGAAAATCACAGGAGTGGGGAGGATTTCTAGAACCATTATTATTAATTCTCAGGTGAATAGGTGAAATAGGAGGTATGGCGTTTACACTACTTTCCCTTGCTTGGGATATTCCTTCCTTTTGAAACCAAATAGGTGACAGCCATAAAAAAGCCTGACTAAAAATCCTTTCTTAAAGATCCACACTCATCGGACACTAATTCCCCTTAATAATCTTTTAAGTTTTTGCTTTATGCAAAAGGCCTGTCTTCTTTTTACAATATAGACTACTACCTCTATAGCGTGTCTAGAGAATGTAGATGGAAATTTTTTTTCAGTGGTCTTTAAGTGTATCCTTAAGTAAGGGTTTGTATGCGTTTGTTCAGTTTGCTCTGCAAAATGAAAATCTCAAGTTTTCTGTGTGAGAAATAGCATTTGATACATGGGAAGATCTGCTGCTTTTCTAAAATATTAATATGTGGAGACATGCAACAGGCATGGAAGTAATGAGCATTTGGTTTATTCAGAAAAAAATCTGTTTTTACTAAAAATTTGAAACAGAGTATTTGAAATAATCGTCTATTTAAATTATTTTCTATATGGTAGAGGAGTCTGTTTCTTTCTCAGTGTATACTTCTGGAAATGTTTTCTGTTTTGTGGAAGTGAATGTAATGCAAGTGTGGTGTGAAACATGGGTAAATTTTCTTTCAGTCCTTTCCCAGATTAGGGGAAGACCAGACACATGAAAAGTACCTTTGTGGAAGGAGTTGATGAAATAACTGTTTCTAGTTCCATGTGGATAGCTGATTTATCTATTACTTTCAGGACCCTATGAGGTCTTCAGATTCCTGTGGCGGAGAGTCAGGCAGCCTACCTTTAAAGTGCTGGATATTCTCCACCAATCTATACAGAGCGAAACAGTCTCGCACAATGAATACAGTTGGCCAAAGTAATAAACTCCAGCTTCTTCAGTTCCTACCACTAGAAATGTCAGTAAATATTATCAAGAGCCATCTAGGGGTGCTGAAATCTAGCCCAAACACTTGCCTAGTTGTGGTGGTTGCTGTTGAGAAAGTGAAACTATATAAGAGCACATGTGAAAGACAAGGATGAACTTCCTACTGAATAAATCCATACTCAGTGGCAAATCTTCAGGCTTTCTGTTTGGCCAACTGGCCAACTTTTCTGGCCTGGTATAACTTAATGTAGCATGAAGTGGCAGTACTTCATGGACAAAATAACACTGGACTCTAAGAGGGCTTTGCAGCCTTGCCAGGATCTCTTTACAAAATGTACTTGGCTGGAGTGCATGCAGCATCTTGCCCCCTGGCTCTGGGACTCTGGCTTTCCCCGTGAGATCCAGAACACTGAGAGGAGGACCTCCAGTTTAAAGGAGAAATGTTTTCAGCACTGAAAGAAAGCTTTGCCAACCACTAACAGCTGTAGAGGAACTCTGCTGCCATGCCAGTCCTGAAATGAACATGAGCATCATCCAGAGACCATCTGCTCAGCCAGCTAACTATATAGACAACTTGGGCTACCAAAGAAGATGCAGTATTTCTACAAATGAGTGTCTTGTGATCTATGCAGTGATGGGACAGATTAAAAACTTCTTTCTTCCTTGGATTCTAGTTCTTATGGTCTCATCTCTCCACTTTTCCAGAAGTGCTTTGCCTGTTGCAGGCATGCCTAGGGAGTCATGTTGCTTTGGATCAGTGGGTCCTAGGCACCATTTTGGATTACTTGATCCAGTTCAGCTTGAATCCTTTTACCTTTCCAGTCCCTTTTCAAGGTTCCTTCTCACAAGCTCTTACTGCATCGGCAAGCCTTCACACTTTGTGGGGGTGATTAAAGAAAGCTCCTCCGCAGCATAAGGTGTAAGGCGTTTACAATAGCCTTTGCAAATCCTAAAAAGAAAAGGAGAATGCCAACTGATTTTGGACCTGAGAGCTCAGCTTCCTTATCTGTAAGTAGCAGTTCAAGGTAGTAACACTGGCTACCATAATTCTGTGCTGGGAATTGGGCACTGGCTTATTTTTTTTTCTCTACCTTCAGACTGAGCATTTCTACATTCATTATGAGATATCATCTCTGACAGGAGCTGAAGTTTTTCTGCACCATTACCTGTATGAGATCCTATGTTTTGTTTTTTGACAATCCCATGGGTCTTTAGCATGACACTCTAGTGTTAAGTCCACCTATAGGACGAAAAACATTGTGGTGCACCTATATCTGGATGCCTGATTATGAAGATCTGATAGTGGGTCTTGAGACCATACTTCAGCAATTTAAGACTTTGGGTCCAGGTTGAACACTCAGCAGTCAAACCTAGGCATAGTGGGGAGGGGCGTTTATTAGGGCCGGTTGGGACTCCCTGAAATTTTTCTGTAAAGCAGGTTTGAAAACCTGCCTGACTTGACTTTTTTGCAGGTGCAAATCAATCTGCGGACAGTTATGCTTGCCCTTTTAGTCCATGCCTCTCTGTTATAGAAGGATCCAGTTAACGTTTTAAAAGGAGACCTTTGTTTTTTGTGGGAGCTCGATGCCGAATTATATAGGACTGAATTAAGCACAGGCTCAGACCTGTTCAATTTAAAACTTGTATTGTTTCACAGAGTCATAAACTAAAGGAGGTCTGTTGGTTCACGAGGTTCCCAAATCAAGCCCTTGCTCTCTAACCCGGAGGCTAGGTGCGGCTGCCTGAT